>NC_047098.1:25364764-25667794 GCF_902459505.1 Geotrypetes seraphini
AATGATCATTTATCAGCATTCACAACACAGATACTGATTCTACATTTCCAATCTAATCTCGTTCACAGCCACAATTCTCTTCAGTCGGTCACCAATAATTTTTTGTACCTGATTTCCTACTTCAAATAATTAGTTACATGCATATCACAGATTGTAAGCTTATACAACACTACACAAGGCAAAGCATGTGATTTACACAGTCCCTTGTCTTTAAACTTGGTTAAATGATTTAGTCAAGAACACAGATTTAGTGAAGCAATAATCTGAAATCTCACCGTCGTTATTTATGGTGAAGGGTACATCTGGTGTTACAATTTCATAGCTGCAGATCTGGCTGAACTGAGGAGAGCAGTCTGCATCCACTGCTTCCACTTTCAAAATGCTGTCATATTTCTTTCCTTCACTGACTGTGGCTTTGTAAGACTTTTCCTTAAACACAGGTGCATATTCATTCACATCATTCACTTGAATATGTACTGTTGCTCTGCAAGCAGAATCAAACACCCAGATTTTAATACAATCATAAAAGAAGAACAGAATTCAGAATTATGCTATATCCACTTGATGCCTTTCTGGAATTATTCTAAAGGCCACAGTGATTCAACATATCTAGGAAATTTGATTATGAAGAGTTTGAGATTTACCTTAACAAGAAACCAAATTTACTTTTTTTCATTCATTTATGTTTTATCTAAGCACTAGGTGGATTACAAATTAACATATATACTGTAGCTCCACAATCACCATATAACATAGATATTACAAACAGATAATAGATTAAGCAAAGATGCTTACCTACAACAGATGTTCTCCGAAGATAGCAGGTATACATAATCGCTTAGAATTTGTATAAGCGATAGCATCAAATTTTAATAAAAACTTGAAACTTGATATATTCTCACATGTGGGTGACGTCATTCATGGAATCCATTACAGATACATACCAAGTTAACCGTCACTTTAAATTTTAAGTACCTGGAAGACCAAGCTTTGCTTGGGAAAGTGGGCTGTGTGATTATGATGGGGTTGCTTTTTGAACTATAAGACATCAACCTTTAGACTATTGGTTGCTGCAGGGGAGAGGGAAGCGGATACATAGCTACAGAGAGGGTGCCTTAGCAACTTTGAGTCTTACTTTTTCCTGCAACCTATTGGCTGGCTAAGATTCTTTAGGAATGGCTGACTAATGTGCTGCAGTTCTTTGTATCAGTTTCCATGATTCGCCCAGCTTCTATCATCTCCAGCTATGTTCTCCCTTTTACATTCCATATCTGTTTCCTCAGCCCCTGCTTTGTTCATTAGCCAGCCAATAAGCTCTAGAGGAGACAGGACCAATAGGTTATGATACATCATCATTCAGCAATGCTTTTGCCTGCAGCCTATTGGCTGGCTAAGCTTCCTTAGGAATAAGTGATCAAATGACTGCAGGGGGAGGCGGGAGCAGTAACTATAGAGACTGCATCATTGATCACCTTGACGGACACAATCTGATGAGGACCAGCCAGCACAGGTTGTTCACCCTCTCTCCAAGGTAGAGAGAACAAAAGGGTACTCTCTAAAGATAAAAGGGGATCGATTCCGTACAAACGTAAGGAAGTTCTTCTTCACCCAGAGAGTGGTGGAAAACCGAAACGCTCTTCCAGAGGATGTTACAGGGGAAAACACCCTCCAGGGATTCAAGATAAAGTTAGACAAGTTCCTGGTGAACCAGAACGTACGCAGGTAAAGCTAGTCTCAGTTAGGACACTGGTCTTTGACCAAAGGGCCGCCACGTGAACGGACTGCTGGGCACGATGGACCACTGGTCTGTCCCAGAAGCGGCAATTCTTATGCCTTAAAGCTGGGGTGTCCAACCTTTTGGCTTCCCTGGGCTGCATTGGCCGAAAAACATTTTTCTGGGGCCGCACAAACGCTGCAGCAAGACAGAGGAGGAAGCCGGCAAGACGGTAAACACCTGGGGGCAGCAGAGGAAAACACTGCATCGTTCTCCACCGGGGGTCGCACAAAATACTTCATGGGGCCTCAGGTTGGACACCCCTGCCTTAAAGCAACCTTCAGATTCTGTTTTTCCCCTGCAGCCTGTTGGATGGCTAAGCTTCCTCAGGAATGTCTCAACAATGGGTTGCAGTTATGTTTGTATCACTTTCCATGCTTCCCCGACCAGCAGTGACTGATGGGAGAGCTGGGAGCCCTCAAACCCCTTATGATGCACCGTGCGGTACCTGGCATCCAGTTTGCCAGGAACGGCAGGAATGGAGTACGGTATTTCAAAACATCGCATGAAGGTTTGGTCGAGGAGTTTGTGTAGAGGCAGGCGACGAGACTCAGCAGGAGGATGAGGCAGATGCATGGTATCCGGGTATTCCTTGGAGTATCGGGAACCCGAGTCCAAGGTGATGTCGAGATCATCCGCCATCTGCCGTAAAAAAGATGAAAAAGACAGCTGGTCTGCCAAGACAGGACGCTGGGACGGACTTGATGAAGTCGAGGCCTCCTGATCCAAGGAAACATGGGATCGACAAGGAGAGAAAGATCCATAGGCATCCTCGAACTCCGGGCCCGGAGGAGGAGAGATATCCGAAGCTGAATACCCCACACGAGGAAGTAGAATGCCTAGACGAATGCCTCGAAGAATGCCTGGAATGGTGCCCCTCCCTGTGTCTCGAAGGAGATCTGGAACGGCGACGCCCAGATGGCTCCCCAGAGGCTTCCAATGAATAGATGGGGCTGGAGGCCGTAGAGCGAAGCGGAGGATGGGCCGACGCCTCTCGAGCAGCAGTCCATGGGTCGAGAGATGGCTTGGCATGGAAGGGACTCCGGAAGAATTCCTCCTGACGACACCTAGGGCTTCGACTACCCGAAGGCACATCCCAATTTTCTTCGTCCGGGACGGGGATGGGTTCCAGAGGCGGCATGTCACTAAACGAAGCGCGCCTCGATGAACTGGTGGCCAAGCGCCGCTCCTCCTCCCCAAGCAGTGAGAGCGAGCGGCGAGGCGGAGGAGGAGGGGGCAGCTCGGCCCCCCCCCCCCGAGGAGGTTCTGTATGCCCATGGATTGTGGCAAGCCACTTGGGCCCCATGGTTGTCATTATTTCAATGAATTGGGCCTCCATGATCGACCGCAGCGAAGCCGCCAAGGGGGGAGCCGCACTTGAAGTGGGACCTCCTGTACGGTCTTCGTGGTCCCGAGTGGCCGAGTGCTTAGCCTTAGAAGCCTTAGGCACTTTAATAACCACTGGGGGAATGGTCTGAGGAGGTACCTGATCTGAGGAGACTGAAGAAGGCACCGGAGCAGGAGGCGGGGTTGAAGCTGGAACGAAGGAGGCCGGCTTCAGTAGACCCGATGTAGCAGGAGTAGATGACAACTTCGCAGGCGAAGGTGAAGCACCGGTCGAAGTCGAAGGTTCCTTGGAAGCATCCATCGCGAACATTGACTCCCACAGAAAACAGCGACGCTTGAAAGCACGTGCTGTTAGAGTGGAACAAGGCCTGCACGATTTCGGAAGATGTTCCGGCCCGAGACACTGCAAACAGCGTCGATGCGAGTTCGTCAACGAAATCGCGTGCTGGCACTTGATACACTTCTTAAAACCGGTGATAGGCCGGGACATAGGCCGAAAAAGCTCCGCCGCTAGATCGAAGGAGCGGGGCCCCAACCACGCGGCCGACCCGGTCGAATCTTTGGAAAAAAATTTATTTAAAAAAAATAATAAAACGACAGAAGAAAACACACGATTATGAGAAATTAAACTCAAAACAGCGGCACTAGAAGGCAAGAATACGGGTTCACTCAGCGCAGAGAGTTGAAGCAAACTTCTTAGCTCCGCGGAAAAAAAAGAACTGAGGAGACACGCCCGGTGCATCGGGCGGGAAGGCACTCGCGCATGCGCGGTGCGGGCATCTCGAAACTTCTGAAGTTTCTTCAAGCAAGTATGCTTGTGAGACGTCCGCATCGGGGCTCTGTCGGATGACATCACCCACTAGTGAGAATACCTGCCTGCTTGTCCTGGGATAAATATAAGTCTACCAAACCCCCCAACCCTATTGTACTGCCATATAGGTGGCACCTGCAGCCATAAGGGCTATTGGAGTTGTAGACAAGTGGGTATAACAGGTTTTAGGGGTCTTTTGGAGGCTCACCATGACCTATAAGGGAGTTCTGGTGAGATGTTTATGTGGCACCTTTTTTGTGAAGTTCACAACAGCCCCACTGATCTCTTGCTACATCTGAGTGGCCAGTCCATCACATTGCCGTACAGTGAAAGATTGGAGAAACTGGGCCTCTTCTCCCTTGAAAAGAGGAGCCTGAAAGGGTACATGATCGAAACATTCAAAATACTGAAGGTAATAGACTTAGTAAATAAAGACAGATTGTTCACCCTCTCCAAGGTAGGGAGAACGAGAGGGCACTCTCTAAAGTTGAAAAGGGATAGATTCCATACAAACGTAAGGAAGTTCTTCTTCACCCAGAGAATGGAAGAAAACTGGAACGGCCTTCCGGAGTCTATTATAGGGGAAAACACCCTCCAGGGATTCAAGACAATGTCGGACAAGTTCCTGCTAAACTTGAATGTACGCAGATGAGACTAGACTCATTTAGAGCACTGGTCTTTGACCTGGGGGCTGCTGCGTGAGTGGACTGCTGGGCACAATGGACCACTGGTCTGACCCAGCAGCGGCAATTCTTATGTTCTTATTGCTGGCCCCTCCCATGTCCAAAAGGTCTTGTTCTGGGCATTTGGGACTTGGACGATTATGTGGTATAAAGATAGACGCACTGGCGGTCTGGATGATCAAATAGTCAATTTTCAGGAAAAAAATATTTGGATGTACTGAAGACCACCTGTTATTATGACCTTCACCAACTGACCTCACGACAACCCAATATGCTGGTATAAGTAATATACATTTTATTAATAATCAATAACAGTTTACAAGATCAAGTCTTTCAGCATCAAGCGTGTCTGTCCTCCCTAAGCCATCAAAAGACTGTCCTTTTCTGACAGTCTGAGACCACGTTGGTACATAGTATGTGTTTGATTATTATTGGACATACACAGTTTGTCATAATGGTTATTTTTCTTATTATTTCATTAATTGGGCAATATTTTTACTTTCCTAAGTCATATTGCGTATGATATCCTGTTTATCAAAAGGTTCTTATCTATTTCCCGACATATGTCTTTTTAATATCAAGGTTCTTCAATTTTCCAAGCAAGGTCCGCCCATTCCAGAACTTATGTGTAAAGTAATCAATTTTATATTCTTGATTAGGATATGTGGTAATCCCCTTCTGTTCTAAGGCTGGTAATTTTATTCTCACAAATAAGATTCTCTATTTTTATACTTCAGCAGATGTTTGCCAGTTACTGTATGAAGGATGGGTTCCGCTTGACTTGCTAATTTTAGCAAAGACAGAAATTGTGAGAACTGTTATGTTTCAAAGTATTTTCAGGCCTGTAAAATGTATTGTCTTATTTTATTAATCTGGGGATTTCAGGGGGTCTGTCTTCACCTCCAGTTTCATGGAGGTCCTACCTTCTTCACCTGTACAGGCCTTTCTCCTCCCCCTTCCTCAGTACTTTTCAAGAATGGGCATTTTGGTGCTGCTGACTTTGGGTGACTAGCGCCCTACGTCCAAATGGGACGTAGACATTTCTTTTGATTATGCCGCTCTATGTCTTCTCGCAGTTAGAGCTGTCCCAGGAGTACTGGAAACTTCTGAAGCACTGAAAGCCTCACAATCCGGATAAAATACCCCAAAATAAATTTTTTTATAAATGATTTTGGAGCAGGTCAGAAAACCATCTTCTAACTCGAATTTAGAAGGAACAACTGGGGAGCAGCTGAGACTAGGAGGTGGAGCAGAAGAAAATTTAAATAGGGCTACATAACCCACTTGTCAAGACTCCTGTACCCTTTGCACCAGAAAAAGAAGTTAAATATCAAAAATTAAGGAAAAAATGCATAGTTTAGCATGTTTAGCGTTTAAACACTACACAAAACTATCTCATGCCCATATAATTTATTGTTCCCAATGACAACATTTAATATGTTTTAAATGAATATTCATAACTATTTGCATGCATTTCTTAATGGTATCCTGAAAACCAGCTCTCTTTGGAGCCACTGAGGACTAGAGTTATCCATATCCCTAGCTTCACGATATGATAAAAAGAAAAGACAGCTTATTCAATAGCTCAATAATTATTTTCAATAGCAAGTAAAATTTTAGGCAAAATTTAGAATTGCTTTACTATACTTAAAATTCAACTCCTACATTTAATGTGATTTGTTTGCATTAGATTTTAATTCTTGTATGCCCATTTGAAACTTAGCAGATAGTAAGTACTAAACAAATAGGAAAGCTATCATTCAAAATTGATAAATTGATATTTATTTACCCATTTCAAGAGAATTTTCCTTAGTCCTCCTATGACACACTTACTTGTGGGATTTCTTCATATTAGCTCCATCTGGCCCTTTGCCACAGTCAAATGCCTGGATGGTGAAAGTATAATCTTTCTGGAGTTCACAGTCAAGTTTTTCTTTAGAGCGGATCAATCCCTCCCCAGTGGACTTATCTACTACCATGGCTTCGAATGGGACATTCTGTCCATGAATTTTAAATTCACAAATCTCACCTAAAGAAATCCAACACGAAATAGGTTGGAAGTTGAAACAAAAAGACACATATTTATGTCCTTAATAAGTATGTTATTATTTTTGGCAGCCAGGGCTTGTGAGGGTCTGTGGGCAAAGCAATAGCATTATGCTTTAATAGATGGGTGAAGTCTGGGAGCTTTAGTAAAACAAAGCACACATCTGCCTTTTGCATCCAGTCATGCAGGAGTACAAAGAGAAATATAGCCAGGCATTTCACAGGAATACTTCTCATATAGTTCTAGGGTAAAAAAATGAAGATCTGAACAGTAAGCTATGACCACTGCTATGTATGCTAAGCTACCAGAAAGCTGAATGGCTTATTTTAGTTTGACCAGAGTGAAAAGTTAAAATGCAGTGTTACCATGTGAAAGATTATAAGATTCAGCACCATTATTAGACACATTCTGTCAAAGATTTATTTTTTGGGGGGGAGGGGGGAAAGCAAAAACAAAACAAAAAAAGCAGTCTTCCTGTGTAATGTATCTGGCTAGAATTTAGGAACCAAAAACAAATTACTAAATGAGAAAGGTAGAAATATCAACATTTCAGGCATCCACTTCAACTGTTGGCAGCATTCAGCTTCTTGACATCTAACAGGTCCTATGGAGCCTCTCTGTACTATCTGACTTCTGTTCTTAAATAATCTAAAGACACGTACGAGTATAATTTACTAAGGCTTCCCTACAATTCTATGTCTGTGGGAAGTAAGCACATACCCCATTAACTTAGAGACATGGTATACTTCAGCTTTACAACTTCTGTAATCACAGAAGGCAACATTTAAGAAATACAGGTTTGCAGCCTAATTATTGGAAAATTAGTTAGATGGGAGTGTTGATATATTCCAAAGAAATCAAATGCAACTTACAAACAAATCTAACTGGAATGCTAACTTATCTGTAAATGTGTCCTGTAAAAAAAAAATTCCATTGAGAACAAGGTGTAAAAACCAAGTCTTGGAAGATGGCTCTCTCAAAGGTCCAAATCAGCAAATGTTATCAAGTTTCAAGTTTATTTTAGTCTTGATATACCGCACATCAAATGTCTGAGCGATTTATCAGACTCTTAACATAAATAAAATCATAAAACAACCCCAAGAACATTTAGTTCAAATGGATGTCTGATCCATAGATATTTCTAACCAAAGGTTTTGATACATAACAATTTTCATCAATATTTACTTGAAAATGTAAATAAACTGGAGAATAAAATGGGATAAATAGAGCATGACAGATCTTCTGCTTAAGTGCCGATTCCCTATTTCATAACCAAAGTTAGTAGGTTAATAGTCAAAAAAGGGATAGAAAGAACCCTTTATCACCTTCTTTGGTGACTGTCACCTCAAAACTCTCTGAAGGGAGAAAAGATAAACCCAAGTTAGTTATATAGAAAAGACTAAAGAGAAAGTAAATAAGGAAGGAAGGCAGAAAAATCAGATTACATGGAACAGCACTGGACAAATCTTTTGACACACACACAAGTCCCCTGTCAAGCTGCTTTAAGCACTAATTCTATTACTAAGAAATTCTGCTTCTTGAACACATTTTTAAGTTGAAACATAGAAACCTGTTTCTATCAAGTTAAGCTGAGATTAGATCACATCCATAATTTCTGATGCTCTGCAAAGAAAGATTAGATCCTTACCTCAATAATCTTATTTCTTGTATATGTGTCTAGTAGTCCTAAACTATAGGGTTATCCATCTGAACCCACAAGTTAATTGTAGAAGGATATCACTCATCTTTCAACTCTGCCTCCTTCCTAGTAGGCTTGCTCCTGCCCACTCAGTTTGTACAAAAACAGTAAAGAATCCCTATAATAGGAGACATAACAGGAAAGAGAGGAACAGAGAAACTCCCCAACACTACACTTCTGTTCTGCTCTGTAACAAGTATAGCAAAGAACATTATAAAAAAACTTGCCAAAAAATTGCGTGCAACCACCACTAACATTTATAGAGCTCATAGCTACTCCCATGTCCTGCTATCAGGCAGAGGCACAGCTTTTTTTTTTCCTCCCCCAACAATCTTAGCCGAGAGACAAAGAAGTTCTTCCAATCCTGGCATATGCTCTTATCAAGTTAGAAAGCAGGTGAAGCCCACTCACAGGATGGGACTTCAGGACCACTAGACACATATACAAGAAAGAAGATTATCAAGGTTAGAACCTAATTTTTCTTTATAGTGCAATGTGTCTAGTAGTCCTGAATTGTAGGGACGTACCAAAGCAATCTCCTGAATCTAGGGCAGGATTGATGAGCCTGCCTTCAACACAAGAGGACCAAAAGATGCATCCGTCCTGGCTGCCATGTCCATCCTGTTAAACCTGGTGAATGTACTAAGAGTGGACCTGATGCAGCTGCTCTACAAATCTCCTCAGGTGAAATTGCCTGAGCCTCTGCCACAATGAAGCCATCACTCTGGTGGAGTGTGTTTTCAACGAGATTGGTGCCTGCTTACCACAGCCAATGTAGAGTACGTGGAAGAAATTGCCATTTTAATCCATCTGAAGATAGAGGCCTTCAACGCAGTCCTCCCTCACTTGGTTTGACGGGTCAGGACAAAAAGATGATCTGAGATCTGAAATTCATTGGTAACTTCAAGAACTCTCCTGATGTCTAGTAACCAACACTTTTGGCCTTTTCCTTTGAGCCTGTGGAATGAAAAGCGGGCAACCAGACTTCTTGACTGACATAAAAAGCTGAAACTATTATCAGTAGAAAGGGCGGGACCATGCGCAAAGAAAGCTCTGCTTCTGTAATCCTCAGAAACTGCTCCCTGCAAGAGAACGCTTGCAATTCAGACTCTCCTCGCAGACATAATTGCTACCAGAAACACCATCTTGACTGTTAAGATCTAGAGGGGAAGCCTCCTGTAAGGGTTTGTACACAGCCTTGAAGAGACCTTGCAAAACTTGCTATGGTGGCTGCAGTCAGCTTCTAGGATGGAAATGGTAACCGCACCAAAGGGTGTAAACTGAGAGCCCCTTTGAAAACTCTCATCATGTCAGGATGAGAGGCCAAAGAAACTTTCTCCCCCTGAGCTTGAAAACATGAAAGGCCTGCTACCTGTTCTTTCAGAGATCCAACTGACAGACCTCTCTCGAGTTCCTCTTGCAAAAAACTCCAAAACTACTGCGGAGGGAAGTTTCGTGGAGACGCCAGGAAGTACTTCTTCACGGAAAGAGTGATTGAGCATTGGAACAAGCTTCCAGTGCAGGTGATCGAGGCCCGCAGCATCCCAGACTTCAAGAATAAATGGGATACCTATGTGGGATCCCTACGAGGGTCATGCCAAGGACTAGGGTCACTAGGATATAGACTTGAAAGAGCGGGTCAGTAGAATGGCAGTATAATTATAATTATACTTAAGGGGATCAGTAGACTTAAAAGGGTGGGTCAATAGTGTGGGCAGACTTGATGGGCTGTAGCCCTTATCTGCCGTCATCTTTCTATGTTTCTACTGAGACTGAGGCTCGCAGGAGCTCTACATTGTCCTTTGCACACCAGTGTTGAAGCGTCTTCCAGGCCTTAGCATAAGCCGCCACAGTCAAAGGCTTTTTAGTTCTAAGTAGAGTAGTGATGACCTTCTCCAAGTATCCTTTGAGTACTAGGGCCTTCCACTCAAGAGCCACGCCATAAGTCCAAAGTGTTCCAGATGCTCTATGGGGGCCAGACCCTGAGTCAGGAAATCTACCTGGACCAGTAATTGGAGGCTCTCATCTCTCTGTAGATGAACCAGGTCTGTGTACCATGGTCTGCGGGGCCAATCTGGTGCCACCAGGACTACCAACCTGGATGATTTGAAATCCTGCAAATGACTTGGCCCAGCATGGGCCATGGGGGAAACACATACAAAAGCCCTCTCTTCAGACAAGGCTGGGCTAACTTGTCCAACCCAGCACTTCCAGGCTCGCATCATCAGCTGTAGAAACGATCCACCTTTGTGTTCACTGCTGAAGCCAATAAATCCATCAGCAGGAGACCCCACCACTGAACAATGCTGTTGAACGTTTGTGAGAATAGTGACTATTCCTACGGGTCTAGAGTCTGCTGACAGATAGTTGGCCTGAACATTCTACAATCCTGCTACATGAGTGGAGGAGAGTGCCTAGAGATGGGCTTCTGCCCAACGAAACAGGAGCAAAGCCTCTAGCCATAACTGGGTGCTTCTGGATGTAGGCCACCGCTGTTGCACTGTCCAAGAAGACCCTGAACTCTTTGCCCTCCAGGGATTCCAGGGCCTGCAATGGTGTTGCAGAATTCAGAGCTCTTGTGCAGGAACCCAGGTCAAGGAAATGCCCTTATTGTAAGTCTAGATGCTGAAAAAGCGTTGGACAAAATCCTATGGGATTACCTGTTTTGGGTACTGCCGCAATTGGGCATTATGGGGAGTTTCCTAGCTGGAGTTCATTCTTTGCATGATCAGCCCACTGCACAACTTTTGGTGAATGGGGAGCTTACTTCAGCTTTCATACTTGCTAGGGGTACACGACAGGGGTGTCCCCTTTCATCCATGTTCTTTATTATTTCCTTGGAGCCACTAGCAGCTAAAATCCGCCAGAAACAGTCTTTGCAAGGTATTCGGATGGGGTCCCAGATATTCAAGATCTTCCTCTTTGCAGATGATATGCTTATTTTTCTGGGAGATGTGGTGTGGGGGGTCCCTCAGCTGATTACTACTATTCAAAATTCTGGGTCGTTCTCTGGCTTGCGGATTAACTTTGAGAAGTTGGAGGCGCTGGCAATATCCTCTAAGTGCGCAGCCAGGGATGACCCAGCCTTCCTGCTGCAATGGTTCCAGGGCAAATTAAAGTACTTAGGCATCTATCTGCACTCCGACTCCAAGGTGGTGCACTGGAGAAATACTGCTGATAAATTTGACTCCATTAAAGAGTTGTGCCGGAAGTAGAAAGATTTCCCTATATATTTTCTGGGTATAATTGCCCTTATCAAAATGGTTATCCTGCCAAAGCTTTAGTATCCTCTCCAGATGATACCTCTTTGGGTCAAACAGTCTGACATGCAAGTGTATAAAGAGATAGTCTCTTCTTTTATATGATGTTCTAAACAGGTGAGAATGCACTATTATAAGCTGATTAGGGATAGGAAGTGGAGTGGCACGAATCTTCCAGATTTGTGCCTTTATAATGCGGCAGCTATCCTGAAATGTCCTGGGAAGTCCTGGTTCGCACCAGCTGGGTTTTGGAAAATGCTGGCTACTCAGATTTCGGCCTTTAACATCTTGGGGAGTGGAGCTGTACCCCGCGTGTCGTTGATTTGCCCGCTGCAGAGCACTTGATGTTGGTGGAGGGTTTCTTTGGGAGGCTCCTCGGACCCTTCACCTTTCTTAGAGTTTGTGAATAACCCTGGTTTTCCTGCTGGAACTGCAGATGTTTTCTTTCTACAGGAACGGAAGACTGGATGCTGCTTTGTGGGGCAGTTTGTGGAGGCTAGTTCCGGGTCAGTTCCCCCATTTTCCTCTTGTCAGAAGCAGTGGTGCTGGTCTGATCGGTCCTTGCTGGCTTATCTGCAGATTCAGAGTTATTGCGATTCGATCTTTCTTCACTAGAAAGAGCATTTTTATCCATCCTGCCCGAGTTTAATACGCTTTTGGGTTAGTACCATTTAGGAAAAACTTTCAAGCCCTTGCAGTTTCTGGAGCAGATGGCATCTGATTGGGGGACTGCCTTGGGGGAAGAGGTCACCACTGCTGAATTGTCTTCCTGCTTTACTGACACTGTGTGGGCATCGCCCAACATGGGCCTTCATGAGATGCATCTTAAAATAGTGCATAAAGCCTATATCACGAAAAGTAAGGGACATCGGATGGGGTTGTGGTCACTGTTGCCCAACTCATAGGGGCACGATGGTACATCACTTTTTGGAATGTTTCTTTCTGGGGGATCTTTGGAATGGGGTGCTCCGCATTGTGGAGAGTATTATTGGGCACTTGATAGAGTGGTCCTACAAGACTCTGTTGCTGGGTGTTATGCGCCCCCTGGTCAATGCTGGTATTGCGGAACCCCACAGGCATTTTTGTTGGTGGCCTTTGAGTTGACCAAAAAGCTAATTCTGCTGTACTTGGTGGGAGTTGCACGCTCTACTGTATACCAGTGGAGGGCATGCATGTCGCAAATGGCATCCTAGGAGAGAATGCATAGAAACAGTCTGAGTAGCTGAAAGAATAAGGCTTATCTAGACTGTTGGAGTACCTTTTAGTGATAGATCCGGGTTCTAGGAACAGGAAGGGAGGGGGAGGAAGCGGGAGGGGGTGGGGGTTTCTCTTCAACACTAAAACTCGGAGCTTGCAAGGGGGTTCTACCTGGGGGGATCGTTGTTGGGCCTCCCCATTTACCCACATAGAGATTTAAGTGTTCTGAGATGGCACGACTCCTTCTCTTTTGTTTTATTTGGTTAGTTTGCTACCGCTAGTCGCTATTGTTGATTGTATTTCACTACTGATATTGCTGCTGTACTGTTTTCAGTGACTATTATTGTATGGCAGATTGTTTCCTCTTTCAATGCTTCTTCAATAAACATATTTTCAAATTGCCTCCCGAGGACCATGTCCTCTTTGCGATCCTATGTATCTTAACATCACACCCCCTTCACTGGGTAAGGAAGCTCACTTGGTGACCTGGGCTATCAGTGATCTACCTTAAGCTGAACAAAATTCAGAAGCCATCAGGTAGAATTTTGGTATAGTCTTAGCCACTTGCAGTGATCCCTCTGGGGGCTCCCAGTGCTCTGTAATCAGTTTGGTGATATTTGGATGCGAGAGAAAGAACATGGTTTGAGAGAAGGAGCCAATCATAACTGAGCATTATGATGTGGAAGCTTGTGGGGATTCCAATTTTAATTCTCGCAGTGAATGTGTAATAATGTCTGGCAGCAAAGCTGACTTGAACAGTCCTTCCTCATGTTATTCACACCATCAAGGGTGTCTACTCCATTGCAGATTTTGGTATCATCCACAAAGAGACAAATCTTACCTGACAGCCCTTCAGCAATATCGCTTACAAAATTATTAAAAAGAACAGGCCCAAGAACTGAACTTTGAGGCACACCACCGGTAACATCCCTTTCCTCAGAGCGATATCTATTGACCACTGCATTTTCTCCCAGGCAGAGGTCCCAAATGTGAGGAAACCTCTGAAGCACCAAGCCTCAACTGAATGTAGAGAAAAACCCAAAAATAACAAAAATCGCAGAGCAGATCAGATCAGATCAGAAAACCAGCTCCTCAACTTACTTACACAAGGAAAAACTAAGGGGGCAGGAGCAAGCCTACTGGGAAGAAGGTGGAGTTGAAAGATAAGTGACATCCTTCTGCAATCAATTTGCGAGTTCAGACGGCTAAACCTACTGTTCAGGACTATTAGACATACTGAACTAGAAGACCCTTTGAGGGAAATTCTATAAACAGCGCCTAAAGTTAAGTGCTGGTAGGCACCCTACTGATGCCTAAGTTAATTGGGAGATGCCATTTGAAACGGCAAGCAATGTTAAATTTAGAGCACTTACTGGCAACTAAACCGCACCTCCAGAGGCGCCTAACACCACTATAAGCATGGCTGATGCTGAAAGTGGTGTTAGGCAAATGCGTAGGCACGATTCATGACAAAGATAGGTGCCAGAAATGTACCTTGAAAACCCTGGCCTACATTTCTGGCGCCTATCTTTCCCAGAAGCGTGATTCTCTAAACGGCGCTGTAGCAATTGACAAGCGATCAGTGCAGTTTAGAGAATCCAGGCCTTTGTTATTCCCTTCACAATTTAGAATCATAAGAACATGGTGCAATTATGTCTTACCAAAAATTTTCTTTCATTTAATCAGCTGTACTGTTCTGAACAAGTGGGTGTTATCTCCTCCTACTGCAGTTGAAGGTAGAGAAAACCTGATCTTCTAGTAAACTCACTGGTATAACCTTCTAGTGATCAGTGGAAAATTCTAGGACGCATCTGCCAAAGCAGCAGAAGATCCCTTTGTAGAACACACCTATGCCCCATCAACCACTACAACTGCAAAAATTATCAAGCAAGCATAAACACAGAGTGGCACTCACTATCTTGCATATGCAAGAATTGTTCCTGTGGTTGGGAGTGTTTTTGTTTATTTGTAAAGGAAAGAGAAGAGCATCCCATGAGCCTGGGGCCTTAGTCTTCTGAGGGTGGGCTTCATCAACAGTGCAGCAGACTAAAGGAAAGAAAAGTATCGAAGACATAATTTCAACAACCTTGTTGTAGGCTGCAATGTTCTAACAAATGGGATGTACCCAAGCAGAAATACCAGGCCGGGGGGGGGGGGGGGGGGGGGAGACAAAGCCCTCTTAAAGGGCTGCTCTGCCAAATTCCAAGCAGGATCTAGCAAGCACATGTAACCTGAAATGCTTCACAAAAGAAAATTGTGATGACCACATTACTGTCTTACAAATCTCCAAGGTAACATTCTGGACCTCTTCCCAGGAAGTCACCTGAGCTTTCAAACCTGGATGCACCAGATGATTCCTACAAATATAGGCCAACTCTAACTGCCTTGATCCACCAGACAATAGTGGCCTTGAAAGTAGCCTAGATCTTATGAGGGCCATAGAACAGGATGAAGAGATAAGGCGAAATTCATTTGTCTGCTCCAAGCAGCACAGCAATGTACTCTAGTCATCTAACTTGTGTAGTCTCTGAGTCAAAGGACTGGAAACCTCCTTTGGAAAGAAGGGCAAACAGAACTCCTGGTTCACATGGAATGGAGAAAGCACCTTGAGTAGAAAGGAGGAAACTGTGCAAATGGATACACACACACAAAAAAAGATACAAGTCCTGACAAGACAATACCAAGACTCTCCAAAATGAAGAAATTGCTACAAGGAAAACTTGAGCATAAGGTCCTCAACTGAGCACCTAAAAAGGAGCCCCAGAGAGTACGAAGAGGACCAAATTCAAGTTCCAGAATGGAAAGGAAGGGCGCACTAGATATCGCACATAAGAAATCCCCTTCAGAAACCAGGCCATCTCCCCCATGAGTTTATTTATTTATATTTCTATCCTGTCTTCTTGTGAGCTCAGAACGGGTAACAAAAGCACATTCACAGTAGATTACAGTAGACACATAACAGTCAGTTATATTAGACATTCAAGGAACATTACAGTTATACAGTTATATGCAATTCCTCAGTTTCTGGTAGCCACGACTCCGACTCCAGGTACCTAAAATTGTCTCCGACTCCTCGACTCCAACTCCACAGCCCTGGTTATATGGACAACCATGGTAGCGTAGGACATGACAGGATGTAGAGAAATGATCATAGCAGTCACAGGGGGTGCTTCCTGTTGATTATATAGCAGTGTTCATCGGAAGAAGAGAGTATAGGGGAGCAACTTGCTGGAGGTAGTTCAGATGAAAAGGAAGGTTTTTACTGCTCTTCGGAAGCTCATCAATGAGTTCAGTGATCTAATCTATGCAGGCAGCTGGCTCCATAGGCGTGGGACAAAATGGCTATAGGAGCGCTTACGGGCAGTTGCCTGGGAAAGGCCCTTAACTGTGTCCCAAAAAATGGAAAGTGCAGCCACTTGATCCTTTAAGAAGCTTAGTGCCAGATACTAATCCAGACTTTGCTGTAAAAAGAAAAACAACCATTGGGAATAGGAGCCTTCTAGGGAGACAGTTCTCACTCAGCATACCAATTCTCTAAAACCTTCCAAACCTGCTATAAGCCAGCAACTTGGAAGACTTCCAGGACTTAAACAAGGCAGAAACAACTGTGGGCAAAAAAAACCACACTTCACTAAGCATCCTCTTTCAAGGGCCAAACCATAAGCCAGAAGGATTCCGGATCTTCCATTCCATAGGACTCTGAAAAAGATTACAACATTGTAGGCAGAGGAAGTAGCCCAGCTACCAACCACCTCTTCAGGTCTGCATACTTTGACCAACAGGACCAATTCAGAGACACCAGAAGGACAAGATTAGGATGCTGTACTATTCTATACAAGAGTCAACCTATTAGAGGCCACAGATGGAATTAAATAAAATAAAATAAAAATTCTGCATGACATGATCTAGAAATTGGAACGACGAGTGAGGTAATTAAATTTGCAGATGACACTTAACTGTTCAAAATTGTTAAAACGCATGCGGATTATGAAAAATTGCAGGCGTACCTTAGGAAATTGAAGACTGGGTGTCAAAATGGCAGATGAAATTTAATGTGGACAAATGCAGTGATGCATATTGGGAAGAATAACCCAAATCACAGTTACCAGATGCAAGGGTCCACCTTGAAGGTTAGTGCCCAAGAAAGGGATCTGGGTGTCATTGTAGACAATACGATGAAACCTCCTGCCCAAAGTGTGGCAGCAGCCAAAAAAGCAAACAAGATGCTAGGAATTATTAAAAAAGGGATGGTTAACAAGAGTAAAGATACTATAATGCCTCTGCATTGCTCTATGGTACGACTTCACCTGGAGTATTGTGTTCAATTCTGGTCTCCTTATCTCAAGATATAGCGGCACTAGAAAAGGTTCAAAGAAGAGCGATGACACTCCTCTCATAGGAGGAAAGACTAAAAAGCTTAGGGCTCTTCAGTCTGGAAAAGAGAAGGCTGAGGGGAGATATGATTGAAGTCTACAAAATCCTAAGTGGAGTAAAACGGGTACAAGTGGATCAATATTTCACTCCGTCAAAAATTACAAAGACTAGGGGACACTCGATGAAACTGCAGGGAAATACTTTTAAAACCAATAAGAGGAAATATTTTTTCACTCAGAGAATAGTTAAGCTCTGGAACGCATTGCCAGAGGTTGTGGTAAAAGCGGATTGGACAAATTCCTGGAGGAAAAGTCCACAGTTGTTATTAAGACATGAGGGAAGCCTCTGTTTGCCCTGGATCGGTAGCATAGAATGTTGCTACTCTTTGGGTTTTGGCCAGGACTAGTGACCTGGATTGCCCACCTTGTGAACAGGCTACTGGGCTTGATGGACCATTGGGCTGACCCAGTAAGGCTATTCTTATGTTCTTATTATATATAGGGGCTCCTCCACTAGCCAATGCTGAACCAAAACATCTATCCTCTGAAGAAATGCTCAGTCTTGTCACTGAAATACATAGCCGTCAGGTTGAACACCAGCAGCCCCTCTGATCCTGAATGAGCTGAAAAGCCCCCAGCTCTCATCAGAATTCAACTGAGAGCAGCTGAGAAAGTCATGTTTGCCTGTTATATGAACTGCTGAGAAGAGGCTCACAGTTTCCAATGCCACCACCTAACTCCTGGCGTAACCTTGTTTATATAGGCTACCACTATGGACAGGTGTATTGTACTGCCCAAGTCTCAAGGCGATGATCAACCATGAAACCTCCAGAGAGACTATGTTCCCTGTACCACTCAACCCAAGCAATGTGCTCCCCAGGTGGGGAGACTCACAAGAATGGTAGCCACCACCTACTCTAGAGCAGTGTTTTTCAATGTTGCCTGGTGTGCCGCAGGGCCACCATCAGGGCAGTACTACCAGTCCTGCATTCAGGGGCCCGGAGCTGACAGGGGGCCCGAGGCAGGGGCGCCAGTAGCTCGCCAAGGCAAAGTGAGTCGATCACCCAGGACTCACTTTGTCTTGGCGATCTAATCTATCGAGCCGATAAGTCTTCTTCTCCCCGACGTCAATTCTGCAGTCGGAGAGGAAGTTCGGGCCAGCCAATCGCTGCCTGGCTGGGCGGAACTTCCTCTCCGATTGCAGAATTGACGTCAGGGAGAGCATGCGTCGGCTTTGGGGCCTGTTATCCATTGGTGGGTCCTGTTCCCCAATGGCAGCGGCAGTGGCTTGGGGAACGGCAGGGAGAAAGAAAGAAAGAGGGCAGGCAGGGAAACAGAAGGAAAGAAGAGAAACAGAAAAAAAAGAAAGAAAGGTCAGGGAGAGAGGAAGAAAAAGTTGGGGGAGGGAATGAGGTGTGGAGGAGAGAAAGCATACAGGCTGATAGAAGGGAAGAAAGATTGGATGCACAGTCAGAAGAAGAAAGTGCAACCAGAAATCACCAGACAAGGTAGGAAAAATGATTTTATTTTAAATTTAGCAAAGTGGAGGCAGTATTACCACAGTTTTCAAAGGAATTTGCCCAAATAACTTAATAGTTAACTGGGTAAATTCCCAGAGATGAAAACTTCCCTTCACTTACTGTGCACAGTTCTGAATTTATATCTGCTATCTATATTTTACAATATGGTCACCTTTTACTAAACCGCAATAGTGGTTTTTAGCGCAGGGAGCCTATGAGCGTCAAGAGCAGCACTGGGCATTCAGCGCAGCTCCCTGCGCTAAAAACTGCTATTGTGGTTTAATAAAAAGGATGGAGGGTATATTTGTCTATTTTTGTATGCTATAAAAACCAAATACAGAGAGAGACTGAGAGCTGTTGACGAAGAGCTACGTGTGTGTCTTTCTTCGATTCCAGCCAGAATATCAGCTTTGTGTTCAGCCAAACAGGCCCAGGTTTCGCACTGAATAAAGTATTTTATAATTTTTCACTATTCTGTTTACTTAATATTTCATAATAAAGTAATTATAAAATACTTTCTTTGTGTTTATTTGATTCCTATTCAAGAGAATTACTTTATATATAGTCAATATAGGCACAGAGTTAAATTTTTTAACATTTTCTAATGGTGGTGTGCCTCGTGATTTTTTTCATGAAACAAGTGTGCCTTTGCCCAAAAAAGGTTGAAAAACACTGCTCTAGAGAGTCCAGCGAAACAGAACTATCCTAACAGTCCAGGCTGGTTCTCACCTTGGCTGAGAAAGGCAAAAGAATAAAGGAGAGACTGTGAGAACAATGTTCTTGATGCAGGATTTTATTCAGTCATTCGAAGTTTGTCACAATCAAAGAATCCACACTTGTGTAATAATTCATGGACCCAACATAGTCTGTGTTTTGACAAGTCGTCTTTCTCAGGGGCCTAAAGATGAGGATTCAAATGGAAAGATTGTGGACATGAAACAAGAATGAAGAAAAATCATGCTCTTTGGATTTCAAGCTTTCAAGGTGTGGTTTCTAGGCGAGGCAAAAGACACTCAAAGTCTAAGAAACTGGAATCCACCTGGACAAGACAGGTAACTGTAGAGGATGCATATATGCTCATGCACAAGGCACCACTTTCAGAGTCCCTACCATGAACTCCATGAGCTGAAGGTAATCCCAAAGCCTGGGAGTTGGAACTTGCACAACCTGTGTTTCTAGCTTGCAGCTTTGCTGCTCAGTTCTCCAGGAGGGAAACCATTTCCTGAGCCGTATCAAAATGAACTCTCAGATATTACAAGACCTGGGTAGGGGTGCAGGTGACTCTTCATATGATTCATCATCTAGCCCAAGCCCTCCAAGAGAGCAATGACCCGAGATATGCCCCCCTCTGGCCTCCACCTCCAAGTTGGCCCAAATCAGCCAATCATCCAAGTAGGGATGCAATCGAATGCCCTGACACTTTAGACAGGCTGCCATGCTTTTTTACTTTTTTTTTTCTTAAAAGCAATTTAGATTTATTCCTTTCTTTGGGAAATAAAGCTAACCAAGCAGGCCAAAACAGTTGCCTTTGCGATTTACTGGTCAATCGCAATTGATTCGTGTTGCCTTTGCGATCTACTGATCGATCGCGATCGACCTTTTGGGCACCCCTGCTGTACAGCCACAGCCAGCGGAGCAGGAAGCTAGACCAGGGACCAGGAACAAAATAGCTTACTATCTACTAGGGGTAGAGAAAATACTAAGAGATTTCACACTGAGCACCAGCAGGTTATACCAGTGAATTCACAGGAAAATATCAGGTTTTTCTCTACATCCATCTGCTGGTAGGAGAGGATAACATCCACTTTGTTTAGAACAGTATAGCTGACAATGAATTGCTGTTCCTGAATGACTTGCAGCTTTATGTATATTTAAAACAAACATTTTCAGTGAATTGCTCATGTCTCCGATTTAATTTCATGCTATTCAGATTCTGAAGTATGTGAAGTGGTGTGGTAGCCATGTTAATCCACTTTTAAAGGTAATAAATAGAAATAAAACAAAAATAAAAGATATGATGCCTACTTTATTGGACTAACTTGAAAACATTTTTTGATTACTTTTGAAAGCTAATACCTTCTTCTTCAGGTCAGAAATGAGCAAATGATGGCAAATACCAGAACATATGAGCAAAACAGAAAATAATTCCAATGACAGTCTCACAGTGAAAATAGGAATGGGGGGGGGGGGGGTTTGAGAAAGCAGAGATGGATTATCAGGTGACAAAACAGTATAATTTTATGTTTTATAATGTGATTGGAAATCCAAATCTAAAGTCCTGTCAAAATATTTCATCATTTTAACTTAAAATGATTTTACTTTTCTGGATTATTTTGAAATTTTCTTTTAGTATTTTTATCATAAAGTCACTGATGCAGTACTTTGGTCCTGTAAAATACTGTCCTACAGAAGTATAAAATAAGTAAAAAAATCCCAGCACTCATTGAAGTTTTAGAAATCATGCGACAATGGAGAACTATAGCACTAAGGCAGATGTCAAAACATAGCTATGTTAGCAGTAGCTCTCTTATGCATTAAAAAGTAAGATTAAAAAAATCATGGATCATGAATGAACTTGTTTATATACAATTTGGACATTTTTAAATCTATTATGAAGATACCTGGATACATAAGGGTTACACTTATTTAATAATTGGACTGGTAACAAGATCTGATGTGTAACTGCTTTTTTGAATGAAGATATTTTAGGTGAACTGCCACCATTGACTGCTCCCCCAAAAAATTTATAGGAAGACTTTGAAGTAAAAGTTGATTTAAATGTTACAAGTTGTGACACTAAATAATGTTTATGGATTAGTATTTGAATAGGCTTATAGGCACCCAATTGAAAATTGTATCCTGTATAATAAAACCTTAGCGGCGCATGCGCTTTTAAAAAAGCGTGATCCCTGCCGCTGTGTTGTGTGATCTGTGGCTGTGTTCTATTTTAGAACCCGGCTGCAGGGATCACTCTGGCCACTCCCCCTCCTTCTGCCCTCACTCACCAGCCCGAAGCACAGGCAAGCTCTCTTCCTGCCCGCATCCGCGAACACAATGGAGCTTCAACTCACCAACCGCCGCCGCTCCTTCTCTTCCAAAGCAGCCTGCGATCGTGGCCGGCTTTAGCGAACCGCGCAGGCCGCTCTCCAAACTCAGTAGCAGTTCCCTCTGACGCACGGGATCACGTCAGAGGGAACATGCTACCGAGCTGGAGAGCGGCCTGCAAGGTTCGCTAAAGCCGGCCACCACGATCGCAGGCTGCTTTGAAGAGGAGCAGGGAAGAAGACGACGGGATGGAGGGAGGGTAAGAATGGGGCCAATACAGGGGGGAGGCAGGGGGAAATGGAAAGAGGGCTGCTTTGGGGGGGCAGGGGTGTGCTTGGGACAGACAGCTGTGCTCAGGGGGGAGGGGGAAGACAGAAGGGGCCATGGAGAGACAGGGAGAGGGAAAGGGGGCTGCTTTGGGGGGGAGGGGTGTGCTTGGGACAGATAACTGTGCTTGGGGGGGAGGGGTAGACAGAAGGGGCCATGGAGAGACAGGGAGAGGGAAAGGGGGCTGCTTTTGGGGGGGAAGTGTGATGGGGACACACAGCTTTGCTGTGGGGGGAAGACAGAAGGGGCCATGGAGTAGGGGAGAGGGAAAGGGGGCTGCTTTTGGGGGGAAGTGTGCTTGGGATAGAAAGCTTTGCTGTGGGGGGAAGACAGAAGGGGCCATGGAGAGACAGTTAGGGAGAGGGGAAGGGGGCTGCTTTGGGGGGAGGTGTGTGCTGGGGCAAACAGCTTTGCTCTGGGGTAAATATAGAAGGGGGCCACGGAGAGACAGTCAGGGAGAGGGAGCTGCCTTGGGGAGAGGGGTGTGCTGGTGGCAGACAGCTTTGCTCGGGAGGGGGGAAGATAGAAGGACACAGACAGTGGCCAAGGAGAGAGAGAGAAAGAAACACAGACAGACACATCTATTCTAGCACCTGTTAATGTAACGGGCTTAAAGACTAGTCTCAGAATAAGCTCATAACACTGTATCAACTCACACAATCTCTTATTTGCATACACTTTGAAAAAAAACCTATATATTACATTGAAAAACTATTTTGTTTCATTTCTAAGGACAATCAGAGATGACAACTCTCAAAGCAATGTCAATGCGAGTCTATATTCACCATATGTCTTCATTCATCCAGATATAGTGACTTATTCAATCTTCTATTTTTATTTATATCATTCTCATCTTTTATAAATATTAGTTTAAAGAAAAGAGGGCATTTATCTGCATTTGTATCGGAGGGCTATTTCTGCCAACACGAATCCATGTTTCGCCAAAAAAGGCTGTTTCAAGCAGAGCTGTGGAGTCGGTAGATAAATGTTCCGATTCCGACTCCTCAGTTTTTTGTACTTCAGACTCCGACTCCGACTCCAGGTACCCGAAATTTCCTCCGACTCCGAAGCACTGGTTAATTTTCAGATCGTTAAAATGGAATGTCAAGTTGAGAGAAATTAACATTTTCGACACCACCTTCTTTTTGCTTTTAATCAAGGTTCTAAGGCCGCAGAAGCTGCTCGCAACATTTGTGCTGTGTACATAGTGGGTGCTATAGCTGAAAGAATCGCTCGTGATTGGTATGCCAAGTTCAAAAATGGAGTCGGTAGATAAATGTTCCGACTCTGACTCCTCAGTTTTTTGTACTTCTGACTCCGACTCCAGGTACCTGAAATTTCCTCCGACTCCAACTCCTCGACTCTGACTCCACAGCCCTGGTTTCAAGGCAATCTCCCCCTTGAGATAATTGCATCAAGTTACTATTAAAATATATCAAACAACTTTTCATTTGTATTACAAGCAGTTGCTATATAAGAGATTCGATAGAGCAGTGTTCTTCAACCACCAGTCCATGGACCAGTGCCGGTCCACAGAAATTTCCTGCCGGTCCACAGGGCCAGCACGTGCATCAGGCCCAAAACAGTGTTCTTCAACCGCCAGTCCACAGTGCGATCAATGCAGCGTTATCTTCGAGCCAGCTCCTTCTTCCTAACTGATTCAGTGCACAAAGCTCCTACGGGCATCCTGCGCCTGAACCGGAAGCCTTCTCTCCGACGATGCAACGTCAGAGGGAAGTCTTCCAGATGAGGCACTGGATGTGCAAGGTGCAATTAGTACTATTATGGGAGTGGGGTCTGGGGTGGAGATTGGGTAGAGATGGGCGGGGTCTGGCCCACGACTTAGCCCAGTGTTCTTCAACCGCCGGTCCACGGACAGATGCCGGTCCACAGAATAATTCTTTTATTTCTGCCGGTCCATAGGTGTAAAAAGGTTGAAAAACACTGCTATAGAGTGTATTTCATTCTAATTTCTAATGAAAAAAGTAAAGATGGCCGCGGCGTTTAAATGTCAGCTGGAAACACCGAGGTCACATGACTAAGCAGAAACTTTATTGTTCATTAGAAACAAGGCTAGACCACGTCATCCATTCCACTTCTTTGGTCAAGCCATAAGGCTCCTCCACATTAAGTTTTAAAAAATGCACATTTGCTCCTTGTAATTAAGTTTTTTCTGAATGTCGCCATCCATCCACCCACTATCCACTGTGTCAATGTGCCATCTAATATCAGTGAGAGTACACTTCTCCTTCCGTATGCGCAGTTTCAGCATTTGCGGTTTCGATTATTCACGGTTTTTAGCTTGCTGGCTCCTCCCCCCAAATTACATCAGCTTGCATAGAGAAATCACCGATTCCAAGCGTTTACAGAGAAAATTGCTGATTCCCAGCACTTTGTTCACCATGTTTTGCTTCTCCTTCAGAAACAGGCCAGGTCTCCCACCATGTTATTCATGGTTTCACCATATTCACAATGGTTTTTATTAGAAAATAGCAAATAACATATAAAAAAGTTATTCGCGGTTTTTCAGTATTTGTGGTTCTGTTAATCCCCTATCACAGCGAATACAGAGGGAGAAGTGTATGTCCCATTGTATTCCAATTGGAAACATGGAAGCATGCGCATCTTGTCAGTGATGTGCTTTTGTGCTGACAGGCCCAGCATAGACTGACCCGCAAACTGGTATTAGTATTAAATCTCGAGTACAAGCTTCTTGCCTCACTAAAAATATCATCTATGCTATTGTTTGCCCCTGTGCTTTAGTGTATGTGGGCAGAAGTATTTGTGCTATAAAAACAAGATTGACAGAGCATAAATCTAAAATTAATACTCAAACAGAAGATGCCCCTTTGGGTTCTCATTGGAATACAATGGGACATACTCTCACTGACATAAGATGGAGCATTATCAACACAGTGGATAGTGGATGCTGACATTCAGAAAAAAATTTAATTACAAGGAGCAAATGTGGATTTTTAAACTTAATACAGTGGAGCCTTATGACTTGAACAAAGAAGTGGAATGGAAGACGTTGGTCTAGCCTTGTTTCTAATGAACAATACATTTTCTGCTTAGTCATGTGACCTTGGCATTTCCAGCTGACATGTAAATGCTGTGGCCATCTTTTTACTTTTTCACTAGAAATTCAAATGAAGCGCACTCTATAGAGCGAGACTCTTGTATAGTAATTGTTTGTAATACAAATGAAAAGTTGTTTGATACATTTTAATAATAACTTAATGCAATTTATCTACAGGGGGAGATTGCATTGAAACAGCCTTTTTTGACGAAACATGGATTCATGTCGGCAGAAATGCCCCCCCCCCCCCGATATGAATGCAGATAAGTTCCCTCTTTTCTTTAAACTAATGTTTATATTCATAAAAGATTAGAATGATATAAATGAAAATAGAAGATTAAATAAGTCACTATATCTGGACGAATGAAGAGATACACTGACATTGCTTTGAGAGTGTCACCTCTGATTGTCCTTAGGAATGAAACAAAATATTTTTTCAGTGTAATATATACTTTTTTTCATCAAAGTGTATGTGTGAGTTGATATGGATTAGTGAATTTTTCATCAAAGTGTATATGTGAATTGATATGGATTAGTTTTTGACATGATCTATGGTGCTTTGATTTTTTGACTTGTTTTGTATATAGTTTCCCCTGCCAAGAATTTTTGGGACCTGTAAATTGCAATCCTACAGAAATGTCACTCTGGTTAGCACTGTGGTATCTTATTTGGTGTCTGTAAATTGATTCTTGTCTTAAGCATCTGTCCTGTCTCTCCAACAGAGCATCCATAGTCACATTTTTTGCACTGAATGACATACATACTATTGAAGATGAGCATGCATAATAAGATCCCCTTATGCTGAATGTTTTCCCATATGAGTGACTGTTGGGTCTGCAAAATTCAAATAGTTTTCATACCTGCATAGCGTAGTGGTGCATCCTTATCCACTGCTATCAGAGGTGGATCCAGCAGGACTGTGTTGTCATTCTCAGTTACTATGCCATGATATGTAGTTTTAATATACGGCTTATGCTTGTTAACTACAAGAAGAGAACAAATAATCCACAAAAATAAGATAATTTCTGAATATAGTACCATGCTAATGAAGAGAAAAACAAACAAGAAAAACAAAATCAGATAAAGACAAAACAGCTTATCCATACCAACTAAAACTCTACAATCCTTTCCCTTAGAGATTCTCCATGAATACAGTCTTCATCAACACCACTCCTATGCATCCATCATATTTTCCATAAAAAATATTTCTTTTAGATTTATTCCCTTTTACCTTTATCCTATGCCTTCCTCTGCCCTTCTTCCAGAGCTTCCTTTCAATTGAAAAATACAGTATATGCATCCTGTGCCTTTGTACCAGAGGACTGTTTTAATGTGTATCATATCTCCCCTCTCCCTCCTTTCTTCTACAGTAAACAAGTTTGACTCCATAATGCTCTATGACAGTCATTTTAGTACCCACCCCCTGAACAGACTTCAGCTTGTTTATTCTTTTTGAAGATATAGACTCCGTAACTGTATACAATTCTCCAAGTGAGGTCTGACCAGAAACTTAATACAGATGCACTAACACTTTTTCTTTATACAGTACTGTTATTTCTCTATGTTCTCAGGCATCCTTCTGCCAACACATTATTTACCTAAGACAACTTATATTCAACTAATCCTAGGGCTGGAACCCCACAAAGGAAACCCAAAAACAAAAACAAAAAAAAAAATTGAGCTTCAATAATTCCCAAAAGATTATGCTTGGGATAAGTAAGTTATATCTCCATAGATGAAACGCACTGTGCTATATAATTCAAACAACAACATACACCCAACAGTCATTAATACAATGTGATTCACCAAAAATGTCATTAAATGCTCAGGACTTTCTTGGTAAAGAGACCATAAGCAGGGTCACACCCCGAAAGCTGTGCCTCTTATATTAAGTCACTGCACTTTAATGTCACCTTTGTGTTGCAGTCAAAATCCAAATTAACAATCCAGATGTGTATGCATGATTCTATAGAAGTAAACGTTTACAGACCACATTTTGATATCAAATACTGTATTTTAAAGTGAAGTGGGTTCTCTGAAGAAGCCAGTCTGGTGAAACGTGTCAGAACTCGGAGGCATTGATAAGTCATCTCCAGATAAATTTAATTCTACAGAATCATACATACGCATCTGGATGGTTAATTTGGATTTTGACCGCAACACAAATGTGACATTAAAGTGCAGTGATTGAATATTACTGATCCTGTTTAGATTTGTGGAAAGGTGGGTTATAAAAAATTTTAAATAAATAAAGAGGCACAGCTTTTGGGGCATGACCCCGCTTGTGGTCTCTTTACCAAGAAGGTCCTGAGCACTTAATTACGCTTTAAGTGAAGTCACATTGTATTAATGACTGTTAGGGTGTTAATTGCTTTTTGGATTACAGCCCTTTCGAATAATGTCAAGGACCAAGTTGTCCAAACAATTTCACCCAGGCCTTCCTGAACTCCGAGAGTCTTCCTCCTTTTCAGGGTAGCTCAGGTTTCAGTCTGGCATCATTGGGGCTTCTCAGAAGTGGCTGATGAGCGGGAATCTGGCATTTGAGCTCTTCTGGAGCCTTTGTCTCTTCTGGAACTCTTCTGGAGCTTTTGTCTAGATCCGTGAAATGATTTTGAGCAGAGGTGCCTGCTGACGACTGGCGAGCCCGTTTGTAACCACAAGGGGAATCACGACTTGACCCTCCTGGGACACATGGTCTACTGTCTGGTAATGACTTAGGACGATGAACTGCCACACTGGCCATAAAGGTTGTCTGACCCCCAAATAGCATTTGCCCTTTGAATGTAAGCCTGCTCAAAATGGCTTTACAATATAATACAATACAGTGTCTTATATACTGCAGTTCTCTACAAGGAATCTATACAGTTTATAATGGATGAATAGGTTCCTACCTTCGATAATCTTCTTTCTGTGAGTCCCTGTAGGATTCCATACGCTAGGTGTTCAATCCCAACCCGCAATCCAGGAGTTGCAGAAATCCAACACTTTTCTGAGCACATGTTCCTCCCCATTAGACTGAGAGCTAGAAACATATCCATTTGAGTCCCAAAGTCAAGTAATATACCTGAACAAATCCATGACAAGGGGGGGGGGGGGTACAGGAAAAACTCCCCATCAACATAAACAAGTCTTGAACAGGTCTGCTCTGCAAAACATGAACAAGTAAACAGGCACAAAGGCAACTCAGAAAAACACTGAGGAACAATGTAGAACTAACCTGCAGTGTACAACGAACACCCACATGAAACAGCCTTCAGTCAAGCATACTCACAGAAGTGGAAACTCCCCACAAGTTCCATCAACTGGTGGAAAGTCATCAAGCCTGCAAGGAGAATAATCAAGGTAGCAAGAAGTAGGCTATTATAAACAACTGAGTGTACACAAAGAGGGCGGGCTGTATGGAATCCTACAGGGACTAACAGAAAAAAAGATTATTGAAGGTAGAAACCTAATCTTTCATTCTGTTACGTCCCTTCCAGATTCCACACGCTAGGTGACATACCAAAGCAATGGTAGCAGCTAGGGAAGGACATAAGAGCCTGCCTTAAACACTGAGGTCCTAAAAAACGGCATCAGAACAAGCCACCACATCTACTCAGTAAAAGAATGAAAAGGACCAAGTAGCCCCCCTACAAATTACATCGTTATGAATCGCACGAGACTCCACCAACGATGCAGTTCTTGTTGAATGAGCTTTAAGCAAAAATGGCAGCTGTTTGCCATTAGAGATGTAGGACACAAAAATTGCCATTCAAATCCATCGAGCAATCAAGGACTTGGACGCCGGCCAACCATGGCGAGGCGCAACAGTCAAGATAAAAAGATGATCAGATGGCCAAAAATCCTGAGTCCTCTCCAAATAGTGGAGCAATACTCTCCTGACATCCAACTTGTGTAAGATCTGATCTATGCGCTCCGAAACTGTGGAATGAAACGCAGGCAAACGAACCTCCTGGTTGAAATGGAAGGCTGATACCAGGCTGATACGAATATTGAGGAAAAATAAAAACCAATTCACCTTATCAAAATTTAAAGAACAGGCAACATACTACAAAGAAAAAATAGCTCAAGCTAAATCTTCGTACTATTCCAGACAAATTATTCAGGCCAAAAATACTTCGACACTTTATAACATTCTAAAATCTATCAATCAGCAATCCAAAAACTTGCCACATGTCACTCAGCCCCTTCCTACAGCTCAAGAATTAGCAGATTGTTTTGTCGAAAAAGTTAATAATATCAGGAAAAATTTCATACCAAAACAACAATCCATCTCAACACTTGATCCTGATAGGCCTTCTTCTTTAAATTCGAAATGCTCCTACTTTAAACTTCCTAGTCTTAAAGACTTAGATTTAATAATTAAAACTGTTAATCTTAAAAGATCCCTTATAGAAACCATTCCTCCTATTACCATCAAAAAATATTTCACTATCTTTGATCCCTATATACATACATTAATTACCTTTTGTTTGCAACATAGTATAGTTCCAACAGTCTGGAAAAAATCGATCATTTTACCTATTTTAAAGGATCAAAAAGTTGGTCCAGATATAAAATCTAACTACAGGCCAATTGCTAACATCCCATATTTGGCAGAAATAACAGAAAAAATTGTACATAATCAATTATCTGAATACATAGAAAAAACCAATATATTGCACCCAAATCAAACTGGGTTTAGACAAAACCACTCTACAGAGCACTCTCTGATTGGGTTGACTACAATGATACTGTATCATCTGGATCATCACTCCTCTGTTGTATTGATTTCTCTTGATTTATCATCAGCCTTTGATACCATTGATCACACTCTCTTAATACACAGACTTAACTCTATAGGTGTAACTGATCAAGTTCTTGGCTGGTTTACATCCTATCTTGAAAATCGCTCATCTACAGTTACCTTCAACAATACTAACTCTAACAATTTCACATTACCTTACGGTATCCCCCAAGGATCAATACTCTCTCCTATTTTATTTAACATCTTTCTTGCTCCACTTATGACTTTATGTCAATCCATTGGTTTTTCGGTATTCGCCTATGCCGATGATATACAATTATTACATCCAATTGACCCCAAGAATACACAGGAAATAATAGCAATAAATAACAAATTGAATCAGATTCATCATTGGCTGGATACCAACAAGTTATCACTAAATATTCATAAAACCAACGTGATGCTATTTCCGTGGAAGGATAGTAGTTCATTTATTACCCCCATTTCGATTAATGGCAATCCATTACAGATACAAAAAAATATTAAAATCTTAGGTGTTATATTCGACAATAAATTATCATTCCATGACCATATAAGTAATGTTGTTAAATCTACTTTTTTCAGACTACTTCAAATTCGTTCAGTTTCTAAATTCTTATGTTCAAAATCCCTCAATATTCTGATACATTCTTTAGTCATCTCTAAACTCGATTACTGTAATGCTTTATTCAAAGGTTTACCTCATAAAGAAATTAGACGTCTTCAAATTGTGCAGAATGCCGCCATTAAAATAATTCACAATGCAAAAAAATTTGACCACGTCACACCCTTACTTAAAGAATCTCATTGGCTTCCTGTAGCACACAGTATTTTATTTAAGATATGCTTACTCACGTTTAAAACTCTTATTTCTTAAACTCCTGCTTTCATCCATAGAGTCTTAATTCCTTATACCATTTCTAGAACATTGAGATCACAGGACCAACATCTATTAACCATTCCCTCATTAAAAATCATCAATACAAGACGTCTCACTATTTTTTCGGTGACAGCCCCTCAGTCCTGGAATGATCTCCCAATATATATAAGAGAAGAAAAGAACCTCGAAAAATTTAAAATTAAGCTCAAAAGTTTCCTTTTTAACGATGCTTTTAGTGAATAATGATTTTTTATTATTTTTATCTATCTTTTTTATTGTCTTTTTCCCCCCCCTATGTTTTTACCTTTGTATTTTTGAATTTAATATAGAATGTAACCATTAATGAATTTTCCTATTGTTTCGATATAATAAGTAACAACTTAATTTTTTTTAAAACTGTGTTTGCTTTTTGTAATATTGTCCATTTATATAATATTTTACCCATGCTTATAATTATTAGTATTATCTTGTACATCGCCTTGAATGTAGAGTAGGCGATTAATCAAATTATTGAATAAACTTGGAAACTTTTGTTAGAAAGGAAGGTGCAGTATGGAGGACACCTCCTGCATCCGTAATACAGAGAAAAGGTTCTCTGCAGGAAAGAGCCTGAAGCTCTGAAATACACTATGCCAAGACGATGGCAACCAAACAAACAAACAGTCTTGATCGTGAGATCCAGTCCTTCAGCAGTTCAATAAGGGCATCCCCAAGGCCCTGCAGAATGATGTTAAGATTCCACGAAGGGAAAGGAAGATTGCAAAGGAGGTAGCAAACGAAGAGCTCCACTCAAAAATCCGGTCACATCTGGATGAGCAGTAAGCAAACTAGCACCTCTGTGGGCTCTAAAGCATGAAAAGGCCTGCAACCTGAACTTTAAGAGAGGCCACTGCTAAACTTTTGTCTAGACTCACCTAAAGAAAAGCCAGGACCACTGAAATAGAAGCCCTCCCAGGCTCCAACTGATCCTTAGCTCACCACAACTGGAAATCCTTCCAGGCTTCGGCATAGCAGCCATAGAAGAGGGCTTCTTCTAGTGGAAAAGAGTCGAGATAACTACATCTGAATATCCATACTTCATCAAGGCTGAGCGCTCAAGAGCCATGCCCGTAAGACCAAAGTGCCGTGGGTTCTTCATGGGCACCAGCCTCTGACTGAGAAGGTAGTGATGAAGAGGGAGCTGGAGTTTCTCATCCCACTGAAGATGGACGAGATCCACATACCACAGGCAATAAGGCCAATCTGGAGGTACTAGAATCACAAAGGGCAGGATTCACTAAACCTCTAAACCGTGCACGATCCGTTTCCTATTGCATGCTGGCCGACTGATTCAGTAAAGGCCTGCATGCAAATGGGGACGATCATTAGCACGCTTCTTACAAGCCCCCTACCCACGGCCAGAGTGATCCCTGCTCATGCGCACACCCTGACAGTAGTGACAGGAGAAGCAGCCTCTTGTCACTGCTGTCAGGGCTCAGTCCAGCACAGATCTCTCTTGCCTGCTCCTGGACTCTCCTGCTCTCTGCCGCCGTTCCCTGCAGTGCAAGCCCATGGTTTTAAAGCAGGCCTGCACTGCGAGGAACGGCGGCAGAGAGTCTGAATGCAGGCAAGAGAGATCTGCCCGACACCCCCCTTAGACCCTGATCTCTCCTGCCTGCCTGCCCTGTTGCGCCCCCGCCCCCCCTGGAGAAAAAAGCAGGAGGGATACCAACTCCCTCCTGCCATCATATTAAACCAGAATAAAAAAATTTTTTTAAAAAAAGCAGCGCAGCACACACATCCCAACCGGCACGGCCCCCCTCCGACACCAAAGTTGGGAGCAGGGGGGGTACTCGGTTCCTCCTGCTCCTAGGCCTACCACTCCCCCGCTTGGTCAGGTCCGGCCCACTCCGGTACCTGTAAAATTGTTGGGAGCAGGAGGGGTGCCTGGTCCCTCCTGCTCCTTGGGCAAGTCTCCCCAACATCTTCAGGAGCAGGAGGGTTGCCCAGACCCTCCTCCTGCTCCTACGCACCGGCATCTTCGGGAGCAAGAGGAAACACCTCCTGCTCCTATTCTCCTGCCCTGCTGCCGCTAAAACGGTGATTCGGGGCCATATTATTTCTTTTTTGTGTGCGAGAAATAAGTGTATTCATAGGGAGATTATCACCTTAGGACAGGCCTTTCATACTGCATAGCGGTCCTTCCACTCAGCTCCATCGAGGGAAACTCGGGAACGTTATTTGTCTACCCAGGAGGCTCTCAATTCTCTTCTTCACTCGCGTTTTCAGAAATGGGCAGCCTATCATAAACATCACTTTCACCGATTTGGTAATAAGCCGGGGCACCTTATGGCACGCTTAGTGAGTCTAGTAGGAAACCGATTTTGACTCTTCGGACCCCGGGTGGGAGCAGGGTGACGCGTACGTCGGACGTTTCTGGGGTCCTATTTTATTTCTTTCAGCAGTTGTATGGCGCTCTTGAGGCTGCTTCTCCGGAATTGTTGGCGGGCTATCTTCAGTCCTCAGGACTCCCTCGCCTCCCAGAAGACGTCGTGTCTTCTCTTAATAGTCCCTTCCGGGCAGTGGAATTAGAATATGCTATTAAGGCTCTCCACTCTGGTAAGGCCCCGTGCCCAGATGGTTTTTCTGGAGAATTTTACCGCATTCTTTCCTCCAGTCTTTGCGAGCCTTTGCTGGCTTATTTCAACACAGCTATCGCTCGAGGCTCCTTTCCTCGTTATGCTAATGAGGCGCTTATTACTTTATTGCTGAAACCTGGCAAAAAGGCTGATGTCCCCAACTCTTATCGCCCTATCTCTTTGATTAACGTGGATCTTAAGCTTCTTTCTCGTATGCTAGCTGACCATCTTGCTCCTCATCTTCCCACGCTTATTCATGAGGACCAAGTGGGATTCATTCGTGGTCGCCAATCAGTCTGTAATGTCTGTAAGGTCCTCTTTGCACTAGCTCATTGTCAATATCATCGTATTCCAGCTTTGTTTGTCAGTTTAGATGCCTCTAAGGCCTTTGATAGTGTCCACTGGTCCTTTTTGTTTCGTACCCTTGAACATGTTGAGCTGGGAGGCTTCTATCTGAATGCAGTGAGTTCTCTATACTCTAATTCGAGGGCTTCTTTGTTGGTTAATGGGACGCGAATGGATTCCTTTCCTATTCTTCGGGGTACTCGGCAGGGATGCCCCCTCTCGCCCCTGCTCTTTCTTCTTTCTTTGGAACCTTTACTCTGCACTCTTCATGGGTTTGGTGAGGTGCAGGGACTTAATGTTGCTGGGATTGAATTGAAGACTTTGGCCTTCGCTGACGACATGTTTTTGATTCTCACTAGGCCTGAGGACTCTCTATCGATGGCGTTGGACCTTATTTCTGAATTTGAATTTTACTCCGGACTTTCTCTCAACTTAGATAATCGCTTTACCCTCTAATCTCGAGGTACATATGGCATGGAAGAGTACATTTCCTCTGCGATAGGCGGACTCTTCATTGACATATTTAGGGGTATTTATCCTGCTTGACTTATCTCGCTTGTACTTTCTGAACGTGGAGCCGCTGTTTCAGGCCCTTCAGAATAAACTGCAGCTCTGGAGAGGTCTACCATTTTCGCTTCTTGGCTGAGTACATTTATATAATATGCTTATTATCCCGTGTTGGCTATATATCTTTCAAGTGCTTCCTCTTTATTTGACTTCACGGGATGAGCGCCGCCTGGAGCGCATGGTTCAGCGGTTTCTATGGGTGGGCAAGAGGGCCCGCTTGCCTTATAAGTTGGCAGCGGTTCCGTGGTACAAGGATAGCCTGGGTTTTCTGAATATTTGATATCTATTAGTTGCGGCATGCGGCATATTAATGATCTTTTTCGGGGTTCCTCTGCTTTCACTAATACCTCTTTAGAACTTTCTTGTTTCTGGACTGTTCACTTTAGTGCATACCTTCATTCTGACCCCTCTACTTCTCCTGAGCCTCTCACTAGTAGAGTGCTGCATCGCTCTTTGCAAAAGACTTTGTACTGGGTCTGTACGTTTCATTCCGTTAACCCTAACATTACTCCTTTTCTGCCTATTCGTTTCAATAACAGGTTGCCTGCCTATCGTAAATATACTACTTTTTGGGAACAACACTATAAGCTAGTCCTTTGATTATACATTTCTCCTAAGAGGGTTTACCTCTCTGGGTTTCGCGAGTCAGCTGCCTGCCCACGATGTCAGGCCCCTGAGGCGGGCTTGGGACACGTTTTGGACTGGCCCCGCCATTCATTCTTTTTGGGATACAATTTTTCTCTTTGTGGAGCGCATTTGGAACATTACTGTCCGCAGTTCTCCCTTGGTTTTATTTGGAGCTGTCCCCCACTATTCCCCCCGTATAATGGGGGGCTGCTGCCTTCCTCAAATGGACAGTTCTTCTTGCATTGAAATGTATCCTACTTAAATGGCTTGATCAGGAGGCGCCAGACTACTCTCTGGCGGTGCCGGATGATTACTCTTCTGATGTGGGAAAGACGAGATGTGTTGGACTTTTCCTCTCTCCCAGGACGCTCTTTTCAGCGCACTTGGGAACCCTTTTGGACTACCGAGAGGATGATGCATTCATCGATGAGGTCTTCCAGGAGCTGTCCCACATCACCGTGCAGGCGCACGACGAGTCCATCCTCGAGACGCCCAAACCTTCAGCTTTGAGACCAACGATTGGGGTGCAGGAGATGGCCGGAGACGCCGACTCCTGGCAGCTAGTAACCTCCTCCACAGGCAAGCGCAGAAGACCCCCCCCTTATTTAGTTTCATCTTCTTCTCTTTCTCGTACACAGGGTAGCTTCACATCAACCCCACAACTCACCCTGAGGAACAGATTCCAGATCTTACAGGAAGGAACGGCCGACGAGAATCAGGAAGACGCCCATCACACGACTCCAGTTCCGGGGACATCTGATCGACATCCCCAAAGGAAGCGCAGAGTAATAGTCATCGGGGACTCCATGTTGAGGGGCACCGAGGGACCAATATGCAGACCAGATATGCAGTCGAGGGAGGTCTGCTGTCTGCCTGGAGCCAGAATACGAGATGTGACAGCCTGTCTTGATAGGCTTCTCAGGCCCAAGGACCACTTCCCAATGCTGCTCATCCACGTCGGAACGAATGACACTGCCAAGAACACTCTGGAGGGCATAGCTAGAGACTTCGGAGCTCTGGGGGAGAGGCTGAAGCAGACAGGAACACAGGTAGTATTCTCTTCAATTCTTCCTGTAAGGGGCAAGGGAAGAGACAGGGACGAACATATTCTGAAGACAAATGAGTGGCTACAACGATGGTGCCGGGAAATGAACTTCGGATTCCTGAATCACGGGGAGGCACTACAGGGACTCCAGGGATCAGATGGACTCCACCTGACCAACAGAGGTAAGAACGTCTTCGGACACCGAGTAGCCCACTTGCTTCAAAGGGCTTTAAACTAGGTAAGTTGGGGGAGGATACCCATTTATATACCGGAGCAGTAAGTAACATTCCTGATGAGGTGAACCAAAACTCCACTTCCAAGTCAGAGGTAAGTACCCTTGCTGCAAAAGATTCGCTAGGAGACACTCTAATTCAGATGGGTAACTCTCTAAAGGAGTTTAGTAGACACAAAGAGTGGAGAGCTATGTATGTAAATGCACACAGCCTAGGGAATAAATTTCTAGAACTAGAAACAGAAATAGTAAATGCAGACCTAGACGTGGTAGCAATATCCGAAACATGGTTCACAGACTCTCATGGGTGGGATATAACTATACCAGGATACAACCTGCTTCGCCAAGATAGAGAGGGTAAGTTGGGAGGTGGGGTAGCACTTTACATCAAAGAGAACATCAAGACAACTAGGATCACAGATGTCAAGTACACTGGGGAATCTATCTGGGTAAACCTGGCCAGAGGCGGAGAGAAATGTCTATACCTCGGTGTGGTATACAGACCTCCAAGACAATCGGAGGACAAGGACACAGAATTAATTGAAGACATTGAGAATATCACCTTACGGGGGGACGTTGTCCTGCTAGGGGACTTCAACATGCCTGATGTAGACTGGAACACATTCTCAGCAACAACTTGTAGTAGCAGGAGGATATTAACATCCATGAAGGGAATACAGCTCAAACAAATGGTACTAGAGCCCACTAGGGCCCAGGCCATCCTGGACCTGGTACTTACGAACGGGGAAAGCGTCACGGAAGTCTCGGTGGGAGAAACGCTGGCAACCAGTGGCCATAACATGGTATGGTTCAACCTTAGAAAGGGCTTCCCTAGATCACAAACAAAAACAAAGGTACTCAATTTCCGGGGCACTGACTTCGCAAGCATGGGTGATTTCGTCCATCAGACGCTACAGGCTCAAGAAACAACGGATGATGTGGAAGCTATGTGGTCAACACTGAAAAGGACACTACATGAAGCAACTATCCGCTACATAAAATCGGTAAATAAACAACAAAGAAAGAAGAAACCCCGTTGGTTCACTGATGAGGTCTCACACCTAGTCAAGGACAAGAAAGGAGAAATTAGGTTCTTACCTGCTAATTTACTTTCTTTTAGCTTCTCCAGACCAGTAGAGGTTAACTTTACGATTGGGTATATATCTAATCATGACCAGCAGGTGGAGACTGAAAACAAAACTTTGGGACAGTATATCCTAGCCCCTCCTCTCTATTTCCCTCAGTCTGCCGAATAGCCAAGCAGAACCAAGAACTGGAAAACAACAGAGAGAAAAAAAACAATACTCCGAAAGGAGTAACAAATAACATACCCAAAAATGCTGTTGGAAAATGCAGAGGAGAAATTCCCGAAGGAAGAAGGTCCCCACAGCTCGCCAGCTAAGCCAGCCGAGCCACAGCCGCTGTTCTTCAATTCTCCCCGGCCCTAGAAAAATACTAGAACCCGCAGCAAAAACCAAAAACTGCCCGCGCAACAGCCCCAACAACAACAACAACAGACAGGGTGGGGACCTCTACTGGTCTGGAGAAGCTAAAAGAAAGTAAATTAGCAGGTAAGAACCTAATTTCTCCTTCTTTAGCACTCTCCAGACCAGTAGAGGTTAACTTTACGATTGGGACGTACCAAAGCAGTCCCTCTCACGGGCAGGACCCCCGAAGGGCCGATACCAGAACACGCTCACCGAACACCGCGTCCCGACGCGCCTGAACATCTACCCGATAATGCCGAACAAATGAATGCAAGGAGGACCAAACCGCAGCCTTACAAATATCCACCGGAGGCACGAGCGACGACTCAGCCCAAGAAGCCGCCTGACCCCTAGTGGAATGAGCCTTGAGAAACTCCGGAACCGGCTTCTGACTCAGAAGATAAGCGGAAGCAATCATCTCCTTGATCCAGCGCGCAATAGTAGCCTTAGAAGCGCCAGCCCCCCGACGAGGACCCGCCAGAAGCACAAAGAGATGATCGGAGCTCCGAAAATCCCGGGTCCGCTGCACATAAGCATGGAGGACCCGACCGACATCCAACTTGCGCAGCTGTCGTTGCTCAGAAGAACCCTCCCGACTACCCAAGACCGGGAGGACCACCGATTGATTGACATGAAAAGGAGAAACTACCTTCGGCAGAAAGGAAGGAACAGGCCGCAAAACAACCCGCTCCTTCGAAAACTCCAGGAAGGGAGCCCTACAAGAGAAAGCCTGTAGCTCAGACACCCGTCTAGCGGAAGTAATGGCCACCAAAAAGACCGACTTCAGCGTAAGGTCCTTCAACGAACAGCCATCCAACGGCTCGAAAGGAGGGCGCACTAGAACAGAGAGAACCAGATTGAGATCCCAAGAGGGAATCGAGGGCCTTATGGGAGGCCTGATCAACTTGGCCGCCCTAAGAAAGCGAATCACATCAGGAATGGCTGACAAACGCTGACCTGTCACCAGCCCCCGAAAAGCCGACAGGGCCGCCAGATGAACCCGAAGAGAAGACCAGGCCAGGCCCCTATCCAGGCCATCCTGCAAAAACTCTAGAATGTTAGGCAGAGAAGCGCGAAAGGAGACCACTCCCCGCGCTCGGCACCATTCCTCAAAAAGACGCCAAACCCGTACATAAGCCCGAGAGGTAGAAAGCCTCCGGGACCCCAAAAGTGTAGAGATCACCTTGTCGGAATATCCCTTCTTACTCAGGCGGCCCCTTTCAAGAGCCAAGCCGTAAGACAAAAGGGAGACGGGTCGAACATGGGAATGGGACCCTGCGTCAGAAGATCGCACCCGAGAGGCAGAGGAAGAGGATCCGCCACCAGATGCCTCACCAGATCCGCATACCACGGACGACGAGGCCAATCCGGAGCCACCAAGACCACCAGCCCCGGATGGCGAACAATGCGAAGCAGTACTCTGCCCACTAATGGCCAAGGAGGGAACACATACAACAGCCCCTCCGTTGGCCACGGTTGGACCAGAGCATCCAGACCCTCGGCCAGACCGTCCCTGCGACGACTGAAGAAGCGGGGTACTTTGGCGTTGCCACTTGTAGCCATCAGATCCATCAGGGGCTGCCCCCAAGCACGCACTAGCAACTGAAACGCCTCGGCGCCGAGACACCACTCTCCCGGATCCAAGAAGTGACGACTGAGGAAGTCCGCCTGAACGTTTTCTACCCCGGCAATGTGAGAGGCCGAGAGGTCCAGAAGATGCGACTCCGCCCAAACCATGAGCCGAGCCGCCTCCTGCGCCACCAGAGTGCTCTTGGTGCCCCCCTGACGATTGACATAAGCCACCGCCGTGGCATTGTCCGACAGGACTCTGACCGACTTGCCCAACAAAAGGGAGTGGAAAGCCAACAGCGCCAGCCGGACCGCCCTGGTCTCCAACACGTTGATCGACCAGGAGGCCTCCTCCGTGGACCAGGTTCCCTGAGCTGAGTGACCCAGGCACTGGGCCCCCCAACCCAGGAGACTCGCATCCGTAAGGAGCACCGTCCACTGCGGAAGATCCAGACCCACCCCCTGAACTAGGTGAGGGGTCCGGAGCCACCAACGCAGACTGCAGCGCGCCAAGCCTCGCAGGGGAACCGGAACATCCATCCCGTGCCTCTGGGGAGACCACCTCCGGAGCAGAGCATACTGGAGAGGACGCATGTGGGCCCGCGCCCACCTCACCACGTCCAGGGACGCCGCCATCGACCCCAGGACCTGGAGGAAATCTCGCGCCCGAGGACACCGGGACGCCAAAAGCAGGCGAATCTGAGACTGCAATTTGCTCACCCGGGCCTCTGGGAGGAAGACCTTCCCCAAGGAGGTGTCGAACAGCACCCCGAGGTACTCCAGACGCTGAGCCGGAACCAACCGACTCTTGGAAAGGTTGACCACCCAGCCCAGCGACCGGAGAAACTCCACCACCCGAGCCGTAACCCGGGAGCTTTCCTGCAACGACTTGGCCCGAATTAACCAGTCGTCCAGGTAGGGGTGTACCAGGATGCCCTCCGACCGCAAGGCTGCCGCGACGACCACCATCACCTTGGTGAACGTCCGGGGAGCCGTGGCCAGCCCAAAGGGAAGCGCACAGAACTGATAGTGCCGACCCAAGATCGCAAAGCGCAGGAAACGCTGATGAGAGGCCCGAATAGGAACATGCAAGTAGGCCTCCGTCAGATCGAGAGAAGTGAGAAACTCCCCCGGCTGAACCGCCAGAATGACCGACCGCAGCGTTTCCATACGGAAAGAGGGAACCTTGAGAGCCCTGTTGACCCCTTTCAAATCGAGGATGGGCCGAAAAGTCCCCTCCTTCTTGGGCACCACAAAGTAAATGGAGTACCTGCCCGTGCCCCACTCCGGGGGGGGCACTGGAACTACTGCCCTGAGAACTAGCAAGCGCTGAAGGGTCTGGCGAAACGCCAGCGTCTTCCCAGGAGTCTGACATGGAGAAGCGAGGAAAAAATCCGGCAGAGAGCGGGCGAACTCCAGGGCATAACCGTCCCGCACCACCTCCAGGACCCACTGATCGGACGTGATCTCGGCCCATTTGGGAAAAAAGTCGCGCAGCCGGGCCCCCACCGGAACCAAGGGGGGCGCCGGCAAGGCGTCATTGTGCAGGACGGGAAGCGGGGGAACCGGCGGAGGGATTCCCTGCCCCCCGACGGGCCCCCCGAAAGGGCTGCATGCGCTGGAAGAACCGACCCCGGGAAAACCCCGGAGACTGGAAAGAAGCAGCCCCACGCCCAGGGCGATACTTGCGAAATTCCCGCAAACGCCCCCGGGCCGCACCACCCCGAGACGCCGGGCGGGCATGGTCCTCCGGCAAACGGGGAACTTTCGAGTCCGACAGAGTCTGAATCAACTTATCCAAGTCCTCTCCAAATAAAAACGACCCCCGAAAGGGAAATTTAGTAAGCTTAGCTTTGGACGCAGCATCCGCCGCCCAAGCGCGCAGCCACAACACACGCCTTGCGGCCACGCCAAAAGCCATGGACTTAGCCGAGATCCGCACCAAGTCATACAGAGCATCCGAGAGGAATGAGGCAGCCATCTCAATCTTCGCTACCTCCTGATCCACCAGAGACCAGTCGTCAGACTCTCGATCCAAGACCCGCTCCGCCCACCGAAACACGGCGCGAGCGACCAGTCCCCCCACAAATAGCCACCTGGACCCCAAAGGCAGAGACTTGAAAATTTTGCTTAAGGATGGTCTCCAATTTGCGCTCCTCAGAGTCCCGCAAGGCAGAACCGCCCTCAACAGGCACGGTATGCCGCTTGGAAATAGCCGAGACCACCGCATCCACGACTGGCGAAGCTAACGTAGCCCGATCCCCTTCAGGAATGGGATACAGGCGAGCCATGCTGCGCGCCAGCCGAAACGGCGTCTCCGGCGTTTTCCACTGCTCAAGAATAATATCCCGAATATCCTGATGCATAGGAAAAGAGCGGGAAACGGAACGGATCCCTCGTAACAGAGGGTCCCCCACACGCGGAGTCTCCGGCGGCGCGTCCTCAAAACGCAAAGCCGAAGAAACCTGTTGAATAAGGTCAGGCAGCTCATCTCTCTGAAAAAGGCGCACCACGGACGCCTCGTCACTGGAGAACGGGAAACCCGACAACCCGCCGCCAGCTTCCGTCCCCTCCAGAGGGTCCTGGAATTCCTCAGAAGGGTCCAGGTCCTCCTCCAGACCGACACGTTCCTCCGACCACAAATCCTCGTCCCACGACACCCGCGGACGCTTGGACAAGAGAGGCGGCGGAGGGGACGTCACGTCAGACGAGAGAGGCAAAGCCGCAGGGAGCGCGGAGGAAACCCCACCCCCCGAGACCCCCTGGGCGCAACCGGGACCCCCAGCCGCCTGAAAATAGGCTTTGCATAATGAAAAGAAAAAATCAGGGGAAAAACCCCCCGAGGGTCCCAAGGGACTCCCTGCCACAGCAGGGGACCCAGCAGAAACCTGCCCCTGCTTAGCCAAAACAGGGGGAAGGTCACCTGAGGTGGAAGACAAAATGGAGGGGCCAGACAGAGAAGATGGCGTCTTTCCCGCCAAAACAGCTCCCTCCACAGCCTGCAGCGGCTGAGAGACCTGAATAGTCTCAGCCGCTAAAACAGGCAAGCCGGCATCAGCTGTCAAAATATCAGCTGAGAGGGAATCCTCTAAAACCTGACCGTCGGCGGCTCGGGGAATCCCTCCGTGGGCGGACGGAGAAGACCGGGCTTCTCCACCGTTCCCTGCCGACTCGCGAGGCACCATCGGCGGGGAGCTCTGGGCGCCTGCAGCCGCTGCCGACGGAGCTCCTCCACCGCACCGGCCTGAACACCGCTTGCACAGGCCGGCCGCGAGTGCCTCGCGTCTGGAGCACAATGAGCACTTTTTCCCTTTAGAAGTGCTCATTGCTCCATACGCGACCTAGCTGTAAAAAAAAAGTGCCGGTTAGTTGAAAAAATACAGTAAAATACAGTTTTCTTAAAGGGATACAACCCTCCAGACCAGCACTACCTCAGGATTTTTTTTTTTTTTTTTTACAGAACAGACTCCACAGGCTCTCGAAGCAATATGCCTTGCTTGATTTAGGGGGCAAGGCTTACTGCTGAGGCTCCTCTAAAAAAATATGGGGAGGTGGAGGAAGTGGGGGGAGGGACCCCGCTCGTGACCCGCCGGGTTTGACACCCCCGAGGTCGGACGAACCCCCAAACAGAGTCCGTCCAAGCTCCGTCCGGCTAAAAACAGGGACAATAAACCTCTAAACAAATTCCAACAGCCCTACCAAGGGAGATGGGTACAGATCACTCAACACCTGCTGGAGACTGAAAGAAGACTGAGGGAAATAGAGAGGAGGGGCTAGGATATACTGTCCCAAAGTTTTGTTTTCAGTCTCCACCTGCTGGTCATGATTAGATATATACCCAATCGTAAAGTTAACCTCTACTGGTCTGGAGAGTGCTAAAGAAAGAGCATTTCTTTCATACAAACGCACCGGGGAGAAAGAAGCTAACATTGAATACAAGACAAGGTCTGCAGCGGTCAAAACAGCAGTCAGGGAGGCCAAACTTCGAGTGGAAGAAACTCTAGCAAAGAACATTAAGAAAGGGGACAAATCCTTCTTCAGGTATATTAGTGACAGGCAGAAGAACACAAACGGGATAGTACGCCTTAGAACAGCAGACAGGATTTATGTGGAAACAGATTCCGAAAAAGCCAAACTACTGAACGATTACTTCTGCTCAGTCTTTACCTGCGAGGCACCTGGACACGGGCCACAGCTGGAAGCAAAGCCAAGCAAGGAAGACCCATTTCAGAATTTTGGGTTCTCACCAGCTGATGTTTACAGCGAACTGTCAAGACTCAAGGTGAGCAAAGCCATGGGACCAGACAAATTGCACCCACGAGTGCTCAGAGAGCTGTGCGATGTCCTGGCGGAACCGTTAGCCATGCTCTTCAATCTCTCCCTAAGTACGGGGAGAGTCCCCCTGGACTGGAAAACAGCTAACGTCGTTCCTCTGCACAAAAAGGGCTGCAGAGCGGAGGCTGCGAATTACAGAAAAGTGAGTCTCACATCGATAGTGTGTAAACTCATGGAAACACTACTTAAATGTAAATTAGACACGATTTTGGATGAGGGGAATCTAAGGGATCCTAGTCAACATGGATTCACTAGGGGTAGGTCATGCCAATCCAATCTTATCAGCTTCTTTGATTGGGTAACAGGAAAGCTAGACTCGGGAGAGTCTCTGGACATAGTGTACTTGGATTTCAGTAAGGCTTTCGACAGCGTCCCACACCGTAGACTATTAAACAAGATAAAATCGATGGGGTTAGGTGAGACACTAATTGCATGGGTCAATGATTGGCTGAGTGGAAGACGTCAGAGGGTGGTGGTCAACGGCACCCTCTCTGAGACATCGGAGGTGACCAGCGGAGTGCCACAGGGCTCGGTCCTGGGTCCACTCCTTTTTAATATATTCATAAGGGACTTGACCCAAGGGCTTCAGGGTAAAATAACTCTATTCGCTGATGACGCCAAACTATGTAATATAGTAAGTGAAAGCAATCTGCAGGATAATATGACGCAGGATCTGCTTACGTTGGAAAACTGGTCCTCGACATGGCAGCTGGGCTTCAACGCTAAGAAATGTAAGGTTATGCATCTCGGTAGCAGAAATCCATGCAAACCTTACACCTTAAATGGAGAAACACTAGCTAGGACTTCAGAAGAAAAAGACTTGGGAGTAATCATCAGTGCAGACATGAAGGCCGCCAAACAAGTAGAGAAGGCCTCATCCAAAGCAAGGCAACTTATGGGATGTATCAATAGAAGCTTCGTTAGCCGCAAATCTGAAATCATAATGCCACTGTACAGAACCATGGTGAGACCTCATCTGGAGTACTGTGTGCAATTCTGGAGGCCACATTACCGTAAAGACGTGCTTAGAGTTGAGTCGGTTCAGCGGATGGCCACTAGGATGATCTCGGGGCTCAAGGGTCTCTCGTACGAAGAAAGACTAAACACATTGCAGCTCTACACTCTAGAGGAACGCAGGGAGAGGGGGGACATGATATGACAATTTTGCATGAGGTACTCTTTATAGTTTATAAATCTTTCCTTTAACAGTTAAAGGAAAGATTTATAAACTATGTTCAAATATATTTTATTGAGCTCAATAAGAAAAACAGAAAAAAGCACAAAAGACAGCAAAACAAGCTCAAGGTATATCAAAGAACCCACAACAGCCAACTACCCATCCCCCCCAAACAATTCCCCCCGCCTACCCCACCCCCGGTCCTCCTTCCAAGTACAACCCCTAGGATGAACTGTAGTACATTATAAAAAGGTAGAGGCATACATAAATGGAATACAGCAATATAGAAAAGGCATTAACAGTTAAGCAAACGGCTACGTGCCAAAGGTGTCATGGTAACATAGAAACATAGAAAGATGACGGCAGAAAAGGGCTATAGCCCATCAAGTCTGCCCACTCTACTGACCCACCCCATTAAGTCTGAGTACTAATGACCTAGTTCCTCAACTCGACCCTCGTAAGAATCCTACTAGGGCATCCCATTTATTCTTAAAGTCAAGCACGCTGGTGGCCTTGATCACCTGCTCTGGAAGCTTGTTCCAGTGATCTACAACCCTTTCTGTGAAGAAATACTTCCTTACGTCACTGTCGAATTTCCCTCCTCTGAGTTTGAGCGGATGCCCCCTTGTGACCGAGGGTCCCTTGAGAAAGAAGATGTCTTCTTCCACCTCGACACGTCCCGTGATGTATTTAAATGTCTCATTCTTTAATAAGACATTAACTATTTTTTCTGTAGCCCTCACAGTTTAACATCTTTCCTTTCTCAAAACTGACATTTCAATCACTATATTGAAAATAAAATCATTTTCTCTACCTTTGTTGTCTGGTGACTTTATTTTTCTGTGCTTTTAACTATGTTTCCAGGGCCGCCTTGTCCATTGACTGGTTTTCTCTCAGTCTTCACTTTCTGCCTTGCATCCATCTTTGATGATAGAAAAGAGACTGACTATTGTTATAATTATCAGTGAGGAGAGAGTGACATATATCTTGAAAAATGCTCAGAAGAGTGAAACCCTGAAGAGGGGGTGAAGACCTCCTCTTAAGAAAGAGTTTATCGTCCAATCATTGCATTGGTGTATGAAAACATCACTCTCTGGTCTCTGGTAAAGCTTGAACTATGCTTATAAGCTTAAATTAATGATGTACCAAAATTTTTAAAGAAATTCTCTGTCAAATAGAAAAATGATGCAATGCACTTAACTGAAGAGTTAAGATTCTCAGGGGTCCCGACGCGGCCCCGTTTCAAGATCTGCTTCAGGAGACCCAAAAATAAATCATTTGAAACCCTCTGTGCAAGCTTTAATAAGGTCACAATACTTTTCCAAAAGAGAAAATCTGAAAAACAATAATAATAATTTTGTAAAAACCCCACAACGCAGCAGTATGCTAAAACTTACTGTGGTGAGGAAACGAATAACATCTTACTAGCAAAACAATGAAGCAAGGAAGTATTGAGAACTTACATACTGGTCATTAGATTCAAAAATTCCAAACGACGGAAAGCACGACCCGCCTCACCCAATTTATGCTGAAAAGAGGGGGAGGGGGGGTGAGCTCCGATTGAACGTAATGACGTCAAAAAACGCCAAAAGCGTCAAAAGGTTATTGTCACCAGCTAACAACTGACACTGTACATAAAGCATGTTGAAAATAGAAAAAATATGAAAAGAAAAATTTATGCAAAAAGGCAAAACTTAGGAAAAACAAAGCAGAGATTACAAGAAAGCAACCCATTCGATCTCGTTGTTTAGTCCATAAGGGTGCAGCGTGTTCAATTCAAAAATCCACTGCTGTTCTTTACGCCAAAGTAGTTTAGAAACATCACCTCCACGGGTGAGGGTTACTGAATCCAAGATGGAAAATTTCAAATCAGCTGTACTCTGTTGGTATTGGAGCCAGTGTTGGACTAGTGGGGCTTCTCGTGTGCCGGATTTAATTCTACTTATGTGTTCTCCAATTCGGGTTTTCACACTCCGGATGGTGCAACCCACATATTGCATGCCACACGGACATCGAATGATATACACTACCTCTTTGGTGTTACAATCTGAGACCAAAGAGATAGGTTTCTTTTTTGTAGATAAGCTCATCTCCTGCAAGGGAACACTGTGCGAACACATCTTACAATGCCCACACGGCATGTGCCTACCCTCAACAGGGGAGACTGCTGCTGATGAGCTGAAAAACTGTGAATGAACTAATCGTTGTTTCAAATTGTGCTGTTTGGTAAATGCAAAGCGGGGAAGATCCTGAAACTCTGGGTGGTACTGCATGATATGCCACTGTTGCTTAATAATGTGCTTAATGTGAAAAGCCAAGTGAGAATATGGTAGAATACATACTAAAGGGTGATCCTCAGGTTTAGGTTGAGTCGCTAGCAACAATGAACGATTAGCATACAGCCCCCTCTTATAAGCTTTGTGGATGACTCCAGCAGGGTGCCCTCTTTCTTCAAATCTCGTTGTCATAACTTCTGATTGCGAGATATAGTCCTATACTGAAGAGTGATGTTTTCATACACCAATGCAATGATTGGACGATAAACTCTTTCTTAAGAGGAGGTCTTCACCCCCTCTTCAGGGTTTCACTCTTCTGAGCATTTTTCAAGATATACGTCACTCTCTCCTCACTGGTAATTATAACAATAGTCAGTCTCTTTTCTATCAGTACAGCTATTTTTCTGACTAATCAGTTATATATATATCCCTGTATTTCTTTAACGTTGCATCCATCTTTGGCATTAATTTAACATTCAATTTTTCTGCTTTCTTCTCAAAATCTACTTTTCCATATCTTACCTTCCCTACCTATTTCCATGGTTTGACATCTCTCTCCTCCCCCCCCTCAGTGTAACATTTCTCTCTCCCTTCCTTCTTTCTGCCCCTTGCAGTCAATCTCCCTTCCCTTCCTCCTTTCTGGGTCCCCCTCCCAGTCCAACATTTCTCCCTTCTTTCCATCATCCAACATTTTTTTCTCTCTTCCTCTTGCATTCTTCTCCTCTGGGGCTCCTTCACTCTCCCAACCAACATCTATCCCTCCACGAGTCCAACTTTTTACTCTCTGCCCTTTCCCCTTCCCCAATGTAACATTTCTTCTTCCATCCTTTCTGCCCTCTTCCAACACTTTCTGCCTCTCTCTGTTCTTGCCTCTTCCCTCAAGTGGCATTCCTCTTTACCATCCCCCAACCCAACATGCTCTCTCCCCATGCACCATCTCACCCTCCCCTCCAGTGTGTATCACCTTTCCTTTCCCTCCCTTTCTGCCAGGTCCAGCAGCACCTCTTCTTCCTTCCTTTTACCTCTTCCCTGTCCAGCAGTACTCCTTCCCTGCTCCCCCTGTCCAGCAGTACCCCTTCTCCCTTCCCTGCTCCCCCTGTCCAGCAGTACCCCTTCACCTCCACCCATGTCCAGCAGAACCCCTTCCCTCCTCCCCCTGTCCAGCAATACCTCTCCTTTCTGTAACCTAGCAGCAGCTCACTGTATACTTTTGACTTAGTCACAAAGCTGCCGCTAGCTTTAGTTTAGCTTTAGCCTTGGATTCATCAGGCAGCCTCAAGGCTTTTGCTAGGCCAGCCCGCCTCGTATCATCGAAGTGGGCCAGCCTAGCAAAGGCCCCACGGCTAAAGCTAAACTAAAGCTAGTGGCAGCTGTGTGACTAAGTTAAAATCACACTGAGCTGCCGCTGCTGGTCCAGGGGTGAGAAGAAGCAACGAGCAGTCGCAACACTAAATAACTGCGGTCCGACACTGTCCCACCAACCTGGGCCCCGATCCATTGTGGTTCTCTCTCCCTGCGGCTCAGGAGAGCCACGAAGATACAATTAATCTGGCACAGACGCCGGATCCGAAGATAATAAACTATTTTTAAAAACTCTAACCCTAGTTGCATATGACATACACAAAGTATTATTAAACTTTAAACAATCAATAAAAAACACTCCTTTTTTATGCAAAAAGCAATGGACACATTATAATTATGAAATCCAATCCTCTTGTGCAAATTAAAACAGATCTACTATTACTATGTTTTCTACTACTATTACTACTACATCTACTCTCTTGTTATCTGCTAGAAAAACAAACAGAACTGGGCTGTATAGTGAATATAAATGTTACTTTTTATCTGAACATAATGGACCCCATGTTAAGAACCCCCTGCTCTAACCACTATGCCATACTCTCCTATATAACAAAGTACTGGAACAGAAAATGTACCCCATTATACTGCAGCTGAGTGATAGAGAGAATAGGATGAGGCACCTGGCACAATACTGGCACAGAGTAGACTGCAGTGAAGGCCCTCCTACAAATTCCAGCGCTTAGAGATGGCTGCGGCTCATCTACAGTATATAAAGTTACTTCATAGCTTCCTACCTCCCTCCTCTTATGCGAAGGCCTGTGCCTCTACTGCAAATAAGGCCACAGAAGTGGATGGTGTCAATGAACTCCTGTGGGCAGACATGTCATGCAAGTAACATCTGCCAAGATCAAGGCCATATTTGAAGAATGTAGGACTATGACATTGAGACATGTCTCTTCTTTCCCAGAACATGGAAAAGCAGGAAGCCACATGAGAGGACAACACTTGTGATCCAAAAAGTTCTTTGTCACATAGGTACACTATGGGTAGACTCCGTATCTGCGGAGTCCTAATCTCCCAGCAGATTGTATAGGCCAGAGACCAACCCTGAAGTTGAAGAGTAAAGCACCTTGCAGCCAAACACAAAGCAAAATAAGATACTTGTTAAAAGGACACTGGAAAGTCCACTAGAGAGCAATACCAGAACATGATGTAGGCAAACAATAACAGAAAGAGTAGCAAAGGTAAAATACAGAAGAGGAAGATACCACTTGGTGAACTGAAATAATAAGATGCAATCAGAAATAAGCAAATGAATACAGCAATGCTGTATAAAGACTAGGAGTCAAAACTGCCAAGGAGAAATGAGAAGGTCCTGAACAGAGAACTAGGAGACTGAAGAAAATGAGGCAAGAATCATCTGTTAGCCTCCCTTGTCAGGATGCATCTTCCGAAGCTGCGTCAAACTGGAAGCAAAGAAATTAGAACAGCAAGGTCGCCCAAGCTATCCGAGTCCCAACCTTGCTCTGCCAGAAACTACCTGGAAGCTGGGAACCTTGCAGCCAGAACCAGGCCAGGAGAGCCATAAAGAGCAAGAAAAACAAACAGACCCCAGAGATCAGCACCTCATTGGAGATCCACAGGCCAGAATATTGACCCCAGTGCCAAAAGATCAAGAAAACATTAGAGGCAGGATCCTACAGATACAGCTAACTGGAGGACTAGAAAGCAACTGATGCATGGAAAGAGAATCTGTATAAATGGAAACAGTCCCAGTGAGAGAAGAATGACTCTGGAATACCCCACTATCTGCTTCAGCAGAGCAGAGAGAGAAGCAACCCCTTTTCCACTGAACCCAGGATCAGCATACCTCAGGGATGACAAACCCTTGAAGGATTTGTAGAAAGTCACTAGGAAGAGCAGGTGTTGAAGACACAAGTGAGGAAAAGGACCAGAGGAGACAGAGAATGCCCTTTTAGGAGGCTAAAAAGAAGCAGGCTGGCAGGGCCACTGGACCAGAAAAGAGGCTTGCCCATAAGGAGACTACTGCCTCAACCACAGCGGAAAGTGCAAAAGCACACATATATCATGTACATGAAAATACTTGCCCGCAATTACACAACTAGCTGCAAAAAGAAGCAGCCTTCAGGCAGAATAGGAACTGGTGAAAGTTCTCCAATCCTGTTTAGCTCCTTTACTGTGTGCCGTGCCCCCCATGGAAGCATGCCGCTCTGCATAAGCTCACTTCCAGGCATCGATCAGCATAAGCAGCAGTGCCTCCCCCATGCTGCCGATGACAAAATCCCTGCTCATAACTTTATTTAAAAGAAACTGAATGCCGCTAAAAATTCTGGCATGAAAATACCCTCTTGCCAATACTCAAGGCTGGAGCCACGACCAGGAAGCTGGGGATGCCGCCAAACCATCCTCCCCACCTGTCGCCAAGGACGGAGCAGAGACAGGAAAGGAAGCAGAAATGAAGGCTCCAGAAGTAAAGAGTCAACCTCAAGGCCCCTCCCACCACCATGACTCCCATCTAAAGAAAGCCCTGAACCGAAAAGGTAGAGACGAGTCCCTTCTCGCTAAAATACATGGAGATGCTGTGGTAATTTGCATTTTTTTTTCCATTTACAACTCAGGCAGGACAAAAGACAGGCCCCAAATAGTGCCGAGAAGGAAAATTATCTCTCAGGACCAAGAGGGCAGTGGACCGATCCTCTCTCCTTCTCCCCCCTCCCCCGTTACAGATGTGAAAGACCTTGCAGGAAGCGAATCAGACTCCAACAGTAAGAGAAAACAAACAAATATACTCACTGAGCCTTGATCCAAAGTCTCTAAAACAATGTTGGCAGTATAATTGCCCTGCAAATGCCTCCAGTCCACTGCACCTCCTCTGGGTTCAACAATCAGTTTCCCCCTTTTTTACGTGAGGAGGGAGTAGGAGTGCAGGGCCAAGAATGCATGGGGCTAAAGAGGATGCGTAGGGAACTGGCACCATCAGCTATACCCTAAATAGGCACTCAGGAAGCCAAATCCCCTAGCTCAACTGAGTGTGCATAACCAAAACAGGAGCTTAATTGAGCTTGGAATTGGGGATATCCATCGCTTGCAGGCCAGATTGAGCATCAGATGAAACCAGGAGCAGGATTAAAGATCATCCATCTGCCTGCGGAGATAGAGAATACTGAACTACCAGCAAGCATACAATTGGATATATGACAGAGATCAGCTCGATACTCTCTATCTCCGCCTGCTGGTAGATGGACACAACCCACTTGTTTGGATTCATCTGCTGCTGCTAACAAGAAGTGATCTTAGCTTGTACTTGATGCAGGTTATTCCTGTGCACAAAGGCCATTTTAACTGCTGGGGTAAAATGGCTGATTTTACAATTTTTCATGTTATTTATTGGGATTTATTAAACACCTATCCATGAAAAGAGTCACCCAAAGTTGTTTACAATACACTGAATAGTAATCAGGTGTAATGTAATGTAATGTAATTTATTTCTTATATACCGCTACATCCGTTAGGTTCTAAGCGGTTTGAAGAAAATATACATTAAGATTATAAATGAGAAGTAAGAAGGTACTTAAAAAATTCCCTTACTGTCCCAAAGGCTCACAATCTAACTAAAGTACCTGGAAATTAATAAAGAAGAGAAAATAAAGATGGTTGAAAAAAGAAAAATTCTATGTGAACTTATAGGATGGAAATTAAACTGACAGTGAAGAACTGTATGAAAAATACATATGGAATGCAGTTAGAGAGGGTAGGTTACAATCTATTTATGGTATTTGTTTAATTGGAAGGTGTTAAGGTGGGTAATTTGGGGGAAGGTTATCTGAAGGTAGGTGAATCTTCTGGAGGTAAAAGAGGAGGGGTTAAGATATTTGGATGAATTTTTTGAAAAGCAGGGTTTTGATTTCTTTTCTGAATGTTTTGAAGTTGTCTGATATTGTCATAAGATTGGAGATGGAATGGTTGATTTTTGCTGCTTGTGTTGCCAGAAGGTTGTCAAACATTTTCTTGCGTTGTGTGCCTTTGAGTGGGGGGAAGGCGAAAGGGTTCGAGGTTCTTCTGTGTCTTGAGGTGGAGATTTGGTTTAAGCGGTTGTTTAGATAGGAGGGGGAAGAGCCGTGTAATGCTTTGAATATCAGGCAGTGGAATTTGAATTGGATTCGTGCTTGTATGGGTAACCAGTGAGAGTCTAAGAAGGCAGTTGTTATGTGATCATATTTTTTGAGTGAGTAGATCAATCTGAGGGCGGTGTTTTGTATGGTCTGGAGTTGTTTTATCATAGTGGCTGGACAAGGAAGATATAGGGAGTTGCAATAATCCAGCAGACCTAAGACTAGGGATTGGACGATTAGTCTAAATTGTGCTTGGTCAAAGAATTTTCTGATTTTACGGAGATTTCTCATGGTTAGAAAAGCTTTCTACAACAAGACTCTATCTGTTGGAACTGTCTGAAAGCACCCGGAACTCTCGATCACATGCTTTTCCACTGCAATATGGTTCATTCCTTTTGGCTTCGTATTTGGGATACCATAAAATCTATCACTAAATGTTCAGAAGTGATCTCCATGGACATTATAATTCTTCGTTCTCAACACCCATGTTTTGCACAATCAAATTGCCCGCCTAAACTCATAGACACCATGTTTGTGATAGCTCTAATGCATATTCTAAAAAACTGGAAATCATCCTCATTACTAGACTACACCTTCTGGTGGAACTCTTTAAGTATGTACCACAAATTTGAATCTTATGCTTATGAGAAGAAATTGTTTTCTCGATCCTCTACAAACTTGACACGAAACAAATCACCTTGGTCATTCTTAGATTCATATGTTCGTTCTGCTTTATAGACACTTCTGCCTCTCTCTCTATCTCTCTCTATTTCTCTTTCTCTCTCTCTTCCTTTATCTTTCTCTCTCTTTCTCTTATCCCTCCTGCTTCTCTGTCTTTTTCTGTTCCTTTTCTAAGCAGTTCCAGATACTCGATCCTTTTCATTAATCTAGTTCTATTCAAACGATTGTAGATACGAATATTTGATACATGATTTTTATTATGATTCTATGTGTTTGAACTGCTTTCTGTTTATAATTCTTATAATATTCAATAAAATTATTGAACTAAAAAAAAAAAAAAGAAAAGCTTTCTGGGTTGTTTTGTTGATCTGGGGCTGCATTGTGCAACATCTGTCTATCGTAACTCCTAGTAGTTTTAGTTCGGGTTGTATTGGGTATTTGGTATTTTTGATTTTCAGTTCAGTGATGGTAGGAGTTTGGGCTTTTTTGAGCAAAAGGAATTTTGTTTTTTCAGAATTTAGTTTTAGTTTGTGATCCATCATCCATTTTTCTACTGTGTCTAAGGTTGTTTCTAGCTTTGTTGTGGTGGTGGTCTCTGATGGGTCGAAGGGGAGGATTATGGTGATGTCATCAGCATAGCTGAAAGATGTGACATCTAGGGTATCTAAAGTGGCTCCTAGGGAGGAGATAAAGAGTTTGAAGAGCGTAGGTGAGAGAGGTGATCCTTGTGGAACTCCGCAGGGATTTGTCCATGGTTCTGATTTGATATCATTGTATTTTACCCTGTAGGTTCTAGATTTGAGGAACCCCTGAAACCATTTGTAGACCTTGCCTGAGATTCCTATGGCGTCGAGAATTTGTAGTAATAAGGTGTGGTCAACTAGGTCAAATGCTGCGGAGAGGTCTAATTGTATTAATATCATTTTTTTTCCTTTACTGATGTGTTGTCGGGCTGTATCTAGTAATGTGACAAGTAGTGTTTCTGTACTATGGTTAGTTCGGAATCCTGATTGTGAGGGGTGGAGTAGGTTATGTTTTTCCAGATATTCGGTGAGGTATTGTGCCAATAGGCCTTCTATTATTTTAACGTACAATGGTATTGAAGCGATAGGTCTGTAGTTGGAGGGGCTATCTATTGGGCCTTTGTGATCCTTTATGATTGGAGTGATTAAGATCTCTCCTAGGTCCTGTGGGAATTGGCCTTCTGTCAATGTGGTTTGAATCCATAGCATGAAGTTGGTTTTGAATGTGGTGGAGGCGTTTGATAATATGTAGGTGGGGCAATTATTTAGGTCACTGGAAGCATGGCTGTATTTATTGTAGAGTCGGTTCATATCCGACCAGACTAGAATTGGGAAATCGGACCAGCTTCTGTCTGCTACGATGGCTTCGCTAGTTGATGGGTTTGTTGTTATCTTTTCTAGATGGGTGTGTGTGTTGATGAATGTAGATCTGATATTGGTGATCTTGTTTTTGAAATGGTCTGCTAGGTGGATGGCTGTTGGTGGGTGGATACCTTGGTTGGAGAGGTAAGGTTTGGTATCTGTGAGGTTCTTTACTAGATTAAATAGCTTTTTTGTGTCTGGGGTTTTTTTGCCTATCATTTTGGAGTAGTAGGCTTTTCGTTTTTCCTTGAGTTTGGTTTTGTATTGATTAATTTGGTATCTCCATGCAGTTTTAGTGTGTTCTAAACTCTTGTTTTTTTTCCAGACTCTTTCTAGTTGTCTGCAGAGCTTTTTAGATTGGAGAAGTTCGGCGTCGAACCATTTATCAGAAGGTCTGCATATTTTGAATTTTAGTTTTTCTGGGGCTAGCTCATTTAGAATGGTTTCACTTATGGATCTCCATTGGGATATAAATTCGTTGGGAGCTATGTTGGTGGTGGCGTGGTCTGCTTTATCCCAGAATATGGAGGGTTCGATTTTTTGGCGTGTTTTGAAGGAGGTTTTTATTGGAGGTTGTTTGTTAATGTTAATGCTCTTAAGTATTTTCCTTATCTGTCCATGCATGCTCACAATCTAACTGTGGTACCTGGAGGGTTAGGTGACTTGCCCAGAGTCACAGGGAGCAGGCTGAGATCAAATTCACAACCTCAGGGTGCTGAGGAACCAGCTCTAACCACTAGGCCACTCTTCCCCTATGCCACATGCTAAATTTCTCATTAGTGCATGAACCCCTACTGCCACCTGTTTTGTAGGCAGTAGAGGGGCTCGTGCCAATTGCTTAGCACATAAAATGCCCGCTCTCCACCACAGCTCTACAAAAAATAATTGTTGTTTATTACTGCTCTTTGGCAAAAAGGACCCTAAGCCCTTTTCCTGATATGCTTTTTCAAATTTAATTTTTTGTCTAAAAAATTCAAAATGACTCTACACATCTAAACAAATAAAATACATCGTCTTATCCTAGATCAAGAAATTTTAAAAAATTTGATTCATCATCCGAACTCCCAATATATATCTTAAAATGAAGCATAACTATAACAATTTCAAATTACACACTTTTCTTCTACAGTATGTTAAAGTTTGTGCTTTAAAACGGGGGTTACCAAATTAAGTTATTTGTATACTAAAGACACTCATTTTAAGCAACAAAAAAAGTCCTGCGAATACTGTATCTCACTGAAATCCTCAGCAATTCAAGACAGGCAAAAGAAAAACCTTGCTCCACTGAAACCTATTAGCAGATCTGCAATGCGTATGGTTTATCAGTTTGCAAAATCAATACTAGCAACGTTTAAGCACTTAAAAAACAAACCAACCATAGACGAAACCAAAAATAAAGTATTTCAGAACACCGAATACAGACAACGTGTCTGCAATCTCTACCCATAAAGAGTATGTGGAGCCAGCTCCGGATTTTTCAAAACCATGAAGGGATTCCCACTCTTTCCAGAAAGAAGCACAGTCATGCAAGGAAGCAGGAGAGAAAGAGAGCCAGAGCCCGGCGTGCCTCCATACACACATCCCTAGGATGTAAGGTAAACCCCTCCCCTCTTCATCCTCCATGCCGGTTTCCAGTTTGACCAGGCCACTGTTATCATCACATACTAATCACAGCATCCTTACCTCTGCCAGCCCGGATTCCGCAGAGCAGCCCAGATAGCAGTATCAACCTCCAGGCTAGGAGGATGGAACCAGCTCGCTTCTTCCCCGGACTCATTTTCCCCTCTTCCTCAGGGCAACCAGTAATAGGAGTGGAATAACAGTCACAGAGAAAAAGAAAGAGATGGCGAAGCTGAGGGCGCCACACTCGCAGTCTATCCCCCCTCCCCCAGGCGCTCCTGTTTTCACTACCGAGCCGGTTAAAATCCAACAAATGACCCTCTTCAGGGTTGGCTTAAGGTGTCTAATTTCTGGCGGACTCTATTTTTTTTCCCCCCCCACAGCCCGGGAATCGTTGCAGGAGGCGGTGGCAGAATTAAGATGGCGGCGGGTACAGGACACTCTCCTACCTCAGACCGTCCTCCCGTCACGGCGCGCCGTTACTAAGGGGAGGAGCGCGCGAGACTCAAGGACCGGCGTCGCCGTTACTAGGGGGAGGAGCTCTCACCGCTCAGAGAACGCGAGATTTGGGGTCCGGCGTCGCCATTGCTGGAGGGAGGAGAAGAGTGCGCGAGACTAGGTGTGGAGAAGCCGCTTTGGTTTCTTGGAGAGAAAAGCTCGGGCTCTGTCTAGCTGAGAAGTTTTCTGCAGTCTCGTTTGACGTGGGCGGCAGGGCTGTAAGTGTTCTTCAGTTATCTACTTGGGTTATGTGCGGTATGATTGTCTGTTATTACTACATGTATATATATTTTAATTTATTATTTTTCTGCTATAGTAATTAAGGGAACTAGAGGTTTGTAGTTAAAAAAAAGGCCTGTCACGGTTACACTATGAATGATGAAACATTAAATTACAAGACTTAAGCGTCTGGTTGATTCTTACTGTAACTTTGTAAGACCACTCAATATTTCTTTGTATTAAACTTGTTGTGGGGGATTTTGTATTTAAAATTATATGCTTCAGATCCGAGGGAGTTCTAGTTTAGGTTTAGTAGGCCTTTTCCTGCCCTAGAAGGCTTGCACTCTATCCATAGTAATGATATTGATTGTATTTCTTAGAATGATAATTAATAGGCCCAAGGAAGTGGGGGGATGGGCAAAAAAAGGGCATCCTGCCCTTGAGCGTTGATATGAAGTCCAGAGAGTCACTCACTGGCCAGGCCTGAATTAATGGTCAGCAATAAAAACATGGCAAACAGAAGTTTCATCTCTTTCTTTTATTTATATATATATATATGTATGTGTGTGTGTGCATATATATTTAATGAAAAATGAAGTTTTCAAACTAGGGCTGTGGCAAGAGGGTGGCACAGAAATGCCCTGGCACATAGGAAGCTTTATAATTAGCAGGAAAAAAAAGAGATGGTGTTTGTCTTCTTCAAAGCTTCAGTGAGACTTCAGCTAGAATATTATGTCTAGTTGTTGAGACTTATTCCAAAAGGACATAAATGGAGTAGAGTATAGACATTTCAGAAAAAAAGCTAGAAAAATAATAAATATCTCTACCTAAAAGCCTTGCTTAATAAGACTTAAAAGACCTAGGGGCCAACACAGCCAGCTCAGTGTGCTAGTTATTCTGCAGAATTACCCATCCAAAAATAACCCTATGTGCTGTAAAACAATGAGAATGTGAATTACTTCCACATTCAAAACACAGCAATAATTTGCAGCTCATTTCAAAATGTGACTAACCTTATGGTGATTGGCCCAGACACTGACAGAAAGGGTGACATTAAAAAAAACAAATACTTGCTAATCATCTGCTCTGGATCAGACTCTTTCCCTTCTATTTAAACATACTTCCTTGGTGTCTAATGGTACCTCCCATCTGAAATAACCAACCCTCTCTCTCCCTCTCAGCTTAAAAAAAAATAAATAAAATCTTAGGGCTAGATTTACTAAAGATAGCGACTCAATCGCTGTTGGCTGATTTGCTAACAGCGATTGGTTCACTATCAAGTTTACATGCAAACCCACCAACTCAATCACTCAGTGAACAATTAACACAATGCAGAGCTCTGTTTTGGCCAATCAGGGACTTCCTTAGGCTCCTTCCTAAGGAAGTCCCTGATTGGCTCAGATGCCTCAGCTCATCCCATGATGCACCGGGGAGGGGCCTTAAGCCCAGTGTCGTTGTAGGAGGAGCAGGAGATATTTTCAGTACCCCCTGTTCACAACTTAAAGATACGGGGAAGGGGGCGTTCGGTGGCAGGAGTGAGTGGGCATCCCTCCTGCCTCTTTTTCTTCTGGGGGAGGGAGAGGCATCCCTTCTGACATCTTTTTCAGGGGGGGGAGGGAGTGAGCGCCTCTCCTGCCATTTGTTTTAGGGTCGCTGCATTTGTCAGGGGGAGTGTCATTTTTTTTTATGGGCAGATATTTTGCTTGTGTAATACATGCAAAATATCTGTGCCATTGAAATAAAATGGAAATTAAAAAACAGGCAGAACTGTTGGTAACACAGTTACCGACAGGTCTACATCAATCGGGTTTTAGGATCGGTAAAACCCAATGCTAAATAGCCAAACAATTGATTCACTTATTGCTTGGCTATTTTGCAAGGGATTTTACTAATTTGCATGGCCGGTTCGGAAAATGGGTGATTGAGGGGGAAAACACGTGGTGGGCTATTTTGTGAATCGGGTCAGTTAGCAGCGATTGTTGCTAAACCTGTGAAAACTGGTTTAGCGACAATCGCTGACTTTAGTGAATCTAGCCCTTAGTGTCTAGTTCCCCCCTCCCCTACTCCTTTCCTCCATCCAAAAGCCCTGGAACCTAGTGATGTCCTGCCTGATCTTCTAAAAACTCCCTGGCATCCAGTACTCCCTCAGATACCTCACCATGTCCACTTACTCCCATTTTTAAAAATGGCAGTGCCCAGCCCCACATGGTGCATCCTGGGATAGAAACATGATGGCAGATGAAGGCCAAATAGCCCATCTAGTCTGTCCATCCACAGTAATCATTATCTCTTCCTCTCTCTAAGAGATCCCACATGCCTAACCCACGCTTTCTTGAATTCAGACACAGTCTCTGTCTCCACCACCTCTTCCGGGAAACTGTTCCATATATCCCCTCTCCTGCCTTTCCTCCAAAGTATACTGAGATCTTTGTCCCCCATAAGCCTTATGAAGAACACTGGCTGGGGTCAGTCTATCAAGGGTTTTGGAGGGAGGGAGTGAAGGAAGAGCCACTAGATACCAGTTGTTTGGGGTTTTTTTTAAAGTTATGTGGGAGGAAAGAGGAGTCTGTTTATGTCAGTGGGAGGGTACCACTAGATACAAGGGAGTTTATCTTAGTTTGTGGTGGCAGGGGGTCAGGTCGGAGGGTAGGTAGATGGAGCTGATACAGACTGTGAGGATGCTGTATGCCACCTCAAATGTGAGATTAGGTTTCTGGCATTGTGCACTGATGTCTGCTGTAGAGGCACAGCCCTGCAATGTTGCAGGATAACTAATAGGTTTGTTTAACTTACATTTTAATATGCTGTGTGCCAATGTCTACTACCGGAATAAACATCAGTGCAGAAACATTTTTTGCATACAGTGTCTGTTAATGAGCAGGTAAATTGCTTGTTAACTATAGTTTTCTGCGTCAGCCCCCTATATTTGTATATCCTAGGGAGAAGAAAGGTGAAGCAAGACAGATGATCTTGAAAGAAACATTCCAATATTCAAAAGTACAATAAATCTTTTTCAGAGGAAAAAAGTGCTCTAGAATAAGAAATCAAAGGGTAGATTCAGGAGCAACATGATGAAAGGATGGGATATATACTAGGGAATTAAAGGAATTTAGAGAAGTTCTGGCAACTCTGCTGGTTGACTTTTTCAATTAATCTTTAAAGTTGGAAGTCCTGGAGAAGAGTGAAATATGGTCCCTGCATAACAGCAGAAGTAAGGAGGAGGTGGAGAACTACAGGCTGATTACTCTAACCTTTTTGTGGTGAGTAAATTAATGGAAATGCTACTAAAAGAGAAAAGGATAGTGCAGTTTCTGCGATCTGAGGCTGCATGATGTTATTGCAGCAAGATTTTGTTAGGTAAATCTGATTCATTTCTTTGGATGACCGGGGAATTGGATTGAATGAGAGTGCTAGATGTGGCGTACTTAGATTCAGCAAATTCTTTGACCCAGTTCCCCACAGGCAATTTATAAATAAACTGAGCACCCTTGGTATAGCCCTAAAGTAATTTGACTGGGTTAGAAACTGGTTGAGTGGGAGGCATCAAAGGGTAGCGGTAAATGTGAGTTCACTTTGAGGATAAGGGTGTTGCCAGTGATGTTCCTCAAACTGGGTTCTTGGTCGGATGCTTTTTAACAAATCTGTAAATAATATTGCAGAAGAGCTGTTGTGTAAGGTTTGCCTGTTTGCGGATGATACAACAAACCTCAATAGGTACTCTTGGGAGAATTCTGCACCATTCAGAATTTGCACAGAAACCAGGGAGGTAGTGGTAACTGGTACAATTGCCTTTCTTCTTCTCCCCTCCCCCCAGCACTCACACATTTCAGCTCTGCCTTCACCTCTCCTCCCAAGCATGCAGACCCCTTCCCTTGTTACCCCATATCTTGCCCTCCTTTTCTCTGTCCCCAGTGCTGCTCAGCACAAGCAGAGGAGAAGTGTGGCTGTATGTTGGGCCATGTCCTTTGCCACACTAGCGCTAACTGCTGAATTTGAGCCATGTGGACCACTGTGGAGCCCCACAAACCAAATACAGCAGTCAGTAAGCAGGGCAGAGGAGGAGGATATGGCTCTTCCTCCATTTTTGCTGAAGAGCACTGGGAGAGAGGGGTTGAAGAGATCCAAGTTGAAGGATGCTGCATCAGAAGTTCTGCACAGCAAAAGTACTGTTGGAAAAAGAGAAAAAGAGGCAAGCTAAAGCTGCTGCAGGAGAGGTGTGCACACAAGAGCTACTGCAGTGAGAGAGGAGAGGAGGAGGGCAAGTTGGTCATGCTCTGGGAAGGAGTGTGTTTGTGCCACAGGTACTACAAATGGGGAGAAAGAGAATGGGAGAAAAACCATGGGAGTGTGTGCATGCTGGGTTTACTTCAGAAGGGGAGAAATATGGGGATGCTCATGCTGGGGAGAAAGAGGGAGAGCAAGTTGGAGAGGCATATTGGGGAGAGTCACAAAAAGAGTCATGGGAAGAACATATGCAGTAAGGGTGTATGTTTGAGAGAGAGCTATGTTGCTTAGGAGGGAAGAGAAAATTACGGTAAGATGTGTGCTGGCGGGCTGAGAGAAATGTATGGGGAGCTGTGTGGAATGAGGGGTTCTGAGAGTGTAAGGGAGGAAAGAACTGAGGTGTGTCTAGGGGAGGAAAAGAATTTGAAAGAATTATGGGAATATATGTACATTGGGAAGGGTTTGAGAGCAGAGAGAAAACTAAGGGGATGGATCTTGCTGGTGCTAAGGAATGAGAAGCAAGCTAGGAGGATGTCTTCTGAAGAAAGGATAGAGAAAACTGGGAATTTAAATGTTCCAGGGGGATAGCAGGAAGGAGATAAAGCTTAGGGAAGAGTTCAAGCTAGTTGGTGAATTTTCCAGGGGAGAGGGGTTGAGATTAGACTGGGAAGGGGGAGGTATCGGATCTGGGACACAAAAGAGATAAGTTTTTTTTTTATGCTGGGGAAATTCTATGCTAAAAATTAAAATTTTGCAGAATTAAAAAAGAAAAAAAAAGCTTCATTCACAAAAACGTTTCATTCTGCAGAGGGGGGTTAGGCAAGGATGTCCTTTGTCTCTTTTGCTTTTTGATATAGTATTAGAACCCTTGTTATTAGCTATTCAGCAAGCGAAGGAGATACAGGGTATTCCCTATTCAGAACGGGAATACAAGGTCTCTGCTTATGCAGATGATATACTGCTTCATTTGAGAAATCCTGAAATAACCATTCCATGCCTACTTGAATTAATAGAAAATTTGGAAAATTTCAGGATACAAGATTAATTGGAGTAAATCAGAAATTCTTCATCTTAATGTACATTGTACAAAAGGTTTGTTTGACTCATTTTCCTTTCTTTGGAAAGAAGATGAAAAAAAGTATTTAATTATTTTTGAGATGTTTGGGGACCATTGACAGACTTTTGTAATGAGTAGTAAACATTTTCCCTTAATAAGAAAATTGAAATGAGAGGATGGGGATGGATGGGAGGGATGGTTTTTTTTTAATATTATACTAAAATGTATATTGTATAATATAATATAAATGAATATTTTTGATGTGATAGGGATGGGAGGGGAGGTTAAATTTCAGATGATAAAAATAGCAAAACAAGTGATGTTTTCCAATTCAAATGTTATTTCTTGATACACTTGATGTAAGTTGTAAAAATGAATAAAAATTATACATTAAAAAAAATGCTGAATTCTTTCAAGGGTAAATAGGGTAGCACAGGGAGGGAACTAACAAGTTTGAAGAATGGTCTAAAATTTGGCGGCTAAGATTTAAAGTTTTAAAAAAATGACATACATTTGGAATCTAGAATCTTAAGGGAGCAATGGAGTATAGGGGATGAGTCCTGTGCACAAAAGAATGGGTCTTGGGATTGATCGTATCTGATGATCTTAAGGTAGCCAAATGTGCAGAAAAGGTGATGGCAAAAGGGTTATTATTCCAATTTTAGAAAAGTGCCCCACCTCACCATTACAGATTTTGATGAAACTTTGTATTCTGAATCTTACATGACTCAAACTAATTTTGGTAAAGTTTAAGATTCACCAGTGGAATACTTGTGTTGTTGATAGCTTTTTCTTTGATGCCATATTGTGACCATGTACAGTATCCCTGCAAAATTTTTGCAGTTTTGAATCAAAATATTTCCTTGGTTATATAAACAGAACAAATGAAACTTGATGATCTATTCAATGAAACTAATGAGGAATTTAATTTTTTTGAAACGTACATGTAAAGAGCCTCAAAATGGTCCGAAAAAATGGATTCCCTAAAAAATTTTAAAGCTTAGACTTCTGTGGCTCTTGTAATAATGAAGCTATCCCCATAAAATTTTATTATTTTGTAGAGCTGTACATTGAATACAATTTTTTTTTTTTTAATTTATTTATCAAATTTTTACATGTTATAAATCAAGTATCCACTTGTACAGAAAGTTGAAGAAAAGCAAGAAAATAATACTCAAAGGTAAAATACATAATAATCAAATAAAATAAAATAAATGTTTAGCTTAAATTCAGCTCAAGTCCTCAACATTAGATCCAAGAAGGATAAGGCGGACATATTAACAAATGCTAACAACTGCTAACATCTATCAATTCAAATATTAGGAAAACAAGATCCCTTGGCTGAGAAAGGATATCATTATTCAAATGCACTTCACTTTGATTTTGATTTTCCTTCATCCAGCCGAGTTCCTGCCAAAAAGGCTGTCAACTGGAATGGTTCAAAGAATACATATTTCTTCATATGGTATTGTATTACACATTTACAAGGGTGTCGAAGAAAAAAAGTCCCACCAAGAGATGTAACACCTGGCTTCATCAAAAGAAACTCTCGCCTTCTCCTCTGGGTTTCCCGTGCCAAATCTGGAAACATTAATATTTTTTGTCCAAGAAATTCTTTCATTTTATTTCTAAAGAACAATCTAAGCAACCAGTTTTTATCTGGAGCAAGAGCCACAGTAAGAAGCAATGTTGCCGGAGATGCAAGCTCTCTATCCGAAAGTTCCAAGATTACTGAAACATTAAGTAGTTGATTATTCTTCTGTTGTTTAGATGGTGATTTAATAGCTTTCATTGGTAGGTAATATACTTGAGTAAGTGGTGGTAATGTATCCTCTGGAATACCCAAAATCTCCAACATATAACGTTTCAACATATCCCTAGGTGTCACCGAGGCTATCCTAGGAAAGTTAATCAGTCGGAGATTATTATTACGAGAAAAATTCTCCAAAGATTCCAATTTTCTACGCATATTTGTATTATCTTTTATTATTGCTTCATTAAGCTGTTTTGATACTTTTAACTCCTGTTGTATATTCTCAATAGAATTCTTAGATTCACCAATTTCAACTTTTATGTTTTTTATCTCAGTTTCTTGAAGAGTAATTTTATTTTCCAGCTGCAAAAGCTGGGGCTTGACAGACTTGGCCAGATCAGCCACTAAATCCCAAATTGAATCCAGTGTTACTTCTCTGGGTTTTTCAATAACATATGAAGGATTAAAAGTTTGAATAGTCTCACCAGTTTTCAGCTGTTCCTGGCAATCCTTCTGCTGGCCTGAAGTAGTCCCTGATGTTTCCAAGTCCTCGGTGTTTCTTGGACTCACCTGAAAACTCAGGGAGTCCATCTCCACGCTCCCCTCTCTGTTCTCCCTGGCCTCTGAGGATAGATGCCTGCCTTCTCCCGGCAGCTCCTCCACTCGTGGGGAGCTGGTAACCTGAGGAGGTGGGGGAGGTGCCCTAGCGTCGGGGCTCAGAGTAGTCTCAAGCCCCAAGGAGATCACCTCATTTCCGCCCCTCTGAGGCGTCTCCAGCGGGGGTGCCGACGCTGCCGGGATATCCTGCATCCGACGCAGGAGTTCTTCTATGTTGCCGAACGAGGGGACCGCCGAACGCCGCGAGGCTCCAGCGGCGCTGCGACCTCTCCTCTTCAGCATTCTAGGTAGGTAAATCTGTTCGACAGAAAATTTTTCAGAAAGTCTCCTCCGGTGTGCTGCTCAGCGTCCGGGACCGTCGGCCATCTTGGATCCCCCGATACTGGCACTCTCTTGAATACAATTTTTAATTGCACGACTAATCACAATTAATTGCATAAAGCACCACCTCACATTTCCTCCTATATCTAATAAAATAAAAGCCTAAGCGCGCATGCGCTCTCTTACCGTTTTCCGTGAGCTGTAGGGCCCCACTGGCAAGAGTGCGCATGCGCGCTTCTACTCCCTCCCTCCCTTCCTGTAAGTTTGCTGCCGCCGTCATTTCCTGATGTTTTCACACTCGCGCACCAGTGCTCCCTTAATGTCTTTTCTGATTGTATTTCCCTCCCTCCCTTCCTGTAAGTTTGCCGCCGCCGCTCCCTGTAAGAACACTCGCAAGACACCCTCCCTCCCTTCCTGTAAGTTTGCTGCCACCGCCGTCATTCCCTTTAAGAACACTCGCAAAACACCCTCCCTTCCTGTAAGTTTGCCGCCGCCGCCGTTCCCTGATGTTTTCACACTCGTGCACCAGTGCTCCCTTAATGTCTTTTCAGACACGGCGGTGGCTCCTCTCACGATGGGATCGTGAGAGGAGCCGCCGTGGCAACTTTAAACTTACTAATAATTCTGCCAAGGTTTTCCTGTTTTAACTCGGGCTATGCTCTGACTTTACCTATGCCTGGCTTTTCTAGCATTCCTTTAGCTCTGTCTTTACAAGGAATTGCTTTCCAGGATCAAATCTTCAGTAGATTTTTTTTTCTTTCCTGGATATATTTGACAGCTCAGCACAGTTCTATTTTAAGTTTAAGGCTGTTACTAAACCACATGCTGAATCCTCTACATGCTTGGACAGCGCTTCAAGTTACTTTTACGTGCCAAGTTTAAAAAAAAAAAAAATTGGGGAAACATTTTGATGACTTACAATTTTCCCATCACTACTACACTCCTTGTATAGATTTATTTCTGTCTAGGATCTATTGACTCATATCACTCATTATTAGGGCTTCTGTCCCTTTCAAATATGTTCTAGTACCAGAGTTTATTCTGTCTTACCGCCCTCATGGCGTCAAGACTGTATTGTATTGAGACTTTCTGCTGAGAGCAGGATTTTGTTTTACAATATCAGTCCTTGATTCTAAGCAGTATATTTTTTTTGGAGTACTTTCTATATTTTCAACAAATTAATTGCCTGAAATTTGCATAGCAAAGTCAGCCTCTGATATTTTTGGCATATCATCTATAGCAGTGTTTCTCAACTTCTTCAAGCCAAGTACCACCTAAGTCTAATAAATATTAACCGAATACAGCCTCCCAAGCTCTGCCCCAGACCTGCCCAGGCTCCCCCCCTAACCCCACCCCTGTAATAATAGTACTAATTGTAATGCAATTTCTTCCATCCATTTTTCATATATACACACAATATAATCTTATTAATACATAATGGTAACCACAAAATTAACAAAAAACAGAGTACCCTGTATGCAGAGAAAATGTTAAATCATTTATATTTTGGGGGGGGGGTTTAAAGAAGTCAAGGCAGATGACAAAATATGCAATGTCATCTCAGTAACAACTATAGAAAAACAAAAAAATATAGACAGCAGATATAAATTCTCAAAATGGACACATTTTGATCACTAAATTGAAAATAATTCATTTTTCCTACCTTTGTTGTCTGGTGATTTCATGAGTCCGGTTGCACTTCCTTCTGACTGTGCATCCAATATTTTTCTTTCTGCCTCCTGCACGCTTCCTCTCTTCTGGACCTCATTCCCTTCCCCAACCAATTTCTCTCTCTTTTTCTCTCTCTCTCTCTCTCCCCCTCTCTCTTTTTCTCTCTCTCACTCGCGCTCTCTCTCTCTCACTCGCGCGCGCTCTCTCTCACTCGTGCTCTCTCTCTCTCTTGCTCACTCTCTCTCTTGCTCTCTCTCTCTCTCTTTTTCTATCTCTCTCTCCCCCTCTCTCTTTTTCTCGCTCTCTCTCGCTCTCTCACGCGCGCTCTCGCTCGCTCTCTCTCTCACTCGCGCTCGCTCGCTCTCTCTCTCACTCGCTCTCTCTCTCACTCGCTCTCTCTCTCTTTCTTCCAGTCCCTGTTATGCATATGAAGACAGAATTAAAGGTTTCAGTATGTATGCTTTGGAAGACATGTGGGTGGGGAGAAATTTAATAGACATTTAAATACCTCTGTGGCATAGGAAGCTGTTCCAAATATCATTTGATTACTCCTATCTAGAGTGGTTGAAACAAGCATTGTATATGAACTTAATGGATGGAATAAGCATAGATGACCTTTAATGGAGAAGAAGGGATTGTAATGCTTAGAGGTTGGTATGGATGGACAGGCATAAGGCCATATGGTCTTTATCTGTCATCATTTACTGTGATTTAAGAAGAAATGTTTCTTCAGAGAGAGAGGGTGGTGGATTCATGGAATGGCCTCATGGGAAGTTGATAGAGAGGAAGAAAAGGTAACAGAACTTAAGAATACCTGACAAAGAACTTTGGGAAAGCCAGAGATTAACTGGATCACATACACAAGATGTTGACACTGAATTTACCTTGTATAGCAGTATAAGTTGAAATAATGTTCATCTTTTGTCTTGTCATTGTTCTTTTGCAGACAATATTAAGCTGGAATAGCAAACTTCAGCTTTTCTCCGGCTTTGGGAGTGGCTGTATCTGGAGCTTTTTTTCTTGTTTTATCTTTGGTCAGTGAACCTGTTTTTATCTGACAGACACAGACTCCTTATTCTCACCTAGAATTTGCTGTGTATGATTCCATTTTGTGATTGCTTGTGACCTGGTATTTTCAGAAGCAGGTAAGCAGTTTGTAAAAGGATAGACATAATCATAGCTGCAACACCAGAGAAAGGTGCTTAATTGGGAGAAAAATATTAGCTGTCACTCAGCACCATATATTCCCATACTGTTGGCTATAGGGAGAGTATTAATGCATGATGAAATTAAAGTTAGAGGGTGGATATGGAATCTTGAGCTGGGGAAGGGCTTGCACACACACACTCTGCATATGACTAGATGCATGAGTTGGGAGTGAATTGGTGTGGCACAAGGTGGTGAGAGGTCAAATGTCAGAGAATGAGATGCATGTGAACTCTTGAGCTGGAGAGGGGAGGAAGTGCTGCATGCTCTTTTGGGCAGAGACAGTGGCATAGTAAAGGGGAGCGGACCACCCCAGGCGCTATCTTGGAGGGGGCGCCGGCACCTCTCTGCCCTCCCTCCAATATGTCTTTAAATCTTCACCATTCTGGCCTGGCTCCCCTCTGAAATCACTTCTTGGTCACGGGGCCAGGAAGTGACATAGAAGGGAAAGCCACCGCTGTCACGAGCAACAGGCCAGAGGAGCTACTCGCACTGGCAAAGATTTAAAGAGGTACGGAAGGGTGGAGGTGGGGGTTGGAGAGGAGGGTTACTACCGCCCCAGGTGCCTCCTACCTTCACTACGCCACTGGGCAGAGATATCCTAAAATCTAATTATAGGAGTCTTTTTCTTCTTCAGCTCATTTTGTGATTTGATTTTTAACTGACTTGTTTAGAAATGCAGACATGGGATAAGGAAGATATGTTTTGGAGAGTACAGATGTGGATCCATTGTCACCATCAATGGATGTTACTTCTGCGCTTTTAGTATCTTCAGGGTGTACCTTTCCTTTTCTCTTATCTCCATTTCTGTTTTATTTCTTTGCTTGGTCACTCAATGGGTTTGGTTGCAACATGACTCTTGATTGAGAAATAAACCCTCTGGTACATTGCTTGCTAAATATACCTCAGCTTCTGTGTTCAGGGAACAGAAATAATTCTGATACTACCTTTATCTCCCCCTTCTCTCTATTAGTAGCATGTTTGTCCCAAGCCCCCAAACCTGCAGCAGTGCTACTCATCTCTACAGCTGTTGAGAAGATATTTTGCTCTGATGCAATCTGAGGAAACTCTTGCCTTGTGCCATCTGCAGGCTTCTCAGGAGCAGGGAAGGGGGATGAACCGTGAGGGCGCCCCTGGGAAGAGTCCAGAGGAGATGTACATCCAACAGAAAGTGCGAGTTCTACTCATGCTACGCAAAATGGGCTCAAATGTAAGACTGAGAAAGAAAGTGAATATAACTAGGAAGAGCAGTAGAAACATTAAAGTTCAGTCTTTGAGGGTGGGATTACAAATGTCATGGTTCAGGTATGATGAAGTTATGAGTATTGAGACAGCAATCATAGATTGTAACTTAGTGTTTGAAAGCAAGGGTCACAGGATTGTAACTCAGGTACATTGAGGGAATGTGGAACAGGAATCAGAAAGATCCTAGCTGAAGAATGTTGTTTGAGGGCAGAGATCATAGCCCAGTGTGGTTTTTAGGGGGGGAGGGTTAACAGGAGAAGTCAAACTGTGGTATACTCTGAGGTCAGAGATCATAGTGATGGCTCAGACAGAAGACACAAAGAAGTTTTTTTATGTGCAGCAAAGTTGTAATTTGTATAATTATTTTATTCATAACTGCAGCTGACCCCCAGTGAGGAGGCATTTCTGCGGACATATGCTGGAGTAGTGAACAGCCAGCTGAGCCAGCTCCCACAGCACTCCATTGATCAAGGTCAGTACTTAAGGCAAGCTTGGAAGGGGCTGGAGACCCAGCAGAATGCTTTGTGAAGGCTTTGTGTTATAGGGAACATGAGAGAATTCTAGAGACTGGGTATGGCAAGTGGAAATGCATAGAATATGCATGTTTGCTGGCCAATAATGTGATCTTTAGCATGCGCTTTCATACCAACATCCTGCAACGCAAGCAGCTCAAAATGTGTTGGTGAAGAGTGAAAATACATTAGCCCTGAAGAAATGATCTTAATGACCGTGAAACGTTGGCTAAAATTTAATTATCACTTGTTTCCTCACAAATAGGAGCGATAGCTATTTCAGTCCTGCAAAGTAAAATGTGGTAGTTTTGCACACCCTCTCCAGAAGTTTTTTAGCCGATGATGTTGGTGGAGGAGGTTTGAGCTTTATGCCTTACCTAAAGAAAACCTGAGGCTTTTTCTTCCGTTGAGAGTGAGCCCTTTTTGATAAGTGGAGCACCTATATAGATTATTTATTACCCACTTTCACCATAATTGGATATAGTATAAATGCATTTACATCCATTCTCCATCCCTAACACCCATCCCTCCCAAAAAAATGTTTTTTAAATTCTTCACATTTAGTGAGTGTATATAGCACATCCCACATTAGGTCATTCTTTATTGCGTTAAGTGTTCAAAGGGCCCTTCTTTGTCATCAGCAGCAGAGAATGACACGGTGCCCATTTCCTGGGGCAACCACTTAGTCCTGAATCCATTCCTTTCTCTTCTCACTACTTTGTAGAGAATGGCACAGGGAAATAATTTGTCCCTGTCTCCACCAGCTCGGTCCCTGTCCCCAGAGCAACATTCCTCCCTCTTGCATCCCCTCTAATCTGTTCCTTTGTTCCCTCTTCACCATCATATCCAACATTTCTCCCTCTCATCCTTCTCTTCTCCATGTATCTCTACCTCACTCATCTCTCTCTCTATGCCCAATAATTTTCCTCTTTCTTCCTTCCCCCATGTGCACCATTTCTTTCCTTCTCACGGAATTAGCGGTATATAAGAAATAAATTACATTACATTACATTACATTACTTACACACTCATGCCCAATAATTCTACCTTTCCATTCCCTCCCTTGTGTCCCAGGTTCATGCCTCCTCCCTTCCTTCTATGTCCTGAATTTGTGTCCCCCTCACTGGCTTTCAGCCTTTGTCCCAAATTTGTGCCCATCCCCCCTTCCTCCTTGGTCCCATGTTATCCCCTCTCTCCCTTACTTGTTCCCTTCAGGACCGTCCAGCCAGGCATGCCCCCCTTCGCTGAAGCAGACACAAGGACTTCCCTCCGATGTCAGAGCTGATGTCGGAGGGAAGCCTTTCTGATCAACCGGGGATCCCAGTTACCAGCTTGGCTGCTCCTTCTTGTCTTCAGCACCAGCCACACTTGTTTGCTGGGACAGCGCACAGCGGCTCTTCCATGGTGCACATGGCTGACCCGGAAGCCTATGGCTTAACCACTGTTCCCTCAGGTTGAGCGAACAGATCAAGCAGCCCTTGCAGGATAGTATGCACATTAGCTCTCTTTCTTTCAACTGCTCAGGCTCACTCCGCTTGTCTGGGACAGGAATTCACCCTGTTACACAGGGGCATCAATATCTCATTTTTCCTACTGGCCATGCCTCTCCCTATGCACAGTAGCATCCTTCTAGGTTTTTCCATCACCGTTTCAACCTGTTTGTCCACTTTTGATCATCACATACTATCACACCCAAGTCCTGCTCCTCTTACATGCATAAAAGTTCTTCACCCCCTAAACTGTACTGTTCCCTTAGATTTTTTGCAACATAAATGCATGACCTTGCATTTCTTAGCATTAAATCTTGGCTGCCAAATTTCAGACCATTCTTCAAACTTCGCTAGGTCCTTCCTCATGTTCACACCATCAGGGGAGTCTACTCTTGCAGATTTTGGTATCATCTGCAAAGAGGCATATCTTACCTGACAGCCCTTCGGCAATATTGCTTACAAAAACATTAAAAAGAACAGCCCCAAGAAACAAACTTTGAGGCACACCACTAGTAACATCCCTTTCCTCGGAGCAATCTCCATTGACCACTACACTCTCTCGCCTTCCACTCGACCAGTTCCTGACCCAGTCTATCACTTTAGGGTCATCTGGAGGGCACTCAGTTTATTTATTAGACGCCTGAATGGAACACTGTCAAAGTCTTTGCTAAAATCTAAATACACCACATCTAAGTCACTCCATCTGTACAATTCTCTGCTCAGTCAAAGAAATTGATCAGATTTGTCTGACAAGATCTGCCTCTAGTGAATCCATGTTGTCATAGGTCCTGTAATCCACAGGATTCCAGAAACCGCACTACTCTCTGTTGTAAAAGTGTTTCAGTTAATTACTTCAGAAACACTTTCCCCTTTCAACTCTTAACTCCCACTCACTGCTGTCAGATACCTATACCCACTGTATCATTTCCTCTACCATAATCTCCCCAACCCTAAGATGTCCTGTCTGTCAAATTAGATTGTTAGCTCTTTTGAGCAAGGACTGTCTATTGTATGTTAAATGTACAGCACTATGTACGTCTTGCTATAGAAATGATAAATAGTAGTAGTAGTAAATACTAAGTCCAGTATGGCCCCATCCCACATGTGTTCCATTATCAGCTGCTAGAATGGTTCTCCTTATAGAGAATCCAGCATCTCCCTAATGCTCTCCCTCTAAATGCAGCCACTGACTTAAATCAGAAGTGCAGCTGATTGAGTTGCTTGGAGATAGCTGCTGATCCCCAAGTGATTTTTGAGACATCCAACGCCATAGCAACAGGAGCATCACCTTTCTTTGAGAAAACAAGGTTGTAAGAATGTTTGCAATGGATATGGCTGGCACATGCAATTTTAGAACTAAAAAGCTATGAAGAGACTACAGCCAGATGGATGAGGCCGAAGTGGTTGTCAGGGCCAGAGAGTGTGTGCTTTGTGCTGGTGGAACTTAGAGCATCTTCCTGTTCTGGTATATTTTTTCCATGATATACTTTTATTTCTCATTGCTAGATTGCAGGTTTGCATTTTGGCATCTCTGGGGTATTCACAGTAAATGGATTAGAGCATTTAAAGACACATTCTCCAAGGCAGATTTTCCAGACATTCTCTCTCTTGCTGATCAACTTTGGGTGTAGTTTAAGTGCATTATTTTACTATATACATAATATCTCTTAAGAACCACTTTGGATCTATTACAGAGGAAGATGGCATATAGCAATGATAGAAAAGCATGGACTTGATGCAGCACTAAATACTGGTTACTCATGTTTTTATATCTACAATCTTGGATGTTTCAGCCATTCCTTCTCCTCCTGAATCTTCCATGGGAAGTTGTGAGTAGGGTCAACCACACAAAAGTACACATGTAACCTAGAAATCTCTTCTATGCTAGAGTACCAGCAGCCAGCCAACCAGATTTGAAACGTGTTTAAACCTCTTGTGAAGTAACTTGATCTGTTTGCCTGATGTCTCATTCTGTTGAAGCTAGATGGTCAAGGGATATAGCGAACAATGGGGGATAGGTCTTGATATACCACTTTTCTGTGATTACAATCAAAGCCATTTATATATTGATATAAACAGGTACTTATTTTCTGGGACAGTGGAATGTTAGGTGACTCACGAGGGTCACAAGGAACTGCAGTGGGATTCGAACCCAGTTCCCCAGGTTCTCAGGCTGCTGTACTAACCACTACTCCAGTGCTAGCAGGAGCAGTGTAGTTTTAGATTCTTTTTTTTAATCTTTATTGATTTCTAAAGTTAACAAAAATACAGTACAGTATCTATACAGTATCTATACAAATAATATTAATCCCCCCCCCACCACCCAACCAACATTTCGCAAGAGAATGAAACCATGATAGAAAAATCCCTTTCCCATCTTCCCTCCCCCTGGGCGTGTGTGCAATACAGGAACAAAGGAAAAACAATTACAACACATCCATAATTTTAGATTCTTGATATACCACCTTTCTGTAGTACAGTGTGTCTCAAACTGTGTGTCTCCTGAGATTCCAAGTGTGCCACGGCACACTGAAGAGGAAGAGAGGCACCTGCCAGCTGACTTCCCTACGTAGTACAGTGTCATTGCTGCCCTATTCTCCAAAGGCCTGCTTGTTTCCCCCTTCTCTCTAGCGTCCTCCGGCTTCCCCCCCCTGGCCTCCCGGTCTCACCTTTTAAAGCTAATTATAGCAGCCTGCAGAGGATCGCCGGTAGGTAAAATGATTTTATTTTCAATAAGTGATTGGAATTTGTCAGTTTTGAGAATTTATATTGCTGTGTATGTTGTATGTATATGAAAAATGAATGGAAAAAATTGCATTACAATTAGTAAAGGGGATGGGATCTGGGGTAGAGCTTGGGTGGGTCTAGGGAGGTCTATGGTTGGGGTATTCAGCTGATATATGTTAGACTTAGGGGGTACTTAGCTTGAAGTAGTTGAGAAACACTGCTGTAGGCAATCAGCTGGCGCTAGTGCCTCTCTCTCTCTGGCCCTCTTCCCTGCTTGAAGTAGTTGAGAAACACTGCTGTAGGCAATCAGCTGGTACCAGTGCCTCTCCTTCTCTGCAGCCCTCTTCCCTGCTGGCAATCCCTACTGGTGTCTCAGGGCACATCCGGAGGGCCTCTGCACATGTACAGATGTCGACGTGATGATGTCGCGCATATGCGTGATGTCATCTCGGCAATGTCCGCACACTTCTGGGTGCCTCAAACAGTGGCCACTACCTTTAGTGTGCCCCAGCTCGAGAAAGTTTGAGACACTGCTGTAGTACAACCAAAGCGAGTTACATACAGGTAGTTTCACTGCTGATTATCCTTTCAGTTTAGCAGTGCCTCTCCCTACAAATATCCTCTCCTCTGTTGTTTCTCTGTCCTGTCTGTATATTGTAGTTTTTTTTTCCAACTGTTTGATTAGGTTGTAAATTTCTCTGATTGCTTGCATAAAGGGCAATATAACTTAAATTTATCTATATTCTGCAATACCCTGCAGTTCTATGAGGTTTGCAAAGCTAAAAGAGGCCGAACAAATTACAAAACAATATTTATTTTTATTTTTTTATTTATCCAATTTTCTATACCGTTCTCCCAGGGGAGCTCAGAACAATTTACATGAATTTATTCAGGTACTCAAGCATTTTTCCCTATCTGTCCCAGCAGACTCACAATCTATCTAATACAACATCAGTGAGACAAAAATGTAGTAAATAATAAAAGTTTTTGACTAGCATTGAAAGTGCTTATATGAAACAGAAAATCAGGTTCCGGTTGTGCTGCCTGATAAGACAACAGCAACCCCACAAATTTTTTTACGCATCCTGTCCCTCATAGAAGGAAAGGTAAAAAGAGGACTGTGTAGGGTGGCCAGATAAGTAGGAGCCTGACCATGTAAGATTTTATACAAAAAACATCCAAATTTAAACTCAACCCTAGCTTCAAGGGGGAGCTAGTAGAGTATATGATGTTCCTGTTTTCTTAAGATGCAGATCAAATGAATTGCTGTATTCTGAAAAATACAAAGTCGGCACAGATGTTTTTGCAGGCTTGCTAAATACACTTTCTAATGCAATGTGTCTAGTAATCCTGAACCCGCAAGTTGCTTACAGAATGCTATCAATCATCTTTGAATTCTGCCTTCTTCCCAGGCAGCTGCTCCTGCCCCTTCAGTTTTTTCTGCAAGTAAGTTGTTCAGAAGTGTTTCTGCTTTGCTCTGCAGTTTTATTATTTTTGGGTATTTTTTCTTGTTCAGTTGGAGCCTCGGTGCCCAGAGTTCCCACTTGTTGGATCATCTGCCTGGGGGAAGACACAGACTCGAGTTGCAGAAGTCTGCTGCTAGCAGGATCAGCCCTCAGGGACACCTAGCTAGCTAGCCTGCATTGATATTTTTTTTAGAGCTCAGGGGCTGTCCCCTGCATAGCTGTTTGCATCCCTGAATTATTAGAAGCTTGAGCACAGGCTGTTTTGCTTTTTCCCGGCTTGACTGGGCAGCTGTATGATCCTCTTCCCCTTCATGACATGAGATTTTCCAGGGGTTGAGGCTCAGTCCAACATCAGTTTGACTGGTAGCCCAAAGACCAAGTTGGTCCTACAAATCTGTGAGGCAGAGTTCTCCATTTGTCCCAGCTGCACTCCTAAGCTGAAGCAGGCAGGCACATAACACAGTAATATAGCCTATGAGGAAAATCAGAGGGGAGGGGTTCTACAAAAGTGAAATTTTGAAGTTTTCTGCAGCCAGAGCCAAAGTCCTCCAGCTCTAAAACCCCTTTCCCTGCATTTTTTTTTTCTCTAAAGCCTCCATCTACCTCAAAACCCTTTGATTTTACTTAAAATCAATAGGGATGGACCCTTCTAGCCTTCCTACACCGTATCACCCCAGGTTTGTATTGACTGACAAGAAGCGCCATGTCCTGCATGTGGTGAAGCATGTGGGAAAGGGGCAGGAGCCTTGGGCTCGGCCTCCTCTTCAGTTCTCCAGAGCTGAGGATACACAGGAGGCACGCTTCCAAGGGAAGAGACCCTTTTCAAAGCCATCCAAAGGTGCATTGGCCAAGCACAGGCATGCAGTGGCTGCAGAGCCCAGGATGACCAACAAGGAGTGCATGCAGGGGCAAATTTTGTGAACCTTAAGTGGAAAGCCTAGGTGAATTGCCAAAGATCCTCTGTGTCTGTGTTCAGCATGACGGAAGTTGTTGCGCAGGGGATTTTCCCCCGCAGCAAGCACTCTGACCAGACAAGGCCACAGACCTGGATCAGGATATTCAGTCTGATATAGACTGGGAGGATGGAAAGTCTGGTTCCATGCCGTTATTGTCCCAGGATATAGTTTCTCTGGCAGAGAAATAATTACTTAGATTTATCTACATAAAGAGAAGGAAGAGGGAAAAGAATACAATAAATTCAATATTATAGGTGTGTAAAAGGCACAACAGAAGGGAAAACTTCAATATCAAAGAGCACCCCTCAAAAAAAAAAAAAATCCTAAAAATTAAAGCAGGAAAAAAAATAGCAAAATTAAACAAGCCCAACAAAAATAAAGCAAAAATAAAAATAAAACCCAGTTAGTCACTCACTACCCTCAGTCTCATTCAGCTTCTAATTCCATGTCCCCAATCGAGCCAGGCCAGCTCGAGCCAGAACCAGAAAAGCAACTCCTCCACTTTAATTTCCCTGCTCCTGAAAGGCTGAATCCAAAAGCTGCAGCTCCACCAGCTTGCTTCGAGATGACAGAATAAAGAGAGGTGGACCGTCCTCTCATGGGACTCCAGAAGAAGTCATAGGTTGGGAGCTGGATGGAAGCGGAGGCTGTGTAAGAGGCATTCTCCATGCCATTAGCGCAGAGCTACTGCAGCATCAGCAATAAATGCTGGTTCATTTTAGATGGTTTGTTAAGATGACCCCTTTTTGGGTTATAGATAACACATCTAAGTCCCTCCCTGCTATTGTGTTGAATCAGCTGATAGAATCCCCAGGAAGAGCAGCAATTAGGAGAGATGAAAGAACAAAATTCCTTCAGAACCTGGTATGCTTTTTTGAGATATGGGAACTGCACACAGTTTTCTTTATCACAGCTCCTTCAGTAGGCAAGGAGGCTCGTTTTGGACCTGCGTCAGCAGCAAATCCACCTTTGGTTCAACAAACTTCCGGAAATATGGAGCCATAAGTTAAAGCCTGGACATATTCTTAGCCACTTGCAGGGATCCCTCTAGCAATTCCCAGTGGTCTGTGACTAGCTTTGTATGTCCAGATGTACAGGAAAGCACGCTTTCAGAGTAACTAAGCCAGTCATTAATTGAGAAATGCGACAAGAGGGCTGGAGGAACTTCCAGCTTCAATTCTCACAGCGAGGTAAACGGAATGCTCGAGCGCACAGAAGCTTTGAACAGCTGGCACACTGTGGGCCTTCCCTCTGGTCCAGGGCCACCACCACTTCTTGACGGCTTTTTTCATACAGAGAAGCCTGTATTCTTTCTATTTCCATCGAGGTGCATTCCACCAGAAGTGTGGCTTCTTTGTGGGCCGAAGCTAGTGCTGTCTCACCTTGAGATCTGCAGGGCAGCAACATGGTCCTCTCTACAAACATTTGTCATGTTTTTCAGAGTAGATATGGCAGCGGGACAGTAATCTGCCTTTGGGTCCTTGGTCTTACAAGCTGGTGCAGCAAGCCCACCCTAGCTTTTTAGGGACTGCTTTTGTACGTCCCATCTGTCTAGAATGTCACCTATTGCACTGAAAAAAAAAGATTATGTACTTACCCTAGTAAGCTTTTTTTCCAGTAGATAGGTGAGACATTCTAGACTTCTGCCCTGTCCTTCCTGTGCCTGTCTACTGTCTCACTCTGCTTCTCCAAGTTGTTTCTTGGATGCCTGTCAGTCCTTGGGGGCTGGGAAGAATACTGTATATATGTTACTTTTTCTGCAGTAGTTTCTGAGCTCCTTTGAGGCCTTTATTGGCTCTTTGCAGCTGATGTTCTGTTAATTCTTGAGCAGAACTGTTATTCCTGAACTTGATTGTCATAGGTGTGTCAACCTAATGTTGATTTGGTGGCTCTTAGTGCTTGGGTACTAACTGTAGGTGGAACTAGAGAGCACAGGGAAGTACACAGAGAAAAAAATCCAGAGTGGATTCCTTCAGTAGATGGCATGCGGCCATGGGGACACTACCCATTTGTTTAGAATGTCTCACCTATCTACTGGAAAAGAGCTTATTTAAGGGTACTTGTGCAAGTTTTGTGCTGTGTAAACTGACTTAGAATTCCATTGGATCCATCCCCATCTCTGTCCTCTATGCACATAGATGAGGAAGTTTTGGGTTTTGCCCATTGGATCTGTAGTTGACATTAACCATTTTCTGTTTGTGTGTATCCCACAGGTGCAGAAGATGGTGTGATGGCTTTCTCTAGATCTGAAACAGAAGACCGAAGGCAGTAATGGATAAATATCTGTGGGAAGAAACCCCAAGAGTTTGAAAGAGGAGCAGTGAAAGTCCTGAAGGAAGAATACAGAATAATTAAGGTTGGGCAGGAGCCACTTTTTAAGGTTTTGTAGCACAGGCCTGTTCTCCATCTTTCCCTCCTAGTTCTGCTCCTATACAGCCTTCTATATGTATTTAGTGCACAGCTGAGCTGTGTTAACTATAGAAGAAACTAGTAGTACAGTCCTTGTGAAGGCATAAACACTCAAACTGGCTGAAGAGAGCATATATTTAAAAAAAAGTAACCTAAAACAAGTCTCTGGATGCAGATCCTAAAAGGGCTTCACAAGCCTTACTGTTTGCTGAGGTGAAGTGAAATTAAGGTGGCTCTGATGCCTGCACAGATGTAGAACTGGAACTGAAGTTTAGTGGCTGATGCTGACAGACTTTGTTTTACTTTAATTATGTAAAGCTATTTGTTGTTTTTTTTTTGGGGGGGGGGTTCCTTTTGGTGCATTTTTTATATGACTTGAAAGAACCAAGTGTGCTTTTGCAATATTTATTACACATGGAAAAAAAAAGAACTCGTTTATGTGATCCACTAAAAAAGTGTATTTCTTCTTTCCTATTGGCTGGTAAGTCTCCAGTACTATTGAGGGTAAATCTTTGTTAGATTGAATGATCTCTGCGCCATACTGGGCTTCAGAGTTCCTTGGCTTCTGTGACAAGAAAAAGTAGCAACTTCTGGACATCCCGGTAACCTATTAAATCAGCCCTCTCTCTAAATGGCAACCAGACAAAATCTTTATGTAGGAATCATTCTTTTTTCTTAATTTAGATATAAAGAGGATTTCTACAGACAATTGTCATGGTGCTGTATTTAATTTACTCTGATATCCTTTTTTGTAAATACTACGTGCATCCTGGAGGGTGAAGGAGTCTCTAGTTATTTTTGGTTCACAAAACAAATTTCCTCCTTCTAATACCTTTTAGCATCGGTATAGGTGTAATACTTGAAAACAGCCTTGTTACAATAAAGCACAATGGGAGATACTTTTTCAGCTAGTAACCTCTCCTGTAGTTTAGACTGCTGATATCTCTACATGCCACATGACTTGTATGTGCCTAGCAGAGGGTTGAAACTTGAGTCCCTTCAGCAGTTCTTGTTCTGTTATGTGCCATAGTCTTGAGTCCTGGAGAGTTTGATGTTTCTAGGGAAGAAATCCAGAAACTTTAGAGTAAGATGTCTTTAATCCTTGAATCACGAGTGATATTTTTGGGTTACAATTGCAGTTTGTGCTTCTAGATTAAAGTATAGCAGGCCCTAATATGATTCATATTAAACTGGGTTTATATTCTTTTAGACATTTAACATTGAAAAAGCTGATGTATACAAGCTCACAGCTTGATATTCAAAAGCACTGCTCCCAGATTGCAATAGCTGCTGTCCAGATAAGTGGCCTGTGAATGAAATTTCAGCAGCACAATCAAGATCCTGCTGGTGATAATTCTTACAGCCATCCTGGGACAGAGTGTGGGTATACCTTTGAACTCAGATCCACTAATATTACATTTACAAATATTCTGCATAACTCTATGGATAGTCTGTGATCTTCAGCTGCTATGTGGTTAACGTTAGGATAGTTAAAAGTTTAAACTACATAGCTATCCAGACTGCAGCTGTATATTGCCACTATCGATAGAGGTAGCATTGGTAAACAGAACACATATATTCAGTAATGCTACTTCTGTAGTGGGGCTAGTCAGTATTTAATATAAATATTGACTGTGGCATTTGTTAGACAGAACATCTTCATTGTAGAAACTATCAAGAAATATTTTGAAAGATTAACAGATCAAGAAATCTCCAGTGTTGATGGGTTGTTGTACATTTGCACAACGAGAAACATTTACTAGAAATGATATGCAAAACAAACACTTAAAGATAATAAAATCCTTTGGAACAATTTACAAAACCCTTTAATCTGTGTTGACGCTGCCATACATTTTCATGGTTTTGTGCAACAAGAAGAAAATTGTTTTGCACCCTGTGACTGGGAGTGAAAATTATTTTTTTTTTCTTAGAAGTTTTAACAGTGCTATGTAATTTTTATTTTTTATTTTACATTTAAATGTTAACTCGTGTCCCATTGGAAAGAGAGGATGATACTGACCACATTGGAGCCACTGCTCATTGAATTAATGGTGTAAAAATTGCATCTCCTAGCAATCGTCCTCTGTCATGAGAGTGCTGATTTATGCATTAATATGGGGTATCTTGTCCTGTACTGGAAATCAAGTCTGAACTATAAAAAACATAGCGATATTACTGCAGAAGTCTTCAACATTTTAATTTTTCTAATTTTGAAAGAAATAAAGTTTCTTTAAATAAATTTGCCCCTGTGTTTACTTTTTCTACCTATCACATTTGCTGCTGCTGTTCATGGAGATAAGAGATTAGGAATCTTGGAATCTGGGCAGAGAACACCTACTTTAAAAAGTTAGCTCAAATATTCAAATATGTATGTATGAAAGAAGTAGCTCCTGGCAACTTGGTAGTTAAGACCAGGCTTCACTAGAGTGTGGGTCCTTTCAGGTGAAACTAGCCAGATGTAGAGGGTATGAATCATCTGTACCTAACCACATTTCTGTGCTCTAAGAAATAAAAAGATGTATTTGGGGGTTTCTGTTCATTAAAGGAGGAACTGATGTCATGGCCTATTATGGTTGCCTAAGTTAGATGCTGCTCCAGCCAGGTAAACATTTTGTTGAGTGCTCATTTGGAGACAGTGAAAAAGAAAAAAGCAAGTTCTTCTATGCCACAACTCACTCAAGTGGTTGAAACTCAGGTGAGGGTTGTGCATCATGGTAAGCCTGCCTTGACAGCCAAGCACAAGTCAGCAGGATTGTGTGAATATTATAAGGGAAGCAGAGTGGCCCATCAAGTGGTGGGAAAGATGTCAGCTGAAAGCATAGTATTTTCACAATAGCACAACAGTAACTTTTCACAAGGGATTCAAATCAATGACTTATTCCTCCAGAGATAGCAACACCTTCAACTATCTTGGTATACCCTCATGCATATATATTGTTATACCGTTCTAAAGGATCCTCAGCGGCACCACTTAGGGCTCAATTCAATCTCATTGCCCAAAGCTTTACGTGTCAAATCTTCATCGGGTCCTAACTTAACTTAAATATATCATTTTTATATGTCATTTTTTACTTATGTTTTGATTTGATCTATTTGATCTACTTTTCAAAAAGCAACACTTAGCTTAGTAACTTGTGGTCTCTGGCCCAGGGATTGTCATACCGACATGTTTCGCTATTAGCTTTATCAAGGAACTTCCCCTGGAGAACAACAAAAGTATATATTAAGTAGTGTACATTATTATAGCCCTCTAAGTGCCCCAAGTGTATTTAAAAGACACAAAAATAGCAATACATATTTTACCAGATATTCAATCGCCAGCAACCCGACCACTCTACCTAAAGAGATGGCGGCGGCGTTCTAAACTGCAGTTAAATAATGCCGAGCCCGAGAACACTGTACACCCGTGATTACGTGGCAACAGCATCACGAGCCGGCCAGCCGGTTTTAAAGAGATAGTAACACTTTTACTGGAATAGTCAATTCTGTATTATAGGAGCCTCCCACCCAGATGGTTAGATCAAGGAACTCCACTCCAATTCTGCATTCAAACCAAGAGGACTCACTGTGTTTAAGGAATATATCCATCTCTGTTCTCTATAATTCAGTAATTCATCATAGTTACCCACCTCCCTCCCCATCTCCACCTTATCAATAACTCTCCAGCGGTCTTGATCAATAGAATGCTGACTGTTTACAAAGTGTTCCACCAGAGGGGCCTGCATGACTTTATTTTTGAGCCGTGATTTATGCTCATTCAATCTTATGCATATGGGCCGTGAAGTCCGGCCCACATATACAAGATTGCACGGGCACATTATAATATATACCACCCCAATCGACTGGCAATTAGTATCTGAAAAAGATTTAACCACTTTTCCTGTTTGGGGATCAGTCCAATAAGATCCTGTGATAGTAGTGGCGCACCTGAAAGCATAGTGGCACATGTGCAAGATTGAGAATGGTGGCAATGGTGCACATACTCAGATGAGGAGAGAAGAGTGAGAGGGGTTTTGTAGAGTTGAGAGCTGATGTGTAAGTGATGCAGAAGGAGCTTATTGTCAAGTATTCAGAGATGCAAAGAGAGTTGGAAGTACTTGACTAGGGTGTTGGTGAGGTGAAGCACAAGCTGGAGTTGAGAAGCTGTGTCTTCCATTTTCTCTTCAGCATGTCAAACATCAACCTTTTTTGTGCCTTCCCATCCTTATTTTTCATAGTATTCTTCATTCTTTGAGTTTGTGTTCTAGTATTTATCCTGGCTTTTGTTTAATGTTGTCTACTTTTTGCTTTTTGGCCCTTGGGCCACTTGAGTCTTTTTTCTTACCCAGGAGCATTGATCATTTCAGAATACTTTTCATTTGAGCTTCCTGGGCCATTGAGCCCTTTGAAATGGATGGGGAAATAAACAATGTTAAATCTAAGATGGTACCCAGTAGCTTTAAGAAATGCTCTCAAAGTTATTGGATCATCTCGGGCTCAGGCCCACATTATTGGTATGGCCAGTGTCTGGAACATTGGGACATTAAGTGTGCCCTATGAGGTCACTCAAAGCCCCAAAACTTCAATTTGAAAAATGTTTTGGTACTGCATTGGCACTGACATACAGCATGGTGGGGGACTCGGCACTAGAGAGTGACACAGGGACAAAATTTTCCCCATCCCTGCAGTAACTCATTTTCCTGTCCCGACACGTTCTTTTCCCATCCCTGCCAGTTCTGTCCTCATCTGCACAAGCTTGAAGCATTTTAAAATCAGCCCATCTCTTTTGTAAACCGCATAGAACCGAAAAGCTTTTGCGGTATATAAATAAAAAATTATATCTGGATGCCTATCTCGCAACTGCCTGGCACCCAACTCATGCCCAAAAGTAGATGTGGTTTTGCAAAGCTTTCTTTTTAGGCAAAATTGTATATGCATTAGGACACTGAAAAGCATGCAATTCTGTAACTGAGCGCCGTATTAAAACCACACACACGCCTATCACATTAAGCATAGCTTTTTCCAATGAAATTCTGGATGCCTATTTTGTGAAACACATAGCCTTTGGATGTCTAACTTTAAATTATTGCTTGTTAAAGTTGTTAAGTGGGTTTATCCAATTTATTTATTATAAGTGGTTGGACGGTCACAGAATTTTCCCCTAAGGGTATGAAGAATAATCTACTACTATAACACATTTGATAGGAATTGGTTATCAGATAGAAAACAGAGTAGGATTAAATGCCCATTTTCCTCAATGAAGGAGGGTAAATAGTGGAGTGCCACCGGAATCTGTACTGGGACCAGTTATATATAAAACTTATTTATATATATATATATATATATATGATCTGGAAATTGGAACGAGTGAGATAATTAAATCTGCAGATGATACTAAACTGTTCAAAGTTGTTAAAACGCAAGCAGATTCTGAGAAACTGCAGATAGACCTTGGGAAATTGGAAGACTGGGTGTCAAAATGGCAGATGAAATTTACTGTGGACAAATGCAAAGTGATGCACATTGGGAAAAATAACCCAAATCATAGTTGCCAGGGTCCACGTTGGGGGGGGGGGGGGGGTCAGCACCCAAGAAAATTATCTGGGTGTTATTGTAGACAATATGCTGAAACCTGCCCAGAATAGATTCCTTCTAGAGGCTCTTAGCCAAGGGGAGATAACCTGCTTGTCCAGAATGACACACCTATTGCACTAAAATAACATTTTTTTCATTCTTATTTAACCCTCCCTGCACTCTTATACAAAATTTGGCCTGATGATCTCAACTCCTGCATTACAACACTGCCTCGACATAAAAAGCCTCTTGGGGAAATAAAACAATATTCAGGTAACTTTATATATATTGCATTGTCCATGGATGATATGTTATTTCTGGGAGCTAGTCCCGGGTTTGAGAAAACAAAATCTATAAAATGCTGTTTTGCTTACTTAGAGAATCCTTTTCCAAACATAAGCTTTTCCACCCACCTCCAACATACGGAATAGCTAAGGCAAGTTATGTTCTTAAAAGTGCACATAATAGTAACTTCTCCCTACCTTTACTCACAGTTCAAGCTGTTTGGGTATGGACAAAACAGAAAGACAGGGTAGTGTCTCAGCAGCGGCTGTGTCATTGGGGAGGTGAGACAAGGCATGGGGTATGCGAGATAGTGCCTGGAAGGTAGGCTGTACAATGTGAGGCGGTTCAGAGGACGAGTTGTGTGTAGAGAGCTGAACGGGGACGACGGGAATCCCGCGGGTTCCCCCTTCGGGTCACAGGGATTCTGTGGGGTTGGATGCGAGGCTCGTCTTCTCCCTACCTGCCCTGCCGCAGCACACAGCCGATCGGAACGGAAGTCTTCCACGATGTCAGCTCTCTCCGACATCAGTGCTGACATCAGGAAGACTTCCGTTCCAATCGGCAGTAGCATACCAAGGGGGGGGGGATGGGGAGGGCGGTCCGCCCCGGGTGCAGCCATAGGGGGGGTTCACAGCCGGCCAGGTTCCCTTACCTTTGTGGCACTTCCTCCGACCGACCGACAACAGGCCCGGTCCGACAAACCTCCCTGCCTTGTAGCCGCAAATCTAAATTACTTTCTTACAGCAGCTTCAATACTCCAGCTGCTGTAAGAAGGTAATTTAGATTCATGGCTACAGGGCAGGGAGGTTTGTTGGACCGGGCCTGTTCTGTTGTCAGTCGGGTGGGGAAGCGCCACAAAGGTAAGGGGCAGGGAGGGAGAAAGGGAGGAAAGGTGGAGTGGAGAAGAAAAGACGCTTAAGGTAAAACTGAGGGGGGATAAGGACGCTGAAAGGACATGGGGAAGATGGAGGGGGAGAAGGACGCTGAAAGGACATGGGGAAGACAGGGGGGGAGAAGGACGCTGAAAGGACATGGGGAAGACAGAGGGGGGAGAAGACGCTGGCAGGGAAGAAGACAGAGATGCCAAACTATGGGGGGAGTGGAGGGAAGAAGATGGGTGCCAGACCAATTTGGAAGGGGGGAGAAAGGGAGAGGCACAGTAACAGATCAAATGGAAGACGCAGAGAGAAGAGGAGATAGTGGATGGAAGGAATTGAATGAGAACATGAGGAAAGCAGAAACCAGGCAACAAAGGTAGGAAAAAAATTATATTTCTTTTTTTTTTTTTTTTGCTTTAGGATAAAGTAGTATATTAGTTGTGTTGATAAAAATTTATAAACATTAGAGGCTCTGGTTTACAAAGTATGTAGTCTTCCCAATTAATATTTCCAAATTACTAAAGTCTTTTTGCTTATTTTTAAATGGGTTTCTACCAGAGCCTTTAATTCAGTAGCATAATTAAATGAAATAACTATTTCTGTAGTTTATAGGGACGGAGGGGATTCCTTGCGGGGATGGGTGAGATTTCTGTTCCCACGCAACTCTCTAATTGTGTGTGCACATTATTGAGATGATTTGGGGCAATCCACTGCTTATTCCTAGGATAAGCAGTATAAAATCTGTTTTACTACTTGGGATTTTGCCAGGTACTTGTGATCTGGGCTGACCACAGTTGAAATTAGGATACTAGGCTTGATGGACCTTCTGTCCCAGTATAGCAACTCTTACGTTCTTGCTCTAATTTTACTCCCCCCCTTTCAACTTCTTTACAGTCTGCATCATCCATTGGCAAGCTTGATCTCCCCCCATAATGCTGTTCATTTTGCAGTATGGACTGGCTCTGCCCATCTTCCAGTGGCAAAGCTTAAGAGACTCCACCATCATGCTTCGAGGCTTGGGCTATCTGCCTTGGCAAGTTCCTTTACCCCTTGTTCCATCAGTAGGTTTTTTTTTTAACTATTTTGTACTCATCTGTTTCTTTGCATATGTGCGGAAGGACATATGAACTGAAACTGACCCACCATGATAAGCTCTCACACTCTGGAAAGGCTGTGAGCACTGGTTAAACAAAACAATAATATATGGACACCTATTTGAAAAGTAACAGTTATGCACTTTGGGATTGAAAATTTGCTGAATTCAAAATTTTGTTTGTTTTTAAAGAGGAAATAAAGACCTTATCTATAACCTACCCTTCTGACCAGAGCCACTATAGCAAGGGCACAAACAACAAAGTTAAGGTCATATATTTAATTTTCAGGTCTCTTGTGTCGAGCAAGAATAATCATTTTCAGCCTGTAGTGAGAACGCAGCTCAAGAGATTTGGTTCAGGAACAGTCTGATGATCTGTAGTTGAATTCAAAAGCGAACTTTTCCAACTGAACAACTTTTTTCTCCACAATAGACAAAGGAATGGAGAGTGGACATTCTCAAAACTGGTCCAGAGTCCCTGATCAATGCCAAACTTTGGGACTTGTACAGGTTCCAGTGCTCTCCTCCCAATTCTTTACCATCCTGCTGCCCCAAAGTGCTCAATGTCTGCGAAGATTGATGCAAGAATAGCTGCTCTGATACAGAACAGTGACAGTAGGTGGGCAGTGCAAGACAGAATTCATTTCCAATCTTGGGAAGCCTCATTTTGTTTTCTCAACTGTAAAACTTGCCAGAGCAAAGACTTTGTCTCCTGAACCTGTGGGGCACAAGAGGCAGGTTATTAAAAGCTGATAATTAGAAACAGGGGAAACAAAGCCTACCCATCACTATCCACACAATAACAAAGCCCAAATATTGTAAGAGGCTCACAAAAGATTCTGCACTTGTCAAAACTTCCTACCACTCAAGACCCTGTTGGTAGAACATCTGACTAGGTTTCTTCTGCTGTCTTTCAGTGGACAGAGAATGGGAGAGAAATTGTATGCTGCTGAGACTAAATCCACCCCCCCCCACACACACACACACACACACAATCTGTTGACCTGTCCAATTTCCTTTCAATTTTCAGAAAATAAAGACACTCGAGTTTCTTCATGCTGTTTACCTCAATCCCATCAGTTATTATGCTTGACCCTACATTTCTCATCCCCTCTCAGCTTTTAGTTCATATCATAACCTCCCCTCGAGAACTGTTATAAAGGCATCCAATCGGTGCAGAAACTCACCCAGGTCTTCCGAGACTTTCTGAAACTGGCTGAGAGCTGCACCAGCATTTGTAGACAGGAAGATCTCATCATCTGGAGTCAGCTAAACCCAGAAGAAATACACACCTGTGAAAGGAGGTTTTAGGCATGACTAGGCCAAGGGAGAAAAATCATATGGCAACACCTATGGCAGGAAAGAGCTGGGGAGACGTGAACTGCACAAGGGCCCCAATAGTTTCACATGTTTTAAACTTCACAGTAAAAACAGCATAGGTGGCTGCGTTTTATCTGTTCTCTTCCTGCTATCTAGTGAAGGGAAAAGGGGGGAGAGTGGCCTACACAAGTTAACTTACCCCAGACCCTGCCCTGATGACAAAGTACCTTTTCCCCCAGTTTTCTGAGGGCTGTGAGGATCTCCAACTTCTGCTGAATGTAAAGGTTTTGTCCAAGTTTCCCCACCATCAGATCTCGATCCATCTGCAAAATCAGAGAAGTACATCTCAATTCTGGAATGAATAGAATTAGTAATATAGCACCAGAGATTTTGGGAGGGTGAGTTGAAATAAAGGAATAAATGTAAGCATGAGTCAGAAGGATATGAGGTAGAGCCTTACTTCAGCTAGACGCATTTGTAGCTGTCCTGGTTGCTTCTTAGCAAACATGCGAATTACCTCAGGAGTTTTAAAGGCCTGACTGATGGCTGCCTGAATAGCCTGCAGGGAAGACAGTAAATGTTTTACCTCACCACAAATGATCCTTTCATGACATATTTAGAATTATATCCACTTCCCTCTTTTTGTTGTATTCCTCCCCTTGCAGTCTTTAGTTTACCAGCTGCATTGCATTGAGTTCATCCACCAGCGTCATGTTTCCAGACATGATCTTCTTCAAAGAGTCGCTGAACTCGCTCAGCTGCTCCAGGGTTTCTTTTTTAGTTTCTTCATATTCATCTTCATCAAGATCATCTCTGAGGGTGAAGCACCATACTGTTAACTCAAAGCCATGTTGACTGGTGGTAGAGCTAATGCACTGTACTCAGCAGAATTTAGTACCACTTGGGAAGGAGATGGACAGCAGACAGTACAGGGCTCAATGCCATGTGGGAAGTGGAGGCAAGAAGAGGGGAAGAAAAGAAGCACCCTGCATCCAGGACTCAGGGGCTCAAACAGAATAGTTCTTAACTTGGTAATGTTCTTTCTGTTAGAAAACATAGGACTCTGTACTGAAGCTGTAATCCTATAGTCAAACTTTGCAGAAGGGTATCACTAAAATCTCTCGTCTTCTTTTCACCAGTGAAGACTAGCTCCCTCGTCAATTAGTACCAAAGCAATAGAACTCTACTGAAACAGAAGAAAAGAGAAGGAGGAGCAGGGGGAACTTCCCTGAGACAATGCACATTTCTGTTCTGCTCTGTAAATCATGACAAAAGAATAAAAGAGATTAGGTTCTTACCTTGATAATAACTTTTCCAGTAGATAGGAATGGTATACTGAACTTTAGGGTACTCTGTCCATTCTCATGAGCATACTGCAGAAAGATGTCAATCACAGCTTTTGAAATCTCCTCCTTCATCCAGGAGTCTCAAGCCCTCTTCATTCCAAAGCATGCAAGAGCTCGAGTAAAAAAACAGAAGGAGGGGCATGGGGAATTCCCTGAAACCAAGGTTCTGATCTGTTCATATAATGTTATAACAGTCACTAATGAAACTGTAATGCACTGTATAAATGAACAAATATTAACAAAAACACATCAAATGGGGGACAGTGTGGGTTTTGGCCCCCCTCTCCTTAGCATGCAAGGGGTTTTCCTTTGTTCTTGTGTCTCCAATTGTTACCAGTATATTGATTTGAGTACATGTACTGTCCGTTCAATTATTTTTCTGTTCAATAAAAATATTTCAAACAAAAAAACCCACATCAAATAAAAGCAACAGCTTGAATTTTAGTGGAGTTCAATTATCTCTTGAGATTCTATTTAAAAAATGATTCTAAATCGACTGGCAGAGAAGTCTTAGCTATAGAGAGGATCATGAAGCATAAGATAGAAACAGGCGCATCAAAAATTAGTGGACCGGGGGGGGGGGGGGGTTTCAGAATACTATTCCTATCTACTGGAAAATATATTATCAAGGTAAGAACCTAATCTCTTTTTTCAGTGCAACAGGAATGGTATAATGAACCTTAGGGACATACCTAAACAGATCTTGAAGTTCCAGGTGGGAGAGATAAGCCTGCTTTCAGTACTGAGGATACAAAAGCGGAATCCTCATGTACTGCCACATCCACCCTATATAATTTAATAAAAAAGTGTGTAGAGACCATGTTGAAAATCTACATATCTCCTCCAGAGTATCGCCCTTGATTCTGCCCAAGAGGTGGTTTACTCCTCTGGTCGAATCTGTGTTCAACACCAATGGTTGTTTGCCGCAGACAATGTAAGCGGAGGAGATCGCTGTCTGAATCCACCGGTCTTGGAGGTTGTCTGCCTCGGGTTGACTCTTTCGTTAGGACAAAGAGATGGTCCAATAGTCAAAACTCAGTCACTTCCAGGTAGCGCAAGAGAACTCTGCGTTTGTCCAGCAGCTTTAAAGCCTTGTCCTTCTTTTTAGAACCCATAGGTTGAAAGGCTGGAAGCCTGACTTCCTGGTTGATGTGAAATGCTAAAACAACCTTTGGTAAAAAGGAAGGTACTGTACACAAGGTCACTCCTGTTTCTATAATTCTCAGTAACGGTTCCCTGCACGACAAAACTTGTAATTCTGACACTCTTCTGGCTGAGGTAACTGCAACTAGGAACACTTTGATCGTTGAACTCCAGATTCTCCTTATTGCACCAGCACTGAAAAGTATCCAATGCCTTGGCATATGCCGAAAGAGTGGATGGTTTATTGGCCTTCAGTAAGGTGGCGATGATCACTTCTGAATAACCTTTCTTGGCTAGTACCGCGCGCTTAAGAGCCATGCCATAAGTCCAAAGTGACCTAGATCTTGTAGAACAATTGGCCTCTCTGTGAGCAAGTCTGGATACACCTGCAACCAGAGACATTCATCCACCTTTAGGCATACTAAGTCCACGTACCAAGGATGCCTGGGCCAATCCGAGGCAATGAAGATCACCCTCCCTGGGTGAGATGCTATGCAATGGGGCACCCAGCCTACATGGAGGAAACACATATAGCAGTCTGGACTTCAGCCATGGTTGCACCAGGGTGTCCAACCTGTACTTCTGGTCTCGTATCTTCGGCTGAAAAATCAAAGCGCTTTCTTGTTATGTGCCATTACCATCAAATCAAATGTCAGATGCCCCCCAGTGTCCTACAATGTCTTGGAACTCACACAGGGCTAACGACCACTCTCCCGGGCCTAATACCTGTCTGTTGAGATAGTCCGCTTGCACTTTGTCCACTCCAGCTACGTGTGCCACCGTGATGGCCAACAGGTTCTTTTCTGCCCAAACAAACAGTAGTTTCACCTCTAGTTGGAGCAATGTGCTTTTTGTGCCTCCCTGCCAGTTGACATAGGCCACTGCTGCGGCATTGTCTGAGAATACTCTTACGGCTCTGCCTTCCAGCACCAACTGTAGGTTTTGCAAAGCTAGGCTGACCACTCTCAGTTCTAGCCTGTTTATTGACCACTTCCGCTGGGATAGTGTCCATTTCCCTTACACTGGGCGACCACTGCAGTGTCCCCCAGCCAAACAAGCTGGCATCCATTGTCAGTATGACCCAGGAATTGATCTAAAGTGGAATCCCTTTTGCTAGACTGCGAGCGGAGCCACCAGCGCATTCTGCTTGGGCTGCCTCCATCCAGGGTAGAGGAGCCTGTAGAGTCTTTATGGGGAGACCAATGAGACAACATCTTATCCCAAAGTGGACGCATATGCGCCCTTGTCCAGTGCAATACTTCTATGGCTGCCGCCATTGAGCCCAGAACCTGTAGGTAGTGCCACGTGAAATCTCAAGAACTTTCTGTGTGCTGGGAAAATTGGAACATGGAGATAAGCCTCCATCAAAAACAAGACGGACAGAAACTTTCCCGGCTGGACCGCTGCAATGACAAACCTCACAGTCTCCATCTGGAAACATGGAACCCTCAGGGCCGCGTTGACATGTTTGAGATCCAGAATGGGCATCCAGTTGTTGGAATCTTTTTTGGGCACGATAAAGTATATTGAGTATCTGTCTGAGCCCAAGTGTTCATCCTGAACTGGTTCTATGGCTTGAAAATCCAGCAATCTGTTTAACATTGCCCGGATTTGGACCGCTCGATCCAGGTAGCCCGACGAACCAATTGGACAGAGGGTATGCAAACTATCTTGTAACCTTCTCTGACAATATCTAAGACCCAAAGATCTGTTGTTATGCTTTCCCAAGCCTTCAAAAAGTCCAAGAGCCAATCTCCAATTTTCTGAAGGGTAGTCGGAGGCCTTGCATCTAGAACGTTCCTCACCATACATTGAAAGCTTTTAGAATATAACTCCTTGGGAAGGACAGAGAAGAAAAGATGAGGATTCCTATCCTGCTATAGATAAATTACTGTGTTTTATATGCCACTTTTTAATAAACAGAGCAGTTCACAACAATAAGAATAAATGTTATAGGACAGTTATTATCAACAATATTAAAATAATGCAATAATTCACATTTCCCTTTATTATTTTGCTCAATATAGGATATATTTTTAAAAAAATCTTAATCCGACATGCACTTAAGAAACGCAGATTATCTGAAACTTTAAATTGCAAAACATGGGAAAAAGAAAGTTGAACCATGCAACTAGAAATCACCTTAGCTTCTTACCTGCATGCCTCCAAATCTTGGAGCTGCTGCATCAGTCTGTCCAGCTGTTCCTCCAAATTCTGCTTCAATTTACTGGTCTCTGTCTTGCCTCTGGAAGCCATTTCGCGACTAGAACATGGGAAGAAAACAGTGACCACATTCTTTGTTTTAGTAAACCTGAAGCAACAAACTGTGCCAGTGCATATAATCACAGCAACATCACCATTTCTATATAGAAACAATATGGAGTCTGGTTTAATCATCTGACAAGATGATTCCTTTCTACCAGCAGATGATCTACTGAAGAACTACCGTAGTATTCAGAACACATAATTAAACTATTATGCTGCCAGAAAAAAGACCAATAATACATCTGAGTTTAAAAAAAGGTTTGGACATACATTTTGCCAAAAGTCAGGTGCATGAACCAATATTTAACTAGATCCATAACAGCTAGGAAAGTTAAAAAGAACAGATTTTCCTATCTTAAGGGAACTTCTGATGATCCAGCCTGAACACTATTAGGTCAGGGTGTTAGGCTTAGGGCTGGTGCTTATTACTATAGATGCACCTCCTCCCCTCAATTAAACTTCATTGGTTCCTAGACAACCCTCCTCAGATTCTGATAAACTCAACAATCATGTTCACTCTAATTCCACATTTCCCAGAACAATCCTGTAAAAATGTATAATTGCTCATCATACATTTAAATATCAAACTTTATTTTAGTGTATATCTAATAAGGTCAATTAAAAAACAAACATTTAGCAGGATAAATGACTAATTCCCATTTTTGTTTGAAAGTATAAGACAAACGATCCATTTGAATATATATGCTTGTCAGGATTGTTGCTTTGCCTTAAGTGCAGTTGGTCTTTGTGCCCTCTCTAGGAGACCACCTAAATTTGGCTAATGATTGGGCCGGCACTGTTTATTGGCCATTAATCTGATCCAGCGTGGCACTTCTTATGTTTACACGTAGAGGGAGAGTGAACAATTCGACACACACTCACCGTACGTAGAATATTAAAAACTGACTACATCCATAATTGATTTTTAAAAACTTCACATTTCTAGCAAATGCCTTTTGCCGCTGAAGGCAGCGCACCGAATATCTTTCACAACCCCCAAACAGGTTAGCTCAGGATTGGCAGAGAAGTACCGGGTGACCTCACACTCGCAGTTATAACGATCAGATTATCCTACACGCTTTATTTTCGTTCTCTAGAGATGTTAGCAACTCTCTCGGGATCCTCAAACTCCCCCCCCCGGTGACCCCGCCTACCTTCGTCGCCGCGCAAACTGCGCTCACTTCCGGTCGGGAAGACACTTTCGTACTCCGTGTCCAATCACGGCTTTCCCAATACGTGCAGAGCCAATCACAGCTCGGCCTTTCAGACACTCTTACAAGCTGGACCATTCCTCAGCGCGCAACCAGAGCGCGAGTCTGTTAACTCTGTCTAATCACAGAACGACCCGCCCCTGCCTCCGGGGATTAGTTCCGATGTCTTCCGGTGTAGCTGAGAGCTGCGGCTCTGCTGGGTAAGCGTGAGTTGTACGTCTGGCGAAATGTGGCGTTGGAGTGCTGACTTGCAGTAAGGAAATGTATAAGAGGGATATACGTTTAAAAAAATGTAACTTTTCGATAAATGAATAGTCCCCATTTCATTTCATAAATTTTGTAGCGGCGAGATAGGTTGTAAATGGCAGAGAATGAAAGTTACAATATTCTTTCGCTCCCCTTTCTGATATTTTATGAGGTTCATACGTTTTGTTGGGGACATGAAGCCACAGCTTTAGGTAGGACCCTTATCTTATCCCAGTTTTGATCTGGTCAGTCACCGTTAGAGTGGATTTGGCAGTGAGCTTCAGCCTTGAAACTTTTTAAAGGAAAGGGGGTAGGGGTGTTTGCCTCAGTGTCTTGCTTTGGGCCAAGACGGGCTAACTTTAAAAAAAAAAAAAAAATCCAGATGGCCTCCAATGATAGGGAAAATAAATGAACAAAAAAATAAAAGTCCCAAACCCAAAATAGAGGGATGTTAAGTGTGAACCATCCTTTTTTTTAAATTTTTTATTCATTTTTCATACTACAAGTGAATCATAGAAATTTAAATGATCTCATAAAATATACACTTGATTTTCTTTCATGTACCACTGTAAATACAATGTATCATTCTAAATTCATGTACAATAATAACTGAAAATGTTATGTATTACATAATATGTATAACAATTGTTACTAAAATTTAAAACCCTCCCTTCCCTCCCCTCCCAATACAAATAACAATTATAATAGAGAGCTGTAACAGATGCCGGCTGCATCCTTTCCCCCCTGAAGACGCATGAGGAGTTAGTGGGGTTGAGGATTTCAGGCTTTTAGAACCTGTCTAAAAGGCAGTCCAAAGAAACAAACATTCTGAGGCAAAAATCTTCTCCATTGTCCAGCTGCAGTGTGAGCTGATGTAGGCACAGCACTAGGCAGTTCTGTGAGTACAGTCTATTACTGTTTATAGGAGACTTCAAGGTGGTTCAATAACTGGATTTTTGAGGGTCCCTGGGGCTTCCTATAGGGTCCCCCCTCCTCCAGCGCTCCCAGGGCTTTTTTGGCCCAAAATGCTGCCGTGGCAGCCATCTTAGATTTCTAAATTTTATTTTAAAAGCCTCTATCTGCCTCAATTTATTTATTTATTTATTCAAAACACCTTGATTTTTATAATAATTTCTTGGACTCCACAGGCCTTTTTATCCCATATCATGCCAGTTTTGTATTGGCCGACTGAAGAGCATCCATGTGCCATTAGGCATGTGGGGGGGGGGGGGGCGGGAGCGCTAGGCCTAGCTCACTCTAGTCTCGTCATGGTCTTGGAGTTGCAGGAAGCTCAAATGTTGGGTCAAAAATTCCTCCTACACTCCTCAGAACCCATGAGGAGTTGTCAAATGTCCCTGCTAGGGTCCTCAGGAGATTCATGATTTGACTCTGATTTTGTGAGTTTAATGGTAAAGCTTATATGAAATATAAAAGGTTGTCTGCAAAGTCTGGTAGCATGCCAATGCCTGTTCTGACTGGTCCAACGTGGAAAGGTGCTTCTCAGCAACCAGAAGCCCAGTCGGAAATGACAATATTATATCCAATGGCTCTCAAGTTCCATCAGTTATTCATACCACCTAAAGTGGATTCACTGATAGTGCAAATTACAAAACGCATGTCCTTTCCTAGTAAAGGTGGAGTAATTTTGAAGGATGCACAGGATTGCAGAATGGACTTAGTTCTCAAGTGATAGTTTGAATCGCTAGAATTGGATCTGAAAGTTGTGGTGGCAGCTTCTTTTGTGGTGCATGCCTGCCATAAGATGCTGCATCAACCTCCAGCTTTGGAGGAGAACACATGCACCCGTGTCCTATTGAGGGTGCATGTAGTATATACACTATATAACATGTTAAGGGTCATGAGCAAAGTATCTGTTTATTCTGTTTCTGCCCACAGAATGCTCTGGATCAAACAATGGGCAGGAGAGTCTGCCTCTAAAGCTACTTTGAGCAGGCTTCCTTTCAAAGGACAAATGCACTTTGACAAAAAGTTGGATGACCTTATTGCCAGTGTGGCAGGTTGTCACCCTAAGTCATTACTGGACAACAGACCAGGTGCCCCATGGGAAGGGGGGTGTCAAGTCGTGGTTTTTTTCATTATAACAGATGGTTTTGACAGTCATCGGTAAGGCTCCTCTACTCATAGAGGCTCAGTTATTGTTTTGCTGGACAGAATCCCACCTACAAGCCATTTCGGTGGCACATGTAGAAGGGATGGACAATGCAAGCAGATTCTCAGTCGCCAGACTTTGGATCTGGAGTACTGGTCCTTATGCCAGAGTACTTTCAACAAAATTGTAAGTTGCTGGGGGAGGCCGATGTTCAAATTAATGGCATCAGCGGACAAAGAAAAGACTTCTCAATTCTTCAGCCACAAAGTAGAGCCGGGAAACACCGGCATAGGTAGCTTGGTTCAGTCATGGACAACAAAGGAACTGTTGTACATTTTTCCCATAAGGCCGATGATAGGCCGGATTATTCAAAGAACAGTGACCCATCAAGGGATGGTGATTCTCCTGGTCCTGGATTGGCTGCGCCACCCATGGTGCACAAATCTGGTTCAGCTACAGCAGGACAACTATCTCAGACTGCCACTTCACACAGTGCTGCTCTTGCAAGGTCCAGTTGCCCTGGAGAGTCCGAAATGCTTGGGCTTAAGGCATGGTTCTTGAGCAAACAGCTCTGAGGAAGAAGTGTTACTTGGAGGGGGTCATAGGTACCTTTCTTGCGATCTAAGAAGTTGACTACAATTGCAGCATATGCTAAGGCTTGGAAGGCCTTTTAGAACTGGTATGCAGAAGAGAAGGTAGAGCCTTTTAGGGCTCTAATTTCCATGGTCCTATCATTTCTTCAGGGCCTAGCAGTTGGTACCCTCAAGGTACAGGGAGCTAGCCTCTCAAGCTTTCGGGCTTGTCTAGAGAGAGGCTCTTTGTCTTCTCATCTAAATGTGTCCAGGTTTCTGAAGTGAGCATTGCAATTGCATCCTCCCATGACAACTGTTTCCAACATGGAATCTTAACATTGTGCTATGGGACCTTAGTAAAACCCCATACAAGCCCTTACAGAAGGCATCACTGATCGACTTGACCGTCAAGATGGCTTTCCTAGTAACTATCACCTCAGCAAGAAGGGTCTCAGATCTTCAGGCTCTGTAATGTAGAGAGCCATACCTTAGATTTACGGAGGTGGGGTGGCTACACACACGGTGCTGCCTTTTCTACCAAAGGTGGTGTAAGGATTCCATGTCAATCAGGAGATCCAGCTGCCTGCGTTGCAGGCTACATGTGTAAATAGAAAGGACAAAGTTTTGGCATTATTGGATGTGAGGAACGTTCTTCTCTGTTATCCAGAGGTGACAATGATTTTGTATTTCAGATTATCTTTTTGTGCTGGTTTAATTGTCTTTATTGCAGAGCAGAAAACACCTCGCTAGGTCAGGAAGTTCCCCTTGCCCTCCTTGTGATTTTTTTTCCTCTTTTAAGGGCAGTCAACTGCTTTGCTACAAACTGAGACAATAAGGCACTGCCCACTGACACAAGGAGGTGGAGCTAAAAAGCTGTAGATAATTCCTTCTGCAAAATTCACAGATAGAGGAAAATGACCCATTGGTCAAAACTCAGGTTTCTCTTTATACTGGAAGGAAGATTATTGAGGTAAGAATCTAATCTTCCCTTTTTAGTTTCCCTGCTTGCAGATTCATTGGCAAATATTTTTTCACAGAGAAGGGTGATGGATGTCTGGAATGCTCTTCTGCGGCAGGTGGTGGGTGGAAAAGATGGTGACAAAATGTAAAAAAGGCAAGGGATAAACCAGAAGATCCTTGGCAAGAGAATGGAATAAAAACTTAGAGTGTAGTCATTATTCTCAGTGGAGAAGAGTAAATAGTTGGGTTCCCTGGGAGTCTTTGCTGGGACCACTGCTTTTTTTTTTTAACATATTTTTGAATTAATTAGAAATGATAACTAGTGAGAAAATTAAATTTGCTGATGAGACAAAGCTGTTGCATCGTAAGATGACTGCAAAAAATTTCAAGAGGACCTTTGCAAGACTGGGCATCCAAATGGCAGATGATGTTTAATGTGAACAAATGCAAAATGATGCATGTGGGAAAGAGGAACTCAAAATATAGCTGTGTGATGCAGGGTTCCACTTTAGGAGTGTCCGCCCATAAAAAGGATCTAGGTGTCGTCATTGAGGATATTCAGCTCAGTATGCTGCTGTGGCGGCTAAGAGAGCAAATGAAATGTTAAGAATTATCAGAAAAGGAATGGAAAACAAAGATGAAAATGTTATAATGCCCTTATATCAGTCCATGGTGTGGCTGCACCTTGAATACTGTATGCAGTTGTGGTTGCTGCTTCTCAAAAAAACGTATAGCAGAATTAGAAAAGGTACAGAAGAAGAGCAATGAAAAAGATAAAAGGGATGAGACAACTTCCCTATAAGGAAAGGCTAAAGCAGCTAGGGCTCTTCAGCTTGAAGAAGAGACAACTCAGTAGTGATATGATAGAGATCTATAAAATACTGAGTGGAGTGGAAAGGGTAAATGTGAATCACTTGTTCACTCTTTCCCAAAATACTGGAACTAGGGGGCATGTGATGAGGCTACTAAGTAGTAGATTTAAAACAAACCGGAGAAAATATTTCTTCACACAATGTCTAATTAAACTCTGGAATTTGTTACAGGAGAATGTTGTGAAATCAGCTTAGCGGGGTTGAAAAAAGGTTTGGATAATTTCCTAAAAGAGAAGTCCTTACACCATTATTGAGGTGGCTTGGGGTAATCTACTGCTTATTACTAAGATAAAATCTGTTTTATTACTTAGGATCTAGCTAAGTGTTGGAAACAGGATGCTAGGCTTGATGGACCTTCAGTCTGTCACAGTATAGCAATTCTTAAGTTTTGTTCAAAGCAAACTTAAAAATGACTTCCACCTTAATATATTTATAGAAGGAGGCTAATTCACTACTCCTGGCGGAATTCTGCACAAAAAAATCCAAATTCTGCACACAAAGCCCCCCTTTTACAAAGCTGCGCTAGTGATTGCTGCGGTAATCACTCTGACATCCATAAGAAATTAATGGACGTTGGAGTATTTGCTGCCCGGCTTTGAAAAGAGAAGCTCAAAATTTTCAAATTCTGCAAGTTTATTTGACAACATTTAAACAATATTTTTGCTAATTATTAGCCAGAATTCAGTACAATTTAGTATTTTCATTAAATTATACTAGAGAAAGCAGAGCCTTTAAGTTTTCTCACTTAGTGGCTTTCTTCTAGCAGTACCCCTTTGTAAAAGCCCACATTAATGACGTTTGGTTGATTTTTTTTTTTTTTTTTTTTAAAGACTTTATGTTGTAGAAAAACATTTCTGAAAACTGACATATTTCAATAAATTCAGAATAAAACTTTTTTCTATCTTTTGTTGTCTGAACAGTTTTTTCCCATTTACTTAGGTCCTCAAATTATGTCCTCTGGTTTTACCATTTTCCTTTCTCTGGAAGAGATTTTGTTCTACGTTAATACCCTTCAAGAATTTGAACGTCTGAATCATATCTCCCCTGTCCCTCCTTTCTCTAGGGCAGGGCTGCCCAAGTCTGGTCCTCGAGATCTACTGGCAGGCCAGGTTTTCAGGATATCCACAATGAATATGCATGAGAGAGATTTGCCTGCAAATCTCTCTCTCATGCATATTCATTGTGGATATCCTGAAAACCTGGCATGCCAGTAGATCGTGAGGACCGGACTTGGGCAGCCCTGCTCTAGGGTATACATATTCAGGGCTTCCAGTCTCTCCTCATACGTCTTCTGGCACAAGCCTCTTATCATTTTCGTCGCCCTCCTCTGGACTGCTTGAAGTCTTTTTACGTCCTTCGCCAGATACGGTCTCCAAATCTGAACACAATCCTCCAAGTGGGGCCTTACCAATGACCTGTACAGGGGCATCAACACCTTCTTCCTTCTACTGGCTACACCTCTCCTTATACAGCCCAGCATCTTTCTGGCAGCAGCCACCGCCTTGTCACACTGTGTTTTTGCCTTTAGATCTTCGGACACTTATCATCGAAGATCTAAAGGCGAAAAACAGTGTTAAAGTTTGCAAACAGAACATGCACCACACTTGTGGTATCCAGCAGGTCTCTGAACAAGTTCCATAGTAGGTGCAGGAAGGGCTGAATGAACAAGTAGGTCTCTTACATAGGTTCCTTCCTTTTTTATGAGTGATTATAATCTCCTTTCCTTGAAAATGTTGCATATATTTTTGTATGATGTACCAGTGTTTACATAGTAACATAACATAATTCTTTATATACCGCGCATATAGCCTTTTGGTTCATGGTGGTGTACAAAGAATAACAAGGAGAAATTATTAACATAGAAATTGGTTAAACAAAGTGGTAATATGGCACACAGAATTTCCCTATCTGTCCCAGCTAGGGATCATAATCTATACTGATAATGTCACCTGAGAGATGTGTGAATATTTTGGGTTTGGGGGGGGGTGGAGGTTTAAAGTGTTTTTATTCATTGTATTATACAGTACATGTATTTATTTATTTATTGGTTTGGATCCTGTTACAGTTTTTTGTTTCAATTATTATACCTCTAACGCAACCAAGTCTGGCAAAATGTGGCCACATTGAGTGCTACTTCCTGGGAGTATACTGATTAAAGTTATTTTTCGTATGGTCTGCTTCTTGTGTTCTTTCCATGTTGAATCTAGTAGACTGGCTGCCTTCTTGTTTCCTTCTTGCAAATTTATTCAGGATGAGATATCCCAAATTTTATTGAAATTGGCCATGTTTTGACTGAGAAAACAAGTTTTGTATAGGCTTGTTTGTTTGGTTTGTTGTTTTTTTATGCTTTATTTTTAAACTATAAATATCTCCTCTGATCCCTGATTTTCTCCTCTTTCTGTTATCCATGAATGTATTTATAAAAGTTACAAGAGAATGAAATCCAAGTTTTACTTACAACTGCAAGGGGTTAGAATCAAGATCCTCTTACCTCTAGGGCTATGGCTTATATGGGCTGGTCAAAGAGAAGCAAAGTGTGTTCCTCTAGGTCTGGATGACTTAGGACACTAAAACAGGAATACAGAGCAGGTCACATCCAGGAATGTATAGCTTAGTTAAGAGGGTTTACACAGTCATACAAAACCTTTCATGTGCGTGTATTTAAGTTAACAGTAGTCACTGTAGTAATGACCTCAGATCTGTACTCTGATAGCTCTTTATTGATACTTTTGAAGTGAAATTTTCTCTTATTATTACTAGCTGTGCAGTTCATATTGTTAAAATCCCTCATCTCAATTAACCCTTTTACCATCAGCATAGGTCAAGGACTGAATCTTTCCTTAGTAGAGTTGGGCCGAGTATGAGAAAAGTTTGCACTACTGTCTCTCTTGTACATATCTTTTGGTAGGTCAGTGTTTTGTTCATTTTTGTGTGTGCATACGAAGGAAACCTTCACTGCTTGTTGGTAGTACTATACCTGTTCTCTGGACAAACAGAAGTCTCCATTCCAGTGCACTTTTCATTATGTAGGGATACAACAACATTCTGCTTAACAACTGGATGCAAGGTGGAGAAAGGGTGTCTCGTTCTACTTGCCTGCAGTGGGTGTGGGCATGCTGGCCGCAGAGTGCAGCACAGAGAGGAAGTGCAAGTCAATGATTCTTTCCTGCAAAAAAAGAAGGAACCCTAAAAATTCTTATGCGTGAGGAAAACATCACCTTGAAACTTTCATACTGTGTGCGCTGGAAGCGTACTATTTTCGGTATGGTGAGTGAAGGAAACAGCTCTTGTGTTTAAGAGTGGCAAGGCTGGAAGCAAAGACTGCAAGTAATATAGTAGATAGTGACAAATAAAAGATCAAAATAGCCCATATAGCCTGCACAATAAGGTGGTTAGGGTTGTAGTCATGCAGTAAGTCACTTCCCATGCCTTTGTTTAAGGTTATCCCTTGTAATCTTTGAAGTGTAAATAAGTTATTTCACTACTGTGACTTCTTCTCTTGTCATTCATAGAACCGGTATGTTTATTTCATGCCTTTTTCAATTCTATTATTGCTTTTGACTCCGGGAGGATATTCAAGGATTAAGATTTCCCTTCCCTTCTATATGAGTGCGTGAGCCGTCTGGAGCATCCTGATTTTGCCCTCTGCAGACAGGAAGAAGTATCTCTCTCTGTGTCAGCTAACACTTGTACAGGCCTTTCTTCATACGTCATGTCCTTGTTCCCAGCTTTTTGCTATATCTAGTATTGCTCTTGTTAAAGTAACTATCTTGAGCTTTACCATAACTGATATTTTATGACTTTAAAAGCAATGTCTCCTTGTCAGTGCAGACATGTTGCCTTCTGAACACTTTCAGGTTCCCAATATTGGGTAAATATATTTAAAATCTTAATGGACAAGGCTTGTGGAAATAAACTCTAGATTTGCACTTCCAGGGATACACACTAATCATAGCCAAGTCATTTAGTACATATGCCCTCAATGAAGGATCCAGACCAAATGGATGGAAACGACCCAAGGGACCAACTCCAGTAGTCTCCAGTAAAGCTTCAGCAACCCTAGAGATACATACTGGTGAAGCACTTCATTGAGTTTTGTAAGAATTCTTAGCATTGCATGCTACTACCTCACAGCAAAGTTTTTGGGGGGTTTTCTGGCCCTGAATTAACCTCTCTAACAAGATCTTCCTATGTGGAGCACCTCAGCCATAATTATAAGTATTCTCTTGGTGCTTTGGTGTATATGGATGGAGATGTGGTCACTGACAATTTGCCTAGTTGGATGGATAGAAGGGTCCTAGTCTCATAGTTGTTTCAGAGTTATCACTATGATCCCTGAAAATTTGTACCTTTGGATGGAGTTATGATCTCTTGAATTTCCTCCCACTTGATGGAACTGTGATCCCTGGGGTTATGTCCTATTGGGTGGAGGGGTGATCCTGAGGTTTTGTCATGTGATCAGTGACTCTTCTTGTCCCACCCCCTGAAAAAAGCAGTTGAGGGATTGCCATGTAGCGAATTTTACTTGATTCTTTGTTAGCTATAGCTACAAAGACACAGCCTAATTAGAGTTGATATAAGCTTGCCACATGAAGACTGATCCATTTATTCCAGTTTATAGTACGCCAGGTCTGTCTTATCGGATCTTCATCTCTTTGACATCAGAAAATAAAATGATGGGACAGGCCTCAATCTCACTCTTCTCAAGACAGCAAAAGAATGACAGTCGCCCCGCTACCCCAGGTAAGACACCTCAGTCTCAACCCAGAACTTAGCATATACAATATCCAGTGCTTCACATTTGCCTCCCAAGTAAAATTCCCATGCCTCCACCCTTCATATAGTCCTCTACATTTCATTGGCTGTCACTTGTCCCCTTCTCCCATGCAAGATACTGGATTCCCACTTGTCATAGAGTACATACAGCACCTGAGAGATGGGATGCATCTACATGAAAATATGCCTTATTCTTTACAACAGCAATGGGCAACTCTGGTCTTTGAATGCTGCAAGCTAACTGAGTTTTCAGGATACTGAATATGAATAAGATGCAGTATAGGCAGGTACATATTATGCATATTCAATATGGATATCTTTAAAACCTAATTAACACTTGTAGCTCTATAGAAGATCAAAGTTCTGAAGGACAGGCATGTGTTTCCAAGAAAGACCTCTATAATCAGCCTATGAAAAATTAATCGGCAAATCCAGTACAACTGAAGGTTTGATCTGTTCGACGCAATGAAGAGAGACATACTGATCTGCAGATACAAATGAGGGGAAGTTATCGCCTCTATGCTGACAACTCTCAAATCTACCTCTCCACATCCAAAATTTCTGCAGGAATCCAAGCCCAAGTCTCAGCCTGCTTGTCTGCTGTTGTTGCCTGGATGTCCAGCCACCACTTAAAACTGAACATGGCCAAGACTGAGCTACTTATTTTTCCTCCCAAACCTACCTCTCCTCTTTCCATGCTCTCTATCTCAGTGGATTACACTATCATATTCCCTATCTCGTCAGCTCACAACCTCTGGGTCATCTTTGACTCCTCTGCACAAATCTACCAGACTGCCAAAACATGATGCTGCTTCCTCCATAATATTGCCAAAATCCGACTCTTCCTCTCTGAGCACACCACCAAAACACTTATCCACACCCTTATTCCATAGGAGTGGCCTTAGGTACCTGGATCAATCAGGGCCTAGGCCCCTCCCATTGCATCTTGGGTGCACCAGGAAAGAGAAAGACCCACCATTTTGAAGAGGTGGGCATGCCAACAGGAGGGAGTGAGCATCCCTCTTGCTGGTCTTCCAGTCGAGGGATGGTGGGAGGGGTCGTTCAAACAGGATGACGTGGGCATTCATCCTGTCGATTTTGGGTGGGTGTTGGGGATATCCTCAGGCAGGAGGGAGTGGGCTGAGATAAGTCTGGTTCTGAGAATTATTGCCTGATTTTCTTTTTTTATTATATAACATAATAAATTCAGAAAAACAAAAATTCAGAAAAGAAAAAAAAAAATTTTTTTCAAAACATCTAAATTAAATCTAGCCCACATTAATGGGATTGCTTCATGACTAAGTTACAAGGACAAAAGGTAATAGAAATATGCATACTCGTGTGTGTATGTATGTGTATGTATATATATATATATGTATGTACAGTATTCAGTATTATCTTCAGACAGGAAAAAAGGGAGAACTTAATTTTAGTCACATTTATCTTCAACTGCTACAGATACTATCTTCTGAAATTGTCTGGGGTATGGTTTTATCTTGAAGAAATAACTCCATATGAGATGAATCCACAAAAGTGTACTTATTATTTCCATATGCAACCAGACATTTACAAGGATACCTAATAAAAAATGAGGCTCCTATTGCTAAAGTCTTAGACTTCAGTTGCAGGAATTGCTTTCTACGCAATTGTTTTTGTCTTGCTACATCTGGAAATATCATTAATTGTTGCCCACAGAACAAAACCTGTTTCTTGGCAAAATATAATTTAAAAATAGTTTTCTTTTCCACGTCAGTTTGAAAAGTGACAAACAAGGTAGCTCTCTTAGCTATATTATCTTTAGAAGATTCCAAAAACTGAGAAATATTTAAGCTAGCAGGATTTACCAATTGATCCATTCCCCCTTCTTCAGCTACACATTTGGAATTCCTTGAAAGATAATACATATTATCAGGTACTATATTATCAACCTGATAATATTGAAGAGCATCTCTCGAGTACATCTTCAGGTGTTCCAGTGGAGCAAAATGATGGGAGATAGGAAAAGTCGTGATGATATTTGAAACTACTGACGTTTGCAAAGTTGAAAGATGAATCTAATTTATCCAGTCTATTTTCAATTAAAGTTAATTGAGATTCATGCTTAGTTATCACTTCAGAAGAAAACTGGCATAACTTGAATACAGTACTTTGCAATAATACAAATATGCAATAATACAATTTACCACTTACCAAATATCATGTAAAGTAATTGTTTTATCTACAAAAACAGGACGTGGGATCTGTCTGAGAAAACATTTGAACCAGAACAGGGAGAGGAACACCGGAAATTCCTTTGCTCTGCTCCAATTTTCCAGAATTGAACCCAAATCAGTCAATTGTTGAGAGGAAGGACCTTTCTCACTACTGGGGACTGACTCATATATCCCTTTTAGATGTTCCTGGTTGAAGAGGAGGTGACAGTTCACCGGAGGATAAAGAAGCAGAATGAAAAGATGTTCTCGCCTGACAAATATTGACAGTTGTCATCAAAGAAACAATGTTGGTCCATAGGATCTTTAATAGGAATAGATGATACTGTCTTCACCTTTCTTTTCCACATTGTTAAACAATCTTATAAATTCCTGCTTGGGCTCCTAAGGGGCGTGTCCTGCCCCTTCAGACATGAAGGTGCATTCCACAGCTTGATGTCTCTTAAGAGGTCTTCCAGGACCTTTCTGTTCAGTTCCTGACGTCAGCTGCTGTCCACATGAGTACCTGTTTGGTGGTAATATCCAAAGAGCCTACTGGCTCAAAGCAGCCCTCCGAACTCCATGGTTTGGAGACTCTTAGGTCTCTCAGGAACTCTCTCTCCAGCTCCTGACATCAGCTGTTGTTTGCGGATGTGCATGTCTAGTGGTAATATCCAAAGAGCCCGTAAATGAGATGTCCAATCAACTGCAGATGGCACTACTATATCCTTCCAGTGTGCCACTATTAGACATTTTGCTGTAGACAGCCCCAGGCGAAGTAGATGATTCTGCCACTTCAAAGGCCTGTCGTTCAATAGTCTTAATAGACAACTTTGAGGAGTTAAGAGTACTGGGCTAGCAAGCCAACCTGATAGACATTGTGTCACCTGGGTCCAAAAGAGTTGTATACAAGGACAGTACCACCAAATGTGCAGAAAGGTACCCCTCTGAGTACCACATTGCCAGCATCCATCCGCCACAAAGGGATAGAAGGAATGTATCCGTTCAGGGGTATTTTTACCACCTGGATAAAACTTTATATGTATTTTCCTGAATTAATACAGAAGTAGAAGCTAGCTGGACCTCCAGACATATTGTTTCGCACTGTGATTCTGTAAAAGGACAATTCAAATCAACCTCCCATTGCTTTCTAAAGGAACGGGAAGATTTCTCCCAACCCCTGATATATTTGTATAAAACAGAGATTGGCCTTGGGACTCTACCCAATAAGAACCATAAGTTTTCTAAATACTCAGAAGAGAATGGGAAGGATTCCAGCCAGCCTTGCATGTGCATAAAGTTGTGTAACAGCATATATGGCAAAAAGTTCCTAGAAGGGATCAGATCTTGAACAGTGTTAAAAGCAACCAGTCTATTTTCTTGAAAAAAATCACAGCAAACACCTAGAACCAAGGCTTCCCACCTAGCAAACACCCCCACTATCTCTTCCCCACTACAAAAGTTGGTTCCCCTCTAATAGCTGCCAATGTAGATACCCTTCCTGCCCCATTTATTCTAGAGAGATCCCATAGTACAATAAATGATGAACAAAAGGGTTCGTCACTCTGCACAAGCGATCTCTACTAGAATAAGAAGCCCACATTCATCATCTCAAAGGTTGTGGACCCACAAAAGTTTGTTCTAAATGTACCCCCAGGTTACCCTCTGAGATTGATCAATCTAAAATAAACTGCAACTGTGCTGCCTGATAATATCAAATTAAATTAAAGACTGCTCTACCACTGTGATCCCTAGGAGTCCATAGAATTTTTCACCAACTGAGGAGATCCCCCCCCCAAAAAAAAAAAAAAAAATAAATTGAGAAAATTCCCTCTGTAAACTCTGTAATAGCCCTTTAGGAACCGGTATAGGCAAAGTGAAATAATAATGTGTGGCAGGGTGTTCATTTTTAATACTGCAATCCTACCCCACCAAGACAACCAGAGCCCCCTCCAGTGTTGAAGATCAATCTGTACCTGTTGTACAATTTGTTCATAATTAAATTGATACAGAAGATTCAACTTACGGGGTATATTATATATCCCCAAATACCGAATATGAGACCCTGCTGCTACTTTAACTGTGAAAGTATTGGAATCCCTGAAGCAGGCATGTCCAACAGATAGATTGTGATCTACCGGTAGATTGCAGAGGGGTCAGAGGTAGATCGCCAGCCCCACTCGACTCCATCTCGTACTGTCGCTAGGAGAGAGCTCGTGCTGGCAGGTTGTCTGCCAAGGGCTTGCCACTGTTCCTGATCCTTTGTCTGCAGGAACCTTGCCTGCGGGTGTATTGGGAGCACTTGTTTTCGTGCCAATAGTTTGTGGGTACCCAAGGGGGCTGCCACCCACACCCCATGATGATACGTCACAGGCCCGGCATCATACCTGGTCTCCTGCCTCTCAGAATCACCCATTCCTGCCCCCGCCCCAACACCCCTTAGAAGTGTGTTATATACCGGGCGATATCCATTCGCCTGGGCTTTACCTGAATACACTTACCGTATTAGTTGTGTTATGTGCTGGTCTTTGGTCATTTTATAGTTTGCTTTCATTAAACGTTTTCAGGCAGACTCAACAAAGTGTCAAGAATTTGGTGATTTTAGCGGGCTTTTCTAATTTTGTTCTAACTTGCCTATACCTTGCCTTTGAATTGGTTCATATCACTGTGACTTTTGCTTGCCTCTGCAATTTTATTTTGCCTAGCCTTTGCATTGATTATACACTGCAATTTTTTTTCGCCTTGCCTTTGCGTTGATTCTAACTCTGCAAAATTTATTAAATTGTGTGTGGTGGTATTTGAACTTGTTTGGCGGTATTTGATTTTATCTGGTTTGCTGGACAGGTGTTTGAATTTTTTTATGATTGTATGGTGGTATTTGATTATTGGTGCCAGTATAATGAATTCTGCATGTGTGGTTTTGGCACCTCCAGTCCTTGTATTGCACATCATCCAGAAGTCTTCAGTTCCTGTTGATCTTTAATACTTTGGGACAATTTTGGACCAGATTCAGCCAGTGTTTATACTAACTTAGCAGATTTGGCCTTCTTACATTCAGTCACCCCAGTATAATGAAGAGGAGTGTTCCAAAGAAGAGCAAAACCTATCACTTTCATGATGAATGGGAAACGAACTACTTCTTCATCATGGTGAAAGACAAGTGGTGTTGTCTAATTTGTAATGCCCCAGTATCTTTGCCCAAAAAGGGTAATCTGGAACGTCATTATAAGGCTCCGCATAGCAATAAGTTTGATGCTGATTTCCACCCAAAAGTGAAATTTGTAAACTGAAGCTTAAAGAACTTAAATTGAAATTGGCTACTCAGCAACAGTTGATGGCGAAGCCAAGGTCACATTCAGTCAGAACAAGAAGTATGTGACAGAAATCTGTTCTGTTATCCAGGAATTTGAAAATAGATTATGTGATTTCCCAAAAATTGGAATAGTTGTGGAGTACTTGTAATACCCATTTAAAATAGATATGGACATTAAAGAAACTGCAGCTGCTATCAGTAAAAATTACTCATTGAACAAGCTATCTCTTGAAAACAAAATATTAACCCTTAAAAATGACATTTTTATCAAGACCCGTGCTGAGCAAGAATCATTTTGGAAGCTAGTGCCTAGATACAAATTTCCCAACTTGAGATAATGCAGTGAAGCTGTACACTCCTGTTTCGGTTCAACTTATTTGTGTGTATCTGTGTTTTCCCATCTGAAAATGACAAGAGTACACCATGTTCCAACATGACAGATGAACATCTCCAGGATTCCCTGAGACTGGCCCACAATCAATATTCACCCAACTGCAAAAAGTTGGTGGATAAAATGCAGGCTCAGACTTCTCACTAATGAGCAAGAGCAAAATATTAAAGATTGTACAAGATCAGCCTGGATCAATACTTGACCTAAATTTAGCACAAATTACTCAATAAAAGTTAAAGAAAGTTATGTATAATAATAAAACGCTAAGCGCGCATGCGCACTCTTAATGCCGTGTTGCCTGATCTGTAGTTCCGTGGCTGGCAGAGTGCGCATGTGCGCTTACCACGCATCTCTCTGTCTCGCAGCGGGCTTGCCGGCTCCGGCCACACAAAGTTCATTTTTTTGTTCAAAGCCCCCGCCGCACTCCTTTATCGAACCTCACCAGAGTCGGAGAAGACTTCCGATTGGCGGGGATCGAGAGAGGAGACGCAGCATCGGCTTTGAATTAAAAAATGAACTTTGTCTGGCCGGAGCCGGCAAGCCCGCTACGAGACAGAGACACGATCGCATCTGAATATTAACGGAGCGTGGGCATAGGGGGCCTGGCTCCCCGGCTACTGCGTCCGGAACACGATGTCAAAAGTGGAAAATGGCGGTGGGTTGGCTCACCTTATGGCAGATGGCGTAGGAACAGGCTCACCCTCCCTCTTCCCTGCGCTCTGCTCCTCTTCCGCGGATGGCATGTGCTAAGGGGACGACACCTGCTTCGTGGCCCAGCACCAGACAGCGGACGTGCTCGGTGAGTTTCTCTTCTAGGGACGGGGGAAGCACGGAAGAGGTGCTGCTGGACTGTGGGAGCAGGGGAGCACGGAAGAGGTGCACAGGGAAGTGGGGTGGGGGAGGGAAATGCTGCTGCACAGGGAAATGGAGGGGGAGGGTATGCTGCTATTGTACAGGGAAGTGGGGTGGGGAGGGAAATGCTGCTGGTGAGAAAAGGGGGCTGGGGCTGAAAGAGAAAAGACGGGAGAAGGGGGCTGGGGGGGGAATGGGTTTGGAGCTGGGACTGAAAATAGGGGACATGTGAGGGAAGGAGGCTTTACTAGCACCCGTTAATGTAACGGGCTTAAACACTAGTTACTCAATAAAACTTTAAGAAAAAAATGTACTTTCCATTTCCCCTCACAGTTCTTACTTGATCTTCATCTCTCTGTTTTGTTTTTGCTTAATTTGCTTAACAGCTGATCACATCCAAGTAAATGACAGAAGGTTCATTAAAAATGGGGGTGGGGGGATCCTCCAACTTTAATTTGAAATGTAATTTTCATGGTGGTACATCACTGGCACTTTTGGCTGGAAAAAGTAGATCACAACCTGTTCAAAGTTGGGCATGCCTGCCCTAACGGAAGCATTTTATTTCAAGGTACAATCATTGACACCTTTGCACTTTCATCATAAGTTTTTATTGGAAGAGGTACAAGGCTTCAACTTTGACTCCTTGGGAGAGCGGTGGTCGATGGATCTGGGGACACCTATCACAGCTACCCTACTACAAACTAACTTGAAATCTGCTGCTTGAAATCTCTGTCCCTATGTCTGAGCTACAATATAAGTTGATTATGCAACTATATATTTCTCCATCTAGGGCACATCGAGCCTCTCTTCGATCAGACTCTTGTCCTAAATGTAGTAGAGCAAATGCTACGCTGGGTCATATGGTCTACACCTGGCCTAAGATATTGAGATTTTGGAAACTTTTACATATTCACATTTTTAAACTTTAGAACGCACGTTGTTCTCCTCATCCTAAAATGTTGCTTTCCACATCCATTATTACTCATCCTATTCCCAAAGGCCTGCAGGGCTTTCTGCAATGTGCTTTGCTGCTTGCAAAAAAAAAAACAAAATTAATTTTATTGCATTGATTAGACTCTACCTCTCCCTCCTTAGCTCAATGGTGAATTATAATGCTTCAACAACTGAAGATGGAGCGGATGGAGATCACTAAGATGGACTGTCTTTAAGGGTCGTTATCTGCAATGTGTGTGGGAGCCCTTCTGGTCCTTTCTAACAATGTATGCTTGCAGCAATGTACTGAACATCTAACTGGGCTTTGAATTGTTGTTTCCTTCATTCTTCCTCCATTGTCTTTTCCTCCCTCTTTTGTGGGAAGGGGAGGGGTGATTTCTGGTTTCAAAGTTTCAAAAGTTTTGATCAAACAGGCTCTGTTTTCAAGTGTTGATTATCTTTTTGTACTATTGTAATTTCTCTTGTTTGATCAATAAAAGAGATTTGATATAAAATATACTAGTGCGCATACCTGCAGCTGTTTTGGAGCATATGTAAATGCAGGTGTCCACATCTGTGCAATATTAGGGCTGATTCTGGGTTCTTAGTTCATAGAGAAGCCTAAAAGGTAATTCTATAGCAGTGTGCCTATGATAACTGTGCAGGGAGTAATACTGTGGAATGCATTGCCATTGGAAATAAAGGGGTCCTTTTATCAAGCCACGCTAGCGGGGTTAGCGTGTCGGACATTTCATCACACGCTAACCCCTGCGGCCTGCTAAAAACTAACGCCTGCTCAATGCAGGCGTTAGCGGCTAGTGCAGCAGGCGGTTTAACGCGCAGTAGTCCGCTCATTAAACCCCTACCACAGCTTGATAAAAAGACCCCAAAGTGTTTCTAGTCCACTTCAATTCAGGAAAACGGTTTAAACTCTTATTAAGAATTTATTTATTTATTTATTTTTTTGTAAGTGACTGAGTTTGGGAAACTGTTAACTTATATGAAGCAGGTATTTTATATGATGAGTATGGCTTGTAATGATATAATCATTTTAATATGTCTTGTTTGTTTAAGATATTGATATTAATTATATATGTTTTATTGTAACTTGCTCAGAATTGTTGGATGCTTGCGAGTAATAAATTTTAAAATAAATAAATAGGGGCATATTCTATAAAGCAGAGCTACTTAATTCCAGTCCTAAAGGTCCACAGGCAGATCAGGGTTTCAGGATATGCAGAATGAATATGCATGAGAGATTTGCATACACTGCATCCATCATATGCAAATCTCTTTCATGTATATTCATTGTGGATATCCTGAAAACCTGGCCAGCCTGTGGATTTCAAGGACCGGAACTAAGTAGCCCTGCTCTAAAAGAAAATAGGCACTAGTTTAACAGAGCGTACAAGATGTGACAAGTTCAAGAACTCATCCTTGAAAAAGTGCTACATACCCCATTGCTGAATATCACTATGGTCACCTTTGAAGTACTCCCCTTGGGAAGCTAATGCATCGATGCCAACGCCTAGTACACCCTTCAAAACAATTTTGGAACTCTTTTTCTGGAATGGCTATCAGGGCTGTCATCATATTAACCTTGATGTCCTGAATGTCATAAAAATGTCTTCCTTTCAATATTTCCCTTTTCTTTGGGCAAAGAAAAAAAGTCATTGGGGGACAGATCAGATGAGTAGGGAGGGTGTTCCAATACAGTTAGTGCATTGCCCTGATGGAAGAGCCACGAGGGACCATTTTTGCACACACCTTTCTCATACCAAGGTGTTCAGTTAAGATTTTCCTGTTTCTCTGTCGATGTTTACTTGGTCTGCTATGCTTCTCACAGGCAACCAATGATTTTGACGCACAATTCGACAAACTTTTGCAAAGTTTTCTTCAGTTCTGCTCATTACTTGCTGCCCTGACCTCTCTTCATCAGTAACACTTTCTTTCCCCTCAGAAAAACATTTAATCTATGTGTACACTGCCATTTTCTTCATGGCATTATCCCCATAAACTTGGATTAACATGTCCCTGATTTCACTTCCACTCTTGCCAATAAATCAAATGTTTGTTCATTGCTCTAATTCATGCTCCGACATTCTTGCGACGGCGCACAAAAACATACAATAGTGAACGCCACTCAGCCAGACACCGCCACATGTCGACATGAACACAACTGTGAGACACTGATATACCAAGGTTATGCAACCTTACCGAGCTGTTTGTACAGTGCTGCCAATGTAAGTGCACAGTGGCAAGTTCATGAACTTAATTGTCAGACCTTGTTCACCCATGTAAACATGAGCACTTTTGCCAGTCATAGAGCTAGTGTAAATGCTTGCACCTTATTTCTTGTGATAGGTGCATAACTTACAGAGTGGTGCATAACTCTTGCAAGTTGCATCACTCATGTGTACATCCACTTGCAAGTTGCAAGCTATCGAAGATATGCATATAGTCTAGTGCAGGGGTGGGCAACTCCGGTCCTCGAGGGCCGAAATCCAATCCTGTTTTCAGGATTTCCCCAATGAATATGCATGAGATCTATTTGCATGCACTGCTTTCAATGCATATTCATTGGGGAAATCCTGAAAACCCGATTGGATTCTGGCCCTCGAGGACCAGAGTTGCTCCTGTCTGGTCTAGTGTATAGTGCTTGGGTGCATTTTTGGCATGTGTACAAGCATCTGCTAGACATATATATGCTAGCATTCTAAACATCTACATTCATAATTGTTGGTGCCTTCCTTAAAGAATTACTGGTGCTTGTTTGCCATGTAAATTTCTGGTAGAGCATTTTTACTTCTGAGGATAGTTCTGGAAGCTGTTTTTAAAGGCACATAAGCACCTTTATAAAAATAAAAATTTCCTCTTTGGCCTTTCGTAAGCATCCTGTCGTAAAATTAACCTTCCTGTATTTGGTTTTGTTTTCTAGAACTCTTTTCTTATTTGCCTTCCCTTTTCTCTGGTGTTGCTCGTCTTAAGGCCTGGTATAGGGTGGGGCTGGCATGTAGATTCTGATCTGTTTATTTTTCTCTAGGTCATATGCTTTATTGCAGCCAGCAGTTATTTATTATCCATAAGACTGGATTAAACCTCACTGACTTTCTCTTTGCTTTTTGTTCTGTAGCTAGCAGCAGTGACCCAGCAGTATTGGAGCTAGGCTCGTGGATTCAGGGGGTCACCATGGAAAATTCTGAAGACATAAAGAATGTCGTACTGCTGGCCTGTGGTTCATTCAATCCCATCACTAATATGCACCTCAGGTTATTTGAACTGGCCAGAGACCATCTGCATGCGACAGGTAAGAAAGCACTAGAATGGATGTGTAATATACAGTATATGTGGCTAAATAATGCAGAAGCAGCCGGAAGGGCACCAAGTACAGGCAAGACTAGGTTAAGAGTATCAGATGTCCTAATCGAGTCTTTAGGTTTGTGTCTCCTCCAGTTAAATTTCAGATCCCTTGCTCCCTGGATAATTTAATAATTACACTGAGCAATCATCACCCCAACACTACTCCTCCCAAAACTTACGTGTAACAAAATTTCAGCTTTTAAATAGTAAAGTATATTTCATATACTTGGTGCATGAGATTAGATTACCTTGCTAATATCTTTTCTAGCAGGTAAGTGTGTCATTCTGGATGAATGGGTTAAATCCCAGTGCTTGTGAGCCTTGCAGAAGGAATCCACTCCCCTTTACTCATGTCAGTTGAAGGGTTTTTTTTTTTATCCTGCTGTCTAGCTCACTACCAGGGGAACTTCAAAACATGGAGCAGAGCTAGTTGGGCTAGGCTCTGGTTTAAACTCCAAGGAAATTGCTTGAATTGAGATTACTTTGCCATTCCACTTTACCTAATCCAGTGCTACTTTTTCCTTCCCTATAATTAACCCCAGTTAGAGACGACCAGTCTCTGCAGTAAAGGAAGTTAAGCTTTACAGTACCAGTCTCAGGGAGGTTTGGGGGAGGTTTCTGATGCATGATGTGTAAGCCGCTCATGATTTATAAAACATCAAATAGCTCTTTGTCCGTGACCCGGCTGGCTACATTCAAAACTTAGTCCTGACTTTTTTTTTTTTTTTACTACTTTATATTAGTACACCAAAAAGACAGTGGGTCACAAACATTTTTTTTCTTATCCTACTAGAAGAAAAATAGTTATGCCCTGTGCCACAAAGACCACTGACCATTTTTTTAGTAGCCACCCACTATGATCCATTCCATCTCCCCAGATAATTTCCTTCATTCCTTCAGAAGTTATTTCAATGTGATAAGTGCTTGCCAGTTTCTATTTAGGACATTTAGCACGGGCTGACACGTTAAATGCTCCGATGCCCATAAGGATTGAATGGGCGTCTGAGCATTTGCAGCGTGGCACTTGCTCCTGCAGCTTGGTATAAGGGGGCCTTAATGTTTACATTTTTATTTTGGAGTTTTTTATGCCTATGATTGTTTAACACCAACGCAGGCTAATATCTAGGTGTTCTGAGGCTTTTCCCCCTATAAGTTATTTATTTACGGCTCCTTTTATAAAGGTGCGCTGCAATGCAGCGTATGTTAAATGCCGAGCCACCCATTCTATTCCTATGGGCAGCTCGGCAGCACACCTTTGTAAAAGTCTTAGCCCACCTATCTCCCTGTATCCCCCCTCAGCAGGCATCTCTCTCTCCATTCATCCCTAGCTGGCACTCCCTATCCTTCCTGAGAGATCTCACCCCTGTGCCACCCCCAGCTAGCATCTTTCTCCATTATCCCCATTCCAGCATTTTACCTCTGCGACTCCAATTCTAGCTAATGGCGACCTGCTCCAGTTCTGCAGACTTCCCTCTACCACAGTCCCAACGAAGAAAGAGGACAAACATCATCGAGGACGGGACCACGGTAGAGGAAAGTCTACAGAGCCCACACAGGCTGCCCCGAAGATGTTTCCGGCAGCAATTCGGGCCCAAACGAGGGAGTGTCAAACCCACCGACTCCAAAATCTGCACAAATTTTCACTACAGGCCCTGTTAGTTGTTTTTTCTTGTTTTGCCTTTGGTAGTGGTAAGGATGCATGGCTAAGATTTGTTTAGAGAAATTCCTTTTGGAATGAAGGCTGATGTATCTGTCACGATTAAACAAGTTTCTAGTAGATTAGGCAAAATGAACCGTGCCCTGAAGCAGTGACTGGGGTCACGAAACGTGCATGTTGGTGGCGGTACTTTTAAAAGCACTGCAGGCGGCAAAGTAAAGTTTTTCACTTGCTGTGCTGTTCAGATAAGTTACAAGTTATTTATCTATCTAAATAGTAGGTACTTTAAAAACAAAAAACTAAGTACGTTAAATGAAAAGGTTAATCATTTATAAGAGTTCTAATGAGCATCACTGGAGCCGATGAGGAAGCACAGCGACATTAAACCTCCATTAAACCAGTTCTTTGGAGGCTCTAGTGTTTAAAATGTTATGAAGATGTATGATCTATGAGGGTTACGAGGAAAATGGAACATTATTAACCCCTATATAAGTATTTATGAGATTATGCTGAGTCTGTATTGTTGATGTGATTTGGAATATACAGACTCCTTTTCAATTACTTGTGACCAGTTAAAGTGATTTATTGTAAGATTTGTTTAAGGCAGGGGTGTCAAAGTCCCTCCTGGAGGGCTGCAATCCAGTCAGGTTTTCCCCAATGAATATGCATGAGATCTATTTGCATGCACTGCTTTCATTGTATGCTAATAGATCTCGTGCATATTTATTGGGGAAATCCTGAAAACCTGACTGGATTGCGGCCCTCGAGGAGGGACTTTGACACCCCTGGTTTAAAGCATCATAAACCCTTGGGTTGCCCCCTTAAAATAAAAAAATCTAGTTAAATTTTAGTTAAGGAATTGCTTTTGAATAGGTTTTAGGGATCTGGTTCCAAATCACTAATTCTGATTTCAGTTCTGCTTTCCTATTTGTTGCTGATAGGAAAGTACAGTGTGATAAAAGGCATCATTTCTCCTGTGGGCGATGGGTATATGAAAAAGGGATTGATTGACGCCCACCATCGTGTTGTCATGGCACAGCTTGCCACTAAGGACTCCAACTGGCTGGACGTGGATGCCTGGGAATGCCAACAGAAGACCTGGATGGAGACTGTCCGTGTACTGAGGTACTAAGAGAGCGTGGTATGTACAGATGAGCCTGCTGTAACTGTGGTGGTGTTTGAGGAACAGTAGGCAATGCATATTGAAGTGACCATACAAAGTCCTCCAGTTACAGGAATGGAGTTGGGTTGGTGGGCAGAGGGTGTGAAAGGAATGCAAGATTTGTGGAAGCTTGTTACTCTAAATTCTGAAAACCACTAGGGATGGGAGGAAGGAGAGAAGCCAGACTTTAGAAAAGAGAGTTCTTGTTTCTGAGAAAGTCTGACATGTGGGAAATGAATCCTGTGCAATAATTCTTTATTATCCCAGGACAAGCAGGCAGGTATTCTCACTAATGGGTGACGTGATCCAACGGAGCCCCGATGCGGATGCCTCACAAGCAGACTTGCTTGAAGAAACTCGAAGTTTCGAGTCGCCCACACCGCGCATGCGCGAGTGTCTTCCCGCCCAGCACAGGGCACCTCTCCTCAGTTCTTACTTTTCCGCGGAGCCAAGAAGTCCGTCTTCGACTCTCTGCGTGAAGTGTCTTCACTTGTGCCTTCTTTAGGTCCGCGGTTGTGGGTTATTTTTCTCATAATCGCTGTTTTTCGTCGTTCTTTTCTTGTTTAAAAAAAAAAAAAATTCTTCCGTCCATTCGACCGGGCAGGCCATGTGGCCGCAGCCCCGCGACTTCGATCTTGAGGCGGAGCTTTTTCGGCCTATGTCCCGGCCTGCGACCGGTTTTAAGAAGTGCCAGCGCGCGATTTCCCTGAAGGACCCTCATCGACGCTGTCTTCGGTGCCTTGGGCCTCAACACCTCCCGAAATCGTGCCGGCCTTGCTCAACACTTACTGCCCATGCTTTCAAGCGTCGTTGCATCTTGTGGGAGCAGCTTTATGGCATGGAGTCTTCGATGGAGCTTTCGGCATCAAAGGGTGCTTCGCCATTGGCCTCCGAGCCTCATCAAACCTGCCTCGTTGGTACCGGCTCTGTCTTCGACGCAGGCTGCAGTGCCTTCCTCTGTCTTTTCAAGTCAGATAGCGCAGCAGCCCATTCTCCCGGTGGTGCTTAAAGTGCCCAAGGCTTCTAAGTCCAAGCACTCTCACACTGCCTCGAGGGAGCACGAAGCCCATGAAGGTGGTCCCGTTGGAGACGCGGATCCATCCTTGCCGGCTTCGTTCCAGACTTATTGGAGAAGCAATTCATTCAGCTCTTTACCACTATGGGGCCGAAGTTTCTCTCTCAAATCCAGCCTGGACATGCGGAGGTCTCCCGCGAGGTCGAGCCACCTCCTGTGCCTTAGTCGTACGCACACTCTCTACAGGGAGCAGAGTCTCTGCGAGTGTCTGGTCTAGCATCGATGCATGCATCGCAAAGAGTAGAGTCTTTGCCCATGCCTCCATTGGAACCAATACACTCGATGCAAGGAGCAGAGTCTTTGCGAGTGCCTCGAGGTTCTTCAACAAAACCTTTGTTGCTTCATTCCACAGCCTCCAGCCCCATCCATTCTCTGGGGGCTTCGACGAGGACACACACTCCTCGAGTGTCGAGGCCTGCTTCGAGGCACAATTCGCATCATCACTCGAGGCATTCATCTAGGCATGCCTCGCCTCATCGGAAGTAGCCTTTTCTTCAGTATTCCCCACCGCCTACCTCAACCCTTCCACTTCCGGATCTCGAGGACACGGCGGGGACTTTTTCTCCATCCAGGTCCCCGTCTTCATTGGATCAAGCTGCCTCGACGTCCTCAAGTTCTTCTTGAGGCCAGGCTTTGGCTGATCAGCTGTCCTTTTCTTCCTTTCTACGTCAGATGGCAGCTGATTTGGATATTCAACCATGCATCTCCCTCAATCTCCTGCGGAATCTCTCAAGCTTCCTCTCCACAAGCTTTTGGATCAGACTTTTGTCTGCTGTCTGGAAACACCTTATTCCATTCCAGCTGTTCAAGGGAAATTGGATTCCAGATACAGGACTGTTCATCACAAGGGATTTGACGGTGTTCAATTGTCTCATCAATCCCTTCTGGTGGAATCTTCTTTTTAAGCGTTCTCACCCTTCCCAAGTCTATGCCACTGTTCCACCGGGCAGAGAGGGCAAGACGATGGACAGATTTGGTCGTCGCATCTACCAGAACTCCATGATGACCTCCAGAGTTCTCAACTACAATTTTCATTTTATCACTTATTTTGAGTTTTTTCTGTCCATCCTTCCCAAGTTCATGCCCTATTTGGATTCTCGGGCACACTTTGAGTACCAGAAAGTCCTGGCATCATTGTCCCAGCTTCGACTGCAACTTCTTCAGTCCTCCTATGATGCTTTTGAACTGTCTGCTCGGGCTACTGCTTGCTCGGTGGCCATGCGACATCTGGCGTGGCTCCGTACCATCGACATGGACCCTAATCTGCAGGTCCGGCTGTCTAATATCCCTTGTGTTGGCTCTGACCTCTTTGATGAGTCTGTTGAGGCTGCCACCAAGAAGCTTTCGGACCATGAGAAATCATTTCAATCTATTCTACGTCCTAAGCCGAAGCCAGCTCCTCCTCGTCCTTCACGCCCACCTCTGATTTACCAGAGGCATTTTCCACCAAAACAGGCTCCTGCCATCCGTCAGCCTGTTAAGAGGCAGCATCCTCAGAAGCAGCAGAAGCCTCAGCCACCTGCTGTATCCAAGGCTCCTCAGCCTTTTTGACTGTCTCACACAGAGCATAACCTCAGTCGTTCTGTCTTTTTCCATTTTTCCCCCTATCGGAGGTCGTCTCCATCATTTTTACCACCGATGGGCGACTGTTACCACCGACCTCTGGGTCTTTTCCATTGTCAGGGAGGGATACTCTCTTCAGTTCCATCAAGTTCCTCCGGAACATCCTCCAAGAGAGTATCCTTCCAACTCGACTCAGACTGCCCTTCTTCTTCAGGAAGCTCAAACTTTGCTTCAGCTTCAAGCTATCGAGCCCGTTCCTCTTGCTCAACAAAACAAGGGTTTTTACTCCCGGTACTTCCTTGTTCCAAAGAAAACGGGCGATCTGCGCCCTATTTTGTATCTCAGGGTGCTCAATAAATTTCTAGTCAGAGAAAAGTTTTGCATATTGACCCTAGCATCCCTGTATCCCCTCCTCGAGCAGAACGACTGGTTATGCTCTCTGGATCTCAAGGAGGCCTACACTCATATTCCCATTCATCCGGCCTCCCGTCCATACCTCAGATTTTGGATGGGAAATCTTCATTTTCAATACAGAGTGCTCCCTTTCGGCCTGGCCTCGTCACCCAGAGTCTTCACCAAGTGTCTGGTGGTGGTGGCCGCTGAGCTCAGGAACCATGGTCTGCAGGTATTTCCCTACTTGGACGACTGGCTCATCAAGGATTTCACGTCTCAGGGAATCGTCCTAGCGACCCAACGAACTATCTGGTTCCTGCAGAGTCTGGGGTTCGAAATCAACTTTCTGAAATCCCATCTCCAACCTACTCAGACTCTTCCATTCATCGGGGCTGTTCTGGATACTGTCCAACTTAGAGCGTTCCTTCCTCAACAACATCTGGAAACTCTTCTCCGTCTTTGTCATTTGGTCTCCTCTCGCCCGTCCATCTCGGCGAGACACATGATGGTTCTTCTGGGTCACATGGCTTCTACAGTGCAAGTGATTCCTTTTGCCAGACTTCACCTCAGAATTCCTCAGTGTACCCTGGCATCTCAATGGACGCAGGTTTACGACCCTCTGACTCGACACATCCAGGTCACACCTGCACTGATACAGTCTCTTCGCTGGTGGATGCTCTCTTCCAATCTATCCAGAGGCTTACTTTTTCACACGCCCCCTCATCAGAAGGTTCTCACGACCGATTCTTCAACTTACGCTTGGGGGGCTCATCTAGATGGTCTCCGTACTCAAGGCTATTGGACCAGTACGGATCTTCAGTGTCACATCAATCTCCTGGAACTCAGGGCTATTTTCAATGCTCTCAATGCTTTTCAGCATCTGCTTCACGATCATGTAGTCCTCATTCGCACGGACAATCAAGTCGCCATGTATTATGTCAACAAGCAGGGAGGCACGGAATCTGCCTCCCTCTGTCAGGAAGTTCTGAAAGTTTGGGATTGGGCAATTCGCCACAACACCTTCCTCGAAGCTGTCTACATTCAGGGGGCGGACAATGCCTTAGCGGACAACTTGAGTCGTCTTCTACAGCCTCACGAACAGACTCTCCATTCCACGCCCCTTCATCAGTGGGGAACGCCTCAGATAGACCTATTTGCAGCCCCCCACAACTTCAAACTGCCTCAGTTCTGCTCCAGGATCTATACTCCTCATTGCCTCGAGGCAGATGCTTTTCTTCTGGACTGAATGAACCTCTTTCTATATGTGTTTCCTCTAATTCAAAAGACGCTGGTCAAGCTGAAGTCCGACCACGCCACCGTGATTCTGGTTGCTCCTCAGTGGCCCAGACAACCCTGGTACTCCCTTCTACTTCAACTCAGCAGCAGGGAGCCCTACCTTCTACCAGTTTTTCCCTCTCTGCTTATGCAGCATCAGGGATCTCTGCTTCATCCCAACCTGCAGTCTCTACACCTGACAGCTTGGTTCCTCTCAACATAGCTCCTCTGCAGTTTTCTCAATCTGTGAGGGATGTTTTGGAAGCTTCACGGAAGCCTACTACTAGACAATGCTATCACCAAAAATGGACTAGATTCTCTACTTGGTGTTTTTCTCATCATAAGGAGCCTCAACTTTCCTCCTTATCTTCAGGTTTGGACTATCTATTGCACCTTTCTCAGTCTGGTCTCAAGTCTACTTCGATCCGTGTCCATATTAGTGCAATTGCTGCTTTCCATCACCTATTGAAGGGAAACCTATTTCTGCTCATCCTGTGGTTTCCAGATTCATGAAAGGATTTTTCAATGTCAATCCTCCTCTCAAACTGCTTCCAGTGGTTTGGGACCTCAATATTGTTCTTGCTCAGCTGATGAAACCTCCATTTGAGCCAATGGACAAGGCTCATTTGAAGTATCTCACTTGAAAAGTGGTGTTTCTCATTGGCCTTACTTATGCTCGGCGAGTCAGTGAGCTTCAAGTGTTGGTTGCGGATCCACCTTTCACCGTGTTCCATCATGACAAGGTTGTTCTTCGCACTCATCCGAAATTCCTTCCTAAAGTAGTCTCGGAGTTTCATCTCAACCAATCTATTGTACTTCCAGTGTTTTTTCCAAAGCCTCATTCTAATCCTGGAGAATCAGCTCTTCATACTCTGGACTGTAAACGTGCTTTGGCATTCTACTTGGAACGCACCAAACCGCACAGAACTGCTCCTCAACTTTTTGTCTCCTTTGATCCGAACAAGTTGGGACGTCCTATCTCTAAGCATACCATCTCCAATTGGATGGTGGCTTGTATCTCTTTCTGCTTTGCCCAGGCTGGGTTTCCTCTTCACAGTAAAGTCACAGCCCATAAGGTCAGAGCAATGGCAGCTTCTGTGGCTTTCCTCAGATCTACACCTATTGAGGAAATTTGTAAAGCTGCTACTTGGTCTTCGGTTCATACCTTCACTTCTCATTATTGTCTGGATACTTTCTCCAGACGGGATGGACAGTTTGGCCAAACAGTATTGCAAAATTTATTCTCCTAAGTTGCCAACTCTCCCACCATCCCACTTTGGTTAGCTTGGAGGTCACCCATTAGTGAGAATACCTGCCTGCTTGTCCTGGGATAAAGCACAGTTACTTACCGTAACAGGTGTTATCCAGGGACAGCAGGCAGCTATTCTCACCACCCACCCTCCTCCCCGGGTTGGCTTCTCTGCTAGCTATCTGAACTGAGGAGACGCGCCTTGTGCTGGGCGGGAAGGCACTCGCGTATGCGCGGTGCAGGCGACTCGAAACTTTGAGTTTCTTCAAGCAAGTCTGCTTGTGAGGCGTCCGCATCGGGGCTCCGTTGGATCACATCGCCCATTAGTGAGAATAGCTGCCTACTGTCCCTGGATAACACCTGTTACGGTAAGTAACTGTGCTGTTTCTCCCTTTTACAGACACCATCGTGACAAAATTGGCTTAAATGAAGCTTTTAAAAAAGATTCAAACTTTTCTGACACCAACCTGCAGAAAAGGAAGAGGAGAAGAAGCCTCAGAGACAGTGTGGGCTCATCGGAAAGTAAAAGTAAATACATTGACATTCTGTTGGACAGCAAGGCGTGTTTGTCAGGATTTGTAATAAAACTAGATGCACTAAAGATAGTGACTCGATCGCTGTTGGCCAATTCTGACCGATTCTCCAGCAGCGATTCTTGCACTATCAAGTTTGCATGCAAACAATTTGCATGGTGGTGCAAACGTGACCAATTAACACATGCGCAGAGCCCTAACATCAGTGATAGGGGAAGCAGCTGTATTTTTTTAATGGAACAGAGATTTTCCTTGTATTACACACACAAAATATCTGCCCCATTAAAAAAAAAAAAAATCAAAGTCCCCTGCCAACGTCCCCCCAACCCAATCCAAAACAAATGGTAGGAGGACTGCCTACTCCCTCCTACCACCAGATGCCCCCCCCCCCCACTGCACGGCAGTGATATGGCAGGAGGGCTGCCCACTCCCTCCTGTCACCAGAGGTTTCCTGAACCCACCAAAATGATAGGAGGGATGCCCACTGCCTCCGGACATCCCTCGCCTCCCCCGAACCTCCAACCCCCCCCCCCCGAATCTCCGACGTACCTTTAAACATTGGAAGCCCACAGAGTAACATAGTAACATAGTAGATGATGGCAGATAAAGACCCGAATGGTCCATCCAGTCTGCCCAACCTGATTCAATTTCAATTTTTTTTTTAATTTTTCTTCTTAGCTATTTCTGGGCAAGACTCCAAAGCTTTACCCGGTACTGTGCTTGGGTTCCAACTGCCGCTGGGTCCAAAATGACACACTTCCCCTCCCCGGTGCATCACGTGATAAATGGGGAGGGGCCAAAGGCTCTGATTGGTTCAATCACCCAAGGTCCCTCCGAAGGGGTAGGGCCTTAGGTGTCTGAGTCAATCAGGCCTTAGGCACATCCCTCTGTATCCAGGATACAGTCAATCAAGACCCTAGACTCCTCCCTCAGTATCCTGGATACCGAGAGAGGTGTCTAAGGCCTGTTTGACTCAGATGCCTAAGGCCCCACCCCTTAGGAAGGTTCTTAGATGACTGAACCAGTAAGGGCCTTTGGCCCTTCTCCGTGCATCACATGATGTACCGGGGAGGGGAAGTGCATTATTTTGGACCAAGCGGCTGAAGCAGGAGCCTCTCTGTGGGCTTCCTGCTTCCAATGTTTGAAGGTACATCGGAGATTTTTTTGGGGGGGAGTTCAGTGGTAGGAGGGAGTGGGCATCCCTCCTGCCATTTTGGGGGAGTTCAGGGGACAACAGGGGACCTCCGGTGGCAGGTGGGATTGGGCATCCCCCCCGCCATATTGCTGCCGCACAGTGGGGGGGGCGTTCGGTGGCAGGAGGGAGTGGGCATCCCTCTTGCCATTTGTTTTGGGTTGATTTGGCGGGGGACTTTGTTTTTTTTTCCCCCAATGGCACAGATATTTTGTATATTACATACGCAAAATATCTGCCCCATAAAAAAAAATGAAAAAAAAACAGGCAGACCTGTTGGTAATGCAGGTCTAGAGCAATCAGGTTTTAGAATTAGTAAAACCCGATGCTAAATAGCCAAGTAATGTTAATGCATCAATCGCTTGGCTATTTTGCATGAGATTTTTCTAATTTTCATGGGTTGGATAGGATTGGAAAATGGACGATTGAGAGGAAAAACACGTGGTGGGTGGTTGATTGCTTCAGGTCAGTTATCAGCGATCTTTGCTAAACCTGTGAAAACAGGTTAAGCGACGATTGCTGACTTTAGTGCATCCCCCAGACTGTTTAGTCTGGGAGATGCACTAAATAGGTGCAATAGGTGTGTCGTTCTGGATGAGCAGGTTATATCGCAGTGCTCACGAGCCTTGCAGAAGGAATCCACTTTGGTTTTTGAATCCCTCTTACTTTGCAGAGGGCTCTGCTGTCCCCTACAGTTTTTTCCTTCGGCATGCAAGCTTGAAGGAGAGTTTCTGATCTGCTCTGCTTATTTCTTTATTTTTATTCAGTATTTTTACATATTTTTCTCATCTTTCGGTGCTAAGAGCTTCCCTAGTTAAGGGTCTGCCTACGTAGATGAGAAGCAGACTGAGATCTGCATCTGATCCCTTTTGGTTTTTTTTGGAGCCTTGGGGCAGTCCCCTGGTAGCATTGCTCACCTACTGCTTGCAGAGGTGTGAACTCAGGCTGTTAGGCATCTATAGGGTCTCAGAGGGATCTTGCAGGGTGCTGGCTGCATTTCACCTTCTCCCCTTTTTTGCACATCTGCGGGTCCACAGGGGTTGGAGGCTTAGTCAGACACTGGTCAGACTGGCAGCCCCAAGATTCAGCATTGGAAGGACGTTCTGTTTGAGGCAGTGATTTCTTCTCCCAGAATCAGCTAACTTTGGAGCTGAGGCAGGCTGCAGCACATTGCTAGCATTGGTCACAGTAAGTAAGACTGTTAGCCTATGAGGAAAATCAGGGTTAAGTTTGCAGATGTTGTTTTTGAAAGTTTCTGCTATTCATTGGTATTCCCCCACCTCTAAAATCCTAAAAACGCTAGTTTTGTCATTTTATTTTAGCATTTTTGAGGCATTTGTGGCGCCAAAACGCTGCCACCGTTGCCATCTTGGATTTCCTGATTTTTTTCAAAGTTCTTCAGAAGCTTCAAATCACCTCGTTTTGCCTCAAAATTGGCAGGGATGGACTCCTCATACTCCTTTGACCTAATTCATGCCAGGTGTATGCTGGATAGGCACCCAAAGAGCACCCTTGTGCGAGTGGTCGGCTTAGCCTCCGTTTTGCTCTCTAGGGCTGAAGAACAGGTGAGAAGCCTGTTGGTTGGGGCTATTTTCCCTTCAGGGCCCCAGAATGGCAGAGGCCCAAGCTCTGGGGCACAGAGGATATGGAGCCCAAGAGATGTAAGCTGTAGACCTCCACAGGAGACTCAGCACTGCCTTGTACCGCATTTTTTCCAGAATTTGTTAATTTGATTTGGAAAGCCTTTCAGGATGGCCAACCTTTCAGGGTTTCTGACAGTGCACAAGGGGGCAGGGGCTCCCAGGGAGTGTCTACCTCACTGGCCGCAGTTGGTTAGTTTCTAGAGGACCTTTCTGAGGGACATTCAGACGATGATGGATCTCTTACTATGCCATTGCTGTCTTAGGATGCTCCCTCCCTGTTGGGGAATGCATGGTTGCAGTCAAGTGCAATAGACCCTATGGTGGCCCTCGATCCGGGAATGATACTATGGCTCTCCAGCTATCCAAATCCTCGGCTCTGTTGAATCTGATTACTGATTCACTATGGGAATTAAACTTTTTGTTTTCTCTTGTTTCTCGTGCCCTGACTCTCTCACGTCCTGTTATAAATGTGGACTCCTTTACGTTTTTTCAGAGTCCTGTTCACTCACCACAGTTCGTGCCAAAGTTTGTGCAGACGCTTCCATTCTTAAGTGCTGTTTTAGCTATTTTGGGAGAGTTCTTCGTCTTCTTTTTATTCATTTTAGCCCACATTTGGTTTCTTTTTTATGTGTATTCCCAGCATCGGAGTGACATTTAGTGGGCAGGTTAGAAATACATATTGCTTTGTTATTGTTAGTGGATGCTTGCCTCTGGATAAAGCCCCGATGTGCATTATACCCTCCATATCTATTATGACTTATGAGTTTGTCACTATGCACTTAAATGTGCATATATTTTATGCTCTGTAGGCTTGTACATAATTTTATGCTAATTCTATACTCTGTAGGCTTGTACAAATGCAGATATTGGTGCTATTTTTATGATCTGTGGGCTGGTTTATTTGCTTTTGATATTTATTTTACAAGTCAATCATATTCATTTTAAATGTGTTTTGCTGTCATTTTAACTTTTTATATATTTCACTTTCATGCTTATGGTTTTTTATTTTAGTATGTACATGGTCCTTCATTTATGATAATTGCATGTTTTGATATTATTTGGCTTGCTTTTTTAATGGTATGTACCCTCTTTTTATTAATCAGTATATATGTGATATATTTTTATGAAATGTGTTTTAAATGTGGGTCATGTCCCCCTTTTTACAGATATGTTTTTATATATCTGTGTAGCCATTTATTTATGTAAGCTCTGTTTTAATTTATTTTTTTAGTGTATTTTTCATGTATGCATTCTTATCTTTCTTCAATATATTCTTCTAGACCAGGGATCTGAAAGTCCCTCCTTGAGGGACGCAATCCAGTCGGGTTTTCAGGATTTCTCCAATCAATATGCATTGAAAGCAGTGCATGCACATAGATTTCATGCATATTCATTGGGGAAATCCTGAAAACCCGACTGGATTGCGGCCCTCAAGGAGAGACTTTCAGATCCCTGTTCTAGACTGATGCACTACACCCCTGAGGCAGGCCTCCATTTGAAGACTGAAACACAGACCGTGTTGGGTCACATAATTTCCAACCAGGACTTTCAATCATTAGGACTTTTTAATGTGAATTTTGAAGTGAATTTATGTGTATTATTATTGAACTGATTTATACAAATAAAGATTGTCTACCCCAAGGTTGATGTGGTCTATCCCACTCCCCACTTGTTCTTCGGGTCTCTTACTATGCCATTGCTGTCTAAGGATGCTCCCTCCCTGTCAGGGAATGCATGGTTGCAGTCAGGTGCATTAGACCCTGTAGTGGCCCTCAATCCGGGGGATGATACCATGGCTCTCCAGCTATTCAAACCCTTGGCTCTGTTGGATCTGATTACTGATTCACTACAGGGATTAAACTTAGACTGCTAGCATGTCCCCTATTTGCATATTCCCATATTTCCGGATCACAGAAAGTTCCTGGGTTTCATGTTCTGGAAACCCATTACCAGTTCTTGGTACTTCCCTTTGGATTTGTGACTGTGCCTTGCACTTTCACCAAGGTGATGGTGGTAGTGACTACCTACCTGTAAAAGATGGGCTTACAGGTTCATCCATACCTGGATGACTGGATGATCAAAGTCCCATCATTCTGTGAAGGACAGCAAGCAGGGTGTCAGGTGATCCAAGTTCTGCAGAACCTGGGTTGGATAATAAATTTCTAAAGAGCCATTTGACTCCAACCCAGTCCCTGGAATATCTGGGTGTCTTGTTCAACATGGTGGACAGCTTTGTCTGTCTTCCAGAGGCACTCTGACAGAAGATTTGCTCTCAAATAACAAACTTGCTATCCAAGCCAACTCCATCAGCGTGGCACTAACTTCAAGTACTTGGGTCCATGGTGGCAATAATAGACATGGTTCCCTGGGTGAAAGCTCACATGTGCCCTCTCCAAAACACATTGTTATCACATTGGTCCCCTCAGACGGATTTTCTGCAGATGTCTCTGCCCTGGACACCAGAAGTCTCACTTGCTAACCAAGGGCATATAGCTTCCTGGGTATTTGTGATGACAGATGCCAGTCTCTTCGACTGGGGACACTACAACCATAATCTGATTCAGGGATGTTGGTTGGCCTCCCAGAGAATGTGGTCATCAATATTCTGGAACTTCAAGCCATTTGGCTGGCTTTGCAGAAACTGGAGAAGACTTTGGAAAGTCAGGCAGTCCGAATATTCTCAGACAGTATTACTGCAGTGGCCTATGTCAATCGCCAAGGAGGCACCAAGAGTGCCCAGCTGAGTCTGGAAGCCATTTACTGTTCAAATGGGAAGAGCTTCATCTTCAGGCTGTCTCAACGGCGCATATAGCGGGAGAGGACAATGTCCAAGCCAATTTCCTCAACAGACAAACTTTGGATCTGGGCGAGTGGACACTGTCTGTGACACCATTCCAAACCCTTGTTAATCACTGGGGTCATCTGACATTTGACCTCATGGCAACAGCACAAAACAAGAAGTTAGACAGATTTTTCAATCAAAGGTCCAAGCTCAGAAGTCATGGTCGCAGGGCAAGCTGTTGTACATGTTCGCTCTGTGGCCCATGATAGGAAGGATCCACCACAGGATCACAAGCCACTGGGGAAAGGTCATTCTTGAGGCTCAAGATTGGCTATGCAGACCATAGTATGCAGATCTAGTGCGTCTTCAGACAAGTCCCTGTCTCAGGCTTCAAGTGCAACCAGACTATCTTTCTCAAGAGTCCAGTGGTCATAGAAGATCCAGATCGCTTTGCTGTTAGGGCATGGCTCTTGAGCACAATGTGTTAACGCACAAGGGATACTCAGAAGTGGTCATTGCTACTCTGCTCAGGTCTAAGATGATGACAACGGTCTCTGCCTATGCCAAGGCTTGGGAAATTTTCTAGTACTGGTGCATCCAGGAAAAGGAGGAGCCTTTCTCTGCTCCGATCTCTGTGGTGTTAGCCTGCCTCCAGGCTGGCCTTGACAAAGGGCTTATAGTGGTGTCCCCTAAAGTCCAAGTAGCGGGACACTCTTATTTTAGGGCTCAAGACCACAGATCTACACTGGCATCTCATCCAGACATAGCTAGATTTCTAAAGGGAATACTGCTTATCAGGCCCCCAGTAAAACCTCCATTCCCTTGGGATCTTTCGTTCGGCTCTTAGGTAGGAAGTTAAAAATCCAGAACCTCCAGGGTAGCATTTTCAGAAGTACTCTCTGTTCTACATGTGGGACCCAAGAGACAGGCAGAGCTCCAGAGTCTGAATATGTGGATGAGGCAATTGTGCAGTGAGGAGGGTTTTAGATTTCTTAGGAACTGGGCAACATGCTGGGGAAGGGGGAACCTATTCCACAAAAATGGACTCCACCTTCACCAGAGTGGAACCAGGCTGCTGGCGTCAACATTTAAAAAGGAGATAGAGAAGCTTTTGAACTAGAAACAGAGGGAAGGCTGACAGTCACTCAGAAGAGCATGGTTTGGAACAAGGTATCTTAAAAAAAATAACATCTTAAAAGGGAAGACAGTGCATCCTGATAGCGAGATTGTAATATATAGGCCAAGGTAGACAAGGTTTGCTTAAATACAGATCAGTCTAATTTTAAAGATTGCAAATTATCCATGCCAACTGCTGAGCAAATTGTAAATAGATATGATAAACATTGTTTGAAATATCTGTATGCCAATGCCATAAGCCTAAGAAACAAAATGGGAGAATTAGAATATATTGCACTAAATGAAAAGATAGATATAAAAGGCATCTCTGAGACCTGGTGGAAGAAGATAAGCAATGGAACACTGTCATACCAGGATACAAACTATATCGCCATGATAGGGTGGATCGAATTGGTGGAGGCATAACCTTATATATTAAGGAGGGCCTTGAAGCGAATGGACAAAATTCTACAGGTTCAGAAACACACCTTAGAAACCCTATGGATAGAAATTCCAAGTGTAAACGGGAAAAGGATAATGATAGGAGTGTACTACCATCCATCTGACTAAGATGAACAGATAGATGCTGAAATGTTATCAGAAATTAGGGAGGCTAACGAATTGGGTAGCACAATAATAATGGGTGATTTCAACTACCAAACAATAAATGTCCTGTACTCTCATCCGAAGGAATGAAGAGACTGCTGCAACATAAACCACAAATAGTGGAACAACCAAAAAGTCAAAAAAAGTAGAGAGAAAGACTTCAGTAGAATCTGCACTCCACTAATATAGCACTCCACTATATATTAATCAATAATGTTGCAAACAGTCTCCCATTACCTGCGGGCAGTTCAGAAGTATATAACACATGCTCTCTTTTAAGTGTCCAATTTGAGCAGGAAGAAAAGTAACTTAGCTTTGTAAATCCAAAAGGCCATCTTCTTCAAAACACATCCTGTTGCATATCTCTCTCAGTTCAGAAGTATATAACACACACTCTCTTTAAGTGTCCAATTTGAGCAGGAAAAAAAAAGTCGCAAGGAATGGCAAGTCAAATGCAAGGTGCTAATAAGGAAGGCAAAGAGAGACCTTGAAAAGAAGGTTATGCTGGAAGCAAAAACACACAGTAAAGACTTTTTTAGGTGCTGAGAGAATTTTAAAAAATGAACTTGCAGAGCTATTGTTAGTGATTTGTAATTTTTCTTTAAAATTCAGCATAATACCGGAGGACTGGAGGGTGGCCAAAGTGATGCCAATTTTTAAAAAGGCTTCCAGAGGTGATCCTGGAAATTTATAGACCGGTGAGCCTGATGTCAATGTCAGGCAAAATTGTTGAGATTATTATAAAGAACAAAATAGCAGAGCATATACATAAGTGTGGATTAATTAGACAAAGCCAACACGAATTTAGTCAAGGCAAATCTTGCCTCACTAATCCACTACATTTCTTTGAAGGGGTAAATGAACATATAGATAAAGGTGAGCCTGTCTATATTGTATATTTGGATTTTCAAAAGGCATTTGACAAAGTGCCTCATGAAAGACTTCTAAATAAATTAGAAAATCATGGGATAGGAGGTAACATTCTATTAAGGATTAAGAACTGGTCGAAAGAAAACAGAGAGTAGGGTTAAATGTTCAATATTCTCAATGGAGAAAGGTAAATAGTGAGGTTCACTGGCATACACATAAGGCTGAGAACAAAAGGAACAGTAATTACATTTACTGATGAGACAAAGTAGTTAAATCACAGGAGGATTATGAAAAATTGCAAGAGAACCTTGGGAGACGGCATCAAAATGGCAAATAATGTTTAATGTGAACATGTGCAAAATGATGTACATGAGAAAGAGGAACCTGAACTATAGCTGCATGATACATTAGGAGTCACTGCCCAAGAAAAGGATCTAGGTGTCATTAAGGATACATTGAAACCCTCAGCTCAGTGTGTGGCGATAGCTAAGAAAGCAAATAGAACGTTAGGAATTATTAGGAAAGGAATGAAAAATAAAGATGAAAATGTTATCATGCCTTTGTATCGCTCAAATATGTGTGCAGTTCTGGTTGCCGCATCTCAAAAAAGATGTAGCGGAATTAGAAAAGGTACAGAGAAGGTCGACAAAAATGATAAGAGATGGAACGACTTCCCTAAGAGGAAAGGCTAAAGTGGCTAGGGCTCTTCATCTTGGGGAAGACACACCTCAGGGGTGATATGATAGACGTCTATAAAATGCTGAGTGGGGTAGAATGAGTAGTTGTGAATCACTCGTTTGCTGTTTCCAAAAATACTAGGACTAGGGGCATGCGATGAAAACTACTTAGATTTAAAACAAACCGGAGAGAAAATATCTTCACTCAACAAGTAATTAAACTCTGGAATTTGTTGCTAGAGAATGTAGTGAAAGCAGTGAGCTTAGGGTTTAAAAAAGTAATTGCCTAAAAGAGAAAGCCATAGGGTATTATTAAGATGGCTTGGAGAAATCCAGTGCTTACCCCTAGGATAAGCAGCATCAAATCTCTTTGGGATCTTGCCAGGTACTTGTGACCTGCGTTGGCCACTGTTGGAAACAGGATACAGGGTTTGATTGACCTTCAGTGTGTCCCAGTATGGCAGCTCTTATGTTCTCACGATTCTTATGGGGCACTACAACTGAGATGCTTCTGAGATTGCATTGCATATTTTCACCCTATAAATCCTACTTGACAAAAGCCATCAAACCACTTAAGCATATTGCTAGTAATTTCAATGTCACCTAGCATAAAGATTAACAGGAGGTGATCCTCCGAAAGCAAAAGCAGATGTCAAATAAAACTGCATAATAATTGCTTAATGACTCTTACATCACTGTCCTCAGTTTTCCAGATGGATATTCACATCACTGTATAGTATTGGAACAGTATAGCATATTGAGAAATAAAATTATATAAAAGTGCTTGTGTATTTTGTCCAGTTACCGGGTGGTTGATAAATGAAGACGCAACCTAGCTTATTAGTTAACATTTTATCTGTAATTCTGCAGGCAGTTATTTCTAGGACTTAAAATGAGTTTGGTCTCATCACATTTAAAAAGTCTTTCTAGATCAGAAAAATACCTCTTCCCCTTCTCCTTCCTCGAGGTTGGTGAAGAATTCTATAGCCCGAAGGGCAAATTTACAAGAACCAGAGGGCTAACTAAACCTGGTTAATGATCTCCTACTATGTGATAATGTTAAAGACTTTTTATTACAATCAGATCTAACACTGATGCTGTAACAGGGACTTGGAAGATATGAGCAAGAGGAGTTAATGTAATAACCTTCCTGACTGTAATTAAAGTCCATTTAAAGTAAGTTTTTTGTTTACTGAAAGTTTTTATATCTTCTACTTTTCATAGGTCTGTGGCCTAATAAAGGATCAAAATCATCTGGCATAGAAACTGAAAAATCAAGCACTGTATTGCCTAAATCTAGAAAAGGTAGGGGAATAAAATTATATATAGGTTTTCTGTTATTACTAATTAGAATAGGTCTAAATAATGATAAATGCTCATAAATTCTTCTGCCCACCTACCCTAAGAAATAGAAGACAAAAGATGAACCAATTCATGTTTACCCCTGTAGATAAATCTCACTATAAAGCTTACAAAAGATACCCTTAAATGGGGGTGGGGGGGGAGGCCAAGCTTCTGCCTCTCATGGTCTCATTTTTGGGAGCAGGTTGTAGCTAAGCAGCCTTCATGACTCAGCTGCAAGTCACGGGTTCAAGTCTCAGGAAATCCTTGGTATGCAAATCTCTCATATTCATATTCATTGTGGGCATCTTGAAACCCACATACTATAGATGGCCACATTCGCTAGCTGACAATTGGGTTGTATCCTTGCAGTGTGGACAAACTGAATGAACTGTTGGTCTGCTGTCATGCAAGTACCACATTGCTGGCGTGATCATGAGTACTGATGCTTGTGCAGTCATTCTTGTATATAGCCACACACAACTGGCAGTTACATGTCGTGGCCAGAGGACACCTGAGCTGAGTTTGTCTCTCTCCAGGATGAAACAGATTTGCTAGAGTCTTTTAGCAATCCCATTCTCTGGAAAGTAGCAGATATTATGGAGATTGGGTCAGACCTTGGCCTGGGATACATAAACCGAGCTGGCATCAAGGTACAGAAATTCATCTAATAAGTCAGATGTGTTGTGGCGACACAGAAGGAACGTTGTACTAACAAAAGAATGAATCCAGAATGACATCTCAGCCACCAAAATCTGATGAGCCCTGCAGAGGGGCCAACGTGTGCACTACCTGTTGCTACCCACTGTGCAGGAGTGCATCACATAATGGACTTCCTGCAGTACAATGCCTAATATCAACCTCATCTTAATTCTGCTACAAAGATCAAGCACCAGCTCTTCTTTTTTTTTTTTTTCTTTCCTTTACTGAGGGAGAAGAAAGGACCAAGAGTGACATCTGTTTCTAAATCTATCTAATGTTTGTTTGCAGTTACATATGGCAGTCTTGTGAAAAGAGGAATAAAGATTTGTGGGGTCAATATTCAAAGCACTTATTTGTTTAACAGCAACTGCTAAATGTGTGAATATACTATCTGTGAATTCATAGTATCTCCAAAAATTCATATGGACTCTACTGGTGCTGCCAGTACTAAATTCAATCATTTAACTATGTGGATAGTAGCTGAATATTGTTGCTATCCCCTGGGTTCTATGTATATATGCATGCAAATTAGCAAGCCCAATCGGTGCTGATAATTGGCCACTAATAGGCAATTATTGTTACCAACTAGAATTTACGCGAGCATCTCTTTAGGTGTGTTCTATAAAGAGGTGCATGTAAATTCTAGTGCGTGGAACCAATAAGGGGGCTTGGCTGTGGGAGAGACATGGGCTGGTTAGGGGCACATTATTATAGAACAGGGATCTCAAAGTCCCTCCTTGAGGGCCGCAATCCAGTTGGATTTTCAGGATTTCCCCAATGAATATGCATTGAAAGCAGTGCATGCACATAGATCTCATGCATATTCATTGGGGAAATCCTGAAAACCCGACTGGATTGAGGCCCTCAAGGAGGGACTTTGAGATCCCTGTTATAGAATATGTCCAATCCATGCCTAAGTTAGGCACAGGGATTTACACCCGATTATATTTGTTGTAAATGGTCACACCTAAGTTTAGTCATGGATCCCAACACTAAACTCTAGTCTATAAATCATGCATAACTTTAGGTGTGGTTTACAGAATAGTGCTAAGTGGGGGGTTTTGAGTGCTATATATAAAATTTCCCCCTATATGTATTGTCCATTGCTCATACATTTATTTACTGTCGCTAGCTGCACTGAGCGATGTGAATGATTTAAACATTGTGACCGGCATTTAATCCCCTCAGTCAGCATCTTTTTTTTCAATGTTGACTCATGCATGTTCAAGGTCTTTTCTTACTTTATGTGGACTTGGCAAATATATTTTGGGCCAGTGAAAGGTCATTTTGACTTTCACTAGATTTATTTTTATTCTGGGGTAGAGTGTCTCATTTCTGCTCATCTTTGTAGTGTTACATGCATTCTGCTCTCTCTGATCTGCCTTGTCTTTGTATTTAATCATTGGGTTATATTTTAACAAAGAACTTGATGTTTTGCAGTCCTATGCTTTGGTTTTAGTCCATAACTCTTCCATTAAGTTTCAGGTTTTATTAGGATTTTATATACTGCCTATCAAGGTTATCTAAGCGGTTTTACAATCAGGTACTCAAGCATTTTCCCTATCTGTCCCGGTGGGCTCACAATCTATCTAACGTACCATCCACTGATTTCCCAAGGCAATATAGATGCAGATTGAAAATTGCTCTAACTACTTCAGCACTATCCTTATAATGCCTGGGCAGAGTATGGATGATAATGTCTAACTATGTGCCGCTCTCTATGGCTGTCAATCAACCACTGGGCATCTTTATAGAATCATGCCTAGTGGCACCTAGACATGCTAAATTGTCGCTAGGCATCCTAGAGGTAGATGCCGATATATTAGGCCAGGTTTTATCATTGCCTAATGATGCCTAAGTCAACCACACCTATTCTCCACCCATCATCAAGACTATTTTTTAGGTAGGCATCAGGCAGCGGAAGGTGTCTCGATTTAGCCATCACTAGGCACCGTGTAAATATCCACGCACAATCTTAAATAGTAATTTTTAAAAAAAATTGCAATAATGGACATTTTCCCGCTGCCGATTTTGGGTGCCTAGCACCATACATCTTAATCGGATTTAGACATATCTTTTGATTATGCCCCTCCACTTGTATAACATTTGAATATCATTGCTATATGTTTAGTTGCTAGTGATCACTCTGACATATATTTAGCATTGCTGCCTGCCAATGTAGCATCACTAAATATACACATTCTTTTAGCTGCAGCAATCAACATTTAGAAAATATGGTGACCATCAGGTGTTATATAACTATAGTGACAATGTCATTCCTGCTGCCTACTAGGTTAGAGCCTAATAGGCAACAGAAATGAAATTATTTTACAAGTTCAGCTGCCCCTTCTCCATCCAGAAAAACCTGAAAATATTCCATGTACTTGTCTGTGATGCTTTCATTTCTGTCTTTTTGTTTTCCCTAGCATCACTAGATACATTCAACAGTGAACAGACTAAAAGAGCTTCAAGAAAAATGTCAGATTCAGGTATCAGTGTACTGTTTATAGATAAAGTGTTTTCTTACAAACTACTACTTCATCTGGATTCCTTGGGAAGGAGGAGAAGGAAAGTGCAAACTATGTCTAGATTAATGGTCCTTTGTTGTTCAATTGTGACTTTAAAATTCTGAAGGGAAAATTCTGATACCAGGTAATTTTATCAATCACTGGCATTCTTTAAATCTGTTCTTCAGGGCATTGTTCAAATCTTGCTGACACTCCTTGTGACACTGGGCAAGTCACTAAGCCCTCCATTGCCTCAGGTACAAACTTAGTTTGAAGGCATGGAAATAAATGAAGGTAACTTGCTTTCAGCTGTGGAAAAAGGAATGAGATATAAAAGAAAGCCCAAAGAACAATTCTAAGGATGGGAGACTCACCTTATAACTACAAAGTACACACAACTTTGTTCTTACACACGCATACTCTCTTGGGAGTAGATCAGGGGACACCATCCTCCTGACAAAGAGAGGCTTGAGGGTTGCGCCTACTAGCCAAGGCTCAAATCCCAAACCAACAGTCTGTATTTATTTAGGGGGGCAGGTCTTGCAATTAATAGGTTGCTTGTCCACTGCGCCCACAACCTGAGTTCAAATCCCACACTGGGATTTCTGTCAGGTAGCTAGCCCCTGGCCAACTGAGCCATCTATCCACCCTGTCAGTAAATGAGTACCCAGCCTTGGGGTGGGGTAAAGATGACTGAGAGAGACAATGGCAAACAACCCAATAATTGGCAAGAAACTGTCATGCAAGTGGTGGCCCCCATAAGTCATTCATGAGTAGGTCCTTGCATAGAGGGAATACCTTTATCTTGTACCTAGGCAAGAGAACTGAGATCCCCCCACCCAAGATCCAGCACACCCTCACCCCCTGCATTCAGCTACCCATCCACCTGGTTCTCTACAGCAGTGATTCCCAACCCTGTCCTGGAGGAACACCAGGCCAATCGGGTTTTCAGGCTAGCCCTAATGAATATGCATGAGAGAGATTTGCATATGATGGAAGTGATAGGCATGCAAATTTGCTTCATGCATATTCATTAGGGCTAGCCTGAAAACCCAATTGGCCTGGTGTTCCTCCAGGACAGGGTTGGGAACCACTGCTCTACAGCATAGACCGCTCTAAAGGCTGCCTCTGTTGATGACAGGAACTTTCCTCTGCCATGTCCCACCCATAAGAAGTTGCATCAGCACAGCAGGATGCGTCAGAGGATAGGTCCTGCCAGCGGGTAAGTAGCTAAGTACAGGGGCAGGGACGTACCAAACCTCAGCATGTGGAAGAGAGGATTTAGTTGCTTCCACCATTGCTTTGCACACTGCATAGACTAGTTGGTCTCTCTTTTTTGTGTTGGTGTATTTTTTTTTTATCATGTACTATATTACTACTGTGGTTGTGAGTACTGGCCCTTGTGTAGTCTCTGTTGTGTTAACATACTAAGGCAGTCATTTTAAAAAGCTTCTTCTGCATGTAAATTCTGTTTTACTCATACATGTAGAAATGGATTTTATAAAAATTGTGTGATGGCATGCATGCATAAAGCTTATCTAGCCAATATTCAAAGCAATTTAAGTGGGCAGAAGAGGCTCCTAACTGCTTCAATTGCCTGAGGTTGCCTAATCACCAACATTCAACTTTACTTAACCAGACAATGCCACTGAATGGGCAGGATAACGGTGGTACAGTGGTGGCATTGGGGAGGAGCCAGGGGTGGTGCAGGTGCCAACAGTATTCAGAAGCAGAACACATATAGCTTAGTGAATCCCATATAGCTCCCATGGGGTCACTAGGAGCAAAAGCCCCTCATTCCTGTTCCTTGCAGCTGCCTGTAGAAAATGACAACTACAACCTCTTGCCGTAGCTCATGGTACTTTTGTAGTACCATGAGACGTTACAGCTGCCATTTTCTGCAGGCAGCCACAAGAGTGCTTTGCTCCTGCCACCAAGGGAGTTCCTGCAAGCAAGGAGGCTTTGTTCCTGCCACCATCATCTCCACTGGACCACCAGGTAGCTATAGTAGTCCCGGGAAGAGGAGAAGGGGGGGTCTTTTGTGGGAGCAGAGAAGGGGGCCTAATAGAGCCTTTAAATAGCTATGCAGCTCCTGGCCAATATTCAGCTGGGGCCCACATAAATGTTTTATGCAGGCCCTGGCTGAATATTGGCCAGGACCCACTTAAGCTCCAGTGGGCAACATTTAAAAAATACTGACCGCTGTAGCCTGAATATTTACCCCAGTGTGCACAGAAAGTATATGTCGGCTTGTACAGAATCTGCATGTAGATATTCCTGGAGACTTAGATTGGGTAGAACAGTGGAGGGTGGCAGAATAAGGGGTTATCTTCCACTAATGCTACCATTCCATCTCCATACAGCAGGGACTGCTAGCCCAAGACTGAGTGGACTACATGTCCAAGAATGCACTGGGCTCTACAGCTCAGTGCTGAGCTACCTTAACAAGGCAGCCCAGCTGAGTCTTTTGGCCAATCGAAGATCATTTTGGTTTTCCCTAGATTCTAGGATTCTGGATAGTGTGATGAAAGGTCTCTTCTGGGTTAGCTCTTGGGGCCAGAAATTCAGCACTAACACCATTACAATGAAAGTACATCAGTGTCCTGCTCAATCAGCAAACCTTATTTACAGATTTATGTGAATCAGAAACTCAGCAGGAAGGTGTTTATATGCCATAAAGGAGAGTCATTCAGGGAGGTCTCCATGAAGAGACTTCCTTGAGCAGAGAAGGCTCAGAGTTATGGATTAAGGGGAAGTCTGGGAAGGACTGTTTGAAAGAGCTGATATTGTGAGACTTTTGTGCTTGGATGGCTGAGGTAAGCCCAACTTATTATTCTGAGAACTGTGAAATATGTTTAGGGGTCAAAGGAGCATTTGGAGATTCCTGTGAACCTTCTGAGATGTGAAGAATTATGTTATTGAACCAAACTGCTGAGTTGAACTGAGAGTAATTTTCCTCCCTGGGCTGTGAGGAAACAGACTAGGGGTCCTGTTTTGTGGCAGTTTCAAAGTGTGTCCAGAGTATGTGTACATAAGTTTTACTTCCCAAACCCAGGGTGGGTTGGAGGGGGGGTGAAAGTCCAATCTCTCACAAGGAGTTACAGCAGGGGTGTCAAATGTTGGTTCTTCAGAGCCGCAATCCAGTCAGGTTCTCAGGATTTCCCCAATGAATATGCAGGAGATCTATTAGCATACAATGAAAGCAGTGCATGTAAATAGATCTCCTGCATATTCATTGGGGAAATCCTGAGTACCCGACTGGATTGCAGCCCTCAAGAACCGACATTTGACACCCCTGAGTTACAGTGTACTTGCATAGTTTATAAATTACCAGTGTACAACAGTAAAGAACACATATACACCAGCTTTGGAACAGGTGTTTTATAAAGGTACCTGTTACCTTCATAAAATCAATGCATTTTAGATTTCTCACTTAGATGTCTTGTTATAAAATCAGGACCCCCGGTAAACAATTGCATAGTGACTGAAAGACACTTGAACTGAGTTTGCCATCATGTTTCTATGTCTCTCAGCAGGGAGTCCTGAGTTGAAGCTTCTTTGTGGAGCAGATCTGCTGGAGTCTTTCGCAGTCCCCAATCTCTGGAAGGAGGAGGATATTGTAGAGATTTTATCAGACTATGGCCTGGTATGCATAAGTAGAGCTGGCAGTGATGCACAGAAGTTCATCTATGAGTTAGATGTGCTATGGCAATTCAGAAGGAATATTATATTGGTGACTGAGTGGATCCAGAATGACATCTCAGCCACCAAGATCCGGCGAGCGCTTCGCAGAGGCCAGAGTGTGCGCTACCTGTTACCATCCTCAGTCCTGGATTATATTGAAAGGCACTGTCTTTACACTCAAGCAAGTGAGGAGTGCAATGCTAATGTCATCCTGGCACCTCTGCAAAAAGTCAGCACCTTCATGTCCTTCCCTTCCATCTCACTGTGACTGTACTCAAGGAAAGGATAAAGAATGATGCCATTATGTAAAAAGACAAATAAAGGTTTTATGTTCAAGATCTCATTCCTTCTCTTGTACTTTTGGATTTAGTAGATATCTTTTGGACAATCTAAAGTCATCTTGGCTTTCCCTAGATTCTAAGATTCTGGGTTAGCTCTCGGGACCAGAAATTAAGCACTTAACACCATTACAATGAAAGTACATCGGTGTCCTGCTCAATCAACAAACCTTATTTGCAGATTTAAGTGAACGCGTGTCTTCTCCATATGCGTTTTAACAACTTTTAACATGCAACCATTTCTTTCCCTACTTATACAAATTAGTTCCTGGGTTTTAACTCAAACCCAGAGTGGCAGAAAATTGGAACGCTCTTCCGGAGGCTGTTATAGGGGAAAACACCCTCCAGGGATTCAAGACAAAATTAGACAAGTTCCTGCTGAACCAGAACATATGCAGGTAGGGCCCTGGTCTTTGACCTAAGGGCCCACCGCGTGAGCGGACTGCTAGGCACAATGGACCACTGGTCTGACCCAGCAGCGACAATTCTTATGTTCTTATTTACTAGCGTCTCTCTGGGATTCAAATTGCAGCCTCTGGCTTTAACAGCATACTTAGTTAATTGTAGGTTTATAGTAAATGTTTTCTTTTCTTGAGCGCATTTTCCAGACAGGCAAACTATTTCCATTAAAAGAATTCTTCCCTTTAAGTTATCCTAGCTTATATGCCCTTGCATTACTCTTAGCCACATCAGTTATTCTTTTTTTTTTTAAGTTCAATATTTTTATTAGAACTTTTAAACATTGCATAAAGGATGGTTATTGAACAGCATATAATATAATCGTATGTCAAGAATACTCTTGAAAGTAGGCCTAAGATGCATTATTCATTTAGGGGGAAATTATATACAGTAAATGGTGCTTTAACTTAGACGCCAGTGGGCGCTCTACCGATACCTAAGTTAAGAAGAAAATGCTGTTTTAAATGGTGTTTAAATCAAAATTCAAAGTACCTACTGGTGCCTAAACAAACCATGCTGGAATTGCGCATCCAGAAGTACCTACCAGTGCCTAACACCACTGTGGGCATGGCTAACACTGGAAGTGGCGTAAGGCGTGATTCACATCCAAGGTAAGTGCCGGAAAGGTAGGCCTTGAAAACCTTGGCCTACATTTCCAGTACATATCTTTGCCGGAGTTGCAAGTCTCTAAACAGTGCCGTCGTGTGATTGACATGCGTTCGTGACAGCCAACAGCGGCGCTGTTTAAATAATCTGGCAGTTAACAATAACATTACATTTTGATGTGATTCTTCTGTACATATGTCAATAGGAGACCAGCATATTTCCAATTTTTTAAAATATGTTGAATACCAATACCAATTAGTTCATCAATCAATTTAGGCTTACAATAAGAATTTACAAAACACGGATGTAAATTTATCTCAACTGTACAGTTGGTAATCTCTTTTATGGTTTCCCAAGCTTCAATCCAGAAAGGTTGGATTTGAATACAATCAAAAATCATATATTGTAGTGTGCCGGAGGAGGAGTTGCAATGCTAACATTTATCGTTTGATAGTAATTTAACTTTCCACATTCTGTGAGGAGTCTAGGTAGCATTCCACATGATAAAGTGGAGAGATTGAGAGATTCCAGCAGATAGTAATAGACGATTAATTTTGGTCCAATAAAGGGTCCAATTTGATTGAGACAATGAAATATTTAAAAGCTGATTCCATTTACTGTAGTTTGGAATTCATCCAAGAATAGATAATGATTGTCTCTTAAAAGTTTGTACATAAAGGAAACTGCTTTGCCTTGTAAAAGAGTTAAATCACACCATTTTCTAATAGTAGTAGTATTTGATGCATTGGTAATTAAAGACAATGATGTAATTATAGAAGATAATGTTGAAATTGTAAATTAAAATTTTCTAATAAATGATAATGATTGTATATTTTCATTATGATACATTTGGTTTTCTACTAGTTTTGTTAGGTGCCATTGACTCATGTTTGAGTACTAGCGACTTGATGAATTACTGATCTAAAAAGAAATCAATTTTATGCTAGTCCGATAAAGTCCTCCAGCTTCATCCCCATGGTTGTTTTTGATGTGTCCCGCCATCTGGTTGCCATATCTTCGCCTGGTTCCTTTGAACTTCCCAAACTTGATGTCCTTCTCCAGTGATCTCTCTCTTCTAACGGTGTAACCAAAATAAGACAGTTGTAACTTCATCATTTGGGCTTCAAGTGATGTAGCCAGTTTGATCTCTTCCAGAATCATTTTGATAGTTCTTCTGGTGATCCACGGTGCACATAAAATCCTTCTCCATCACCAAAGCTCAAATGAATTACCGTATTTTCTCGCATATAACGCGCGTGTTATACGTGGTTTTTACATACCGCGCATACCCTTGCACGTTATACGCGTGAGCGCGTTGTACAAAATTTTTTTTACATAGTTCCCCCCCCCCCCCGACGCCCGATTCATCACCCGGAAGGAGCGCTCGCACTCCCACCCGGAAGGAGCGCTCGCACCCCACCCGAAGGACCGCTCGCACCCCCACAGCCTCCCCCCCTCCCCCATGGAGAAGCTGTCTACCTTGTTTCCGGATGCCAGCCCAGCTGCTTCCTCTGCCGGCGGTCCTGCCCCTTCTCAGAGCCCTGTGCTGCGCTGCTTCCTCTTCAGGCGGTCCCGCCCTTTCTCAGACGTCAGAGAAAGGGCGGTACCGCCAGAAGAGGAAGCAGCGCAGCAGGGCTCAGAGAAGGGGCGGGACCGCCGGCAGAGGAAACAGCTGGGCTCGCTGGCATCCGGAAACAAGGTAGACAGCTTCTCCATGGGGGAGGGGGGAGGCTGTGGGGGTGCGAGCGGTCCTTCGGGGTGGGAGTGCGAGCGCTCCTTCGGGGTGGGGGTGCGAGCGGTCCTTCAGGGTGGGGGTGCGGGTGCGTGCGAGCGGTCCTTCGGGGTGGGGGTGCGAGTGGTCCTGCGGGGGGGGGGTGAATCGGACGTCGGGGGGGGCATCAGGCTTTCAGGGTAGGGACAGGACTTCAAGGAGGAAAGGAGAGTCGGGGCGGGTGAAAAGAGAGTCGGGGTCTCCAGAGGAGAGTCGGGGCGGGCGAAAGGAGAGTCGGGCAGCATGCGCGGTATACGGGTGTGCGCGGTATATAAAAATTTCTGTACATAAATTTGTGTTTTCCGTGTGCGTGTTTTACACGGGTGCGCATTATCTATGTGAAAATACAGTAATCTTCTTTCTGTCTTGTTTCCATAGTGCCTAGCTTTCACATCCGTAATTGACTACTGAGAAAATGAGAGCATGGACAAGTCTGATCTTCATTTGGAGTGTTATTTCCTTGCCTTTGAATACTTTGTTGGGAGCCTTCACTGAAGAGCAACCAAGTGCTATTCTGCAGAGTATTTCTTCCCTGCTAGTTGTTTCTTTGTTTATGAAAGAGCCCAGGAGATTGAAATCATTTACAACTTCTATTCTATCGCCTTTAAACCCAGATCTTAATCATTTCCCGTGTTCATGATATTCATCATGTTTATGTTCCGTTCTAATCCCATGTTATGACTTTCGACTTTGACTTTCCTCAGTAGATATAGCATGTCTCCTTTGCTGCTGCTGCTGAGCTGTATATTTCAGCCACCAGTTTTGAAACTGATGCTCTCTTCCAGATTTGGTTTTCTGAAAATGGCTTCGCTGTATAGGTTGAATAGGTAAGACTGTCAAAAAAGGTGGGTTTTCAGCCTACTTTTGATCAAGGGGCATGGCAGATGGATTCAGGTAGTTTATTCTAGGCATATGGGGCAGCAAGATGAAAGAAGCAAAGTCTAGAATTGGAAATGGAGGAGAAGGGAACAGATAAAAGCTATTTGTCTGAGAAACTGAGTTTTCGGAGAGGTATATAAGGAAAGACGAGAGGAAAGATACTGAGGGGTTTCAGAATTAACACACTTGTAGGTTAGTAATAGGAGTTTGAACTGTATGTGAAGGTGGATAGGGAGCCAATTAAATGATTTGAGGAGTGAGTTGAATGTAGCAAGGTTGGCAGAAGATAAGTCATGCAGTAAAGTTTTGTATAGATTGTAGGGGGGAGAGGCGGTTCAGTGGGAGACCTGTTAGAAGTAGATTGCAGTATTCTAAGCATGAGGTTACGAGTGTGTGGACAAGATTTTGGCTAGTATGTTCAGAGAGGAAGGGGTGAATTTTGGTGATGTTGTAGATGTAGAAGCAACAGGCTTTAGCAGTCTGTTGGATATGGGTAGAAAATGAGAGCTGAAGTCAAAGACGTCTCCACGGTTATGAACAGAGGAGAAAGGAACAATAACTGCATTATTTACAAAGAGGGAGAGGAGCAGAGGTTTTAGGAAGAAAGAGGAGCAGTTCAGTCTTGGACAAGTTTAGTTTCGGGTGGCAGTAGCAGGAATGGGGCAGGGCCAGGAAAGGAATTCTCTGGGATGATAAAATTAGTTCCCATGGGGACAGGGAAAAATTTGTCCTCGTGTCATTCTCTAGGTATGATCACTTAACACTAGCCATAGAACTGCTTGTGCCAAAATGCCATATAGTCTTATCATATATAATAAAACGCTAAGCACGCATGTGCACTCGCACCGCGTGTTCCCTGATCTGTCACGGTGGCACGAGTGCGCATGCGCGCCAGACAAGCTTCCCTGCTCTCCACCTCGCAATACGACGCTACGGGTCGAAGTGTCTTTAGATGCTGCCGCGGCAAGACAGTGCGGAGCGGCGGCTGCCAGGAGGAGCCGCGGTGGCTTGAGGTGAAAGGCAGTGCGGAGCGGCGGCTGCCAGCCGCTAGCACCCCCTGCCCTCTTCGTCGCGGCTCAGGAGAGACGTGGCAGTGCAAGGCCTGGACGTCACTGCCGCGCGACGCCTGCACGCCGCAGTAGAGACTCTAGAGGAAGTGGCTAGAAGTGCAGACACCAGCTCCCCGCGACACGGCAGAGGCCCTGCACCAGAATGAACTCATGCTGCCACCCAGAACTCCCACACCTCTGCTGACCCTTGGCCCTGCCTGTCCCACAGGGCACCCCTGGCAATCCTGGCCCACAATAGTCGGCCCAGACCCAAGGCAGAGGAGACACTGGAACACCAACAATGCAACAGGTACTCTAATGATGCTGGATGGGGTGGAAAAAGGTGGAAATAGGAAAGGGAAAATGGGAATATTGGTAGGTAAAAAGAAGGCAGAAGGGCTACTGCTGGACAGGGGGGAGAGACAGAAAGAAAGGGGGGCTGGGAGAAAGAAAAAAAAAAAACCACACATACAGAAAAAGAGAAAGAAATGCCTAAGTCTACACATCTATTCTAGCACCCGTTAATGTAACGGGCTAAAAAACTAGTAACTTATAATATTTTATAAGCTGCACACATAATTACAAGCATAGGAGCCAGCTATGTGGGTGCTTGAGCACTCCCAATATTGAACAAACTCCTTGACTGTGTTCAGGGAGAGGTAATTTCTGTTGGGTTTTGCACCCTCAATAATTCTGAAAAGTTGGTTCCTCTGAATGTGGATTTTGCTCTTGTGTATACCTATGTATACTGTAGAATAGTGCTGAGGGGAATTTTTGTATTTATGCATGTATGCAAGTACGAGGGCTGTTCAAAAAATATCGGACCTTAATTTTTCTTGTGTAAACAAATAAAGCTAGGGAGGCGTGGTTTGATGCAGATATGTAGGCGACCCTAATGCGCATGCTTGAATTTTTTCCCGCTTACAGAAGCTGTCAGTTGCCTGCAGACCACCAATGAGGGAGGAAGTGTGAGTGCCGTCCAATTTTCATTTTTGACAAAATGACAGAAAAAGTTGAACAATGCTACTGCATTAAATTTTGTGTAAAGCTTGGTGATTCTCAAGTGGAAACGAGCCACAAAATTCAACAGGACTTCAGGGACGAAGCAATGGGTATCACACAGATAAAGGAGTGGTACAACCACTTCCGAGATGGCCACACATCAGTGGAGAGTGAACCATGTTCTGGTAGGCCCTCAACATCCAGAAATAGATCGTCATTGACCAAGTGAGGACCCTGGTGATGCAGGATCATCAAATCACCAAGGTACTACCAAGAGGTTCTGCATTGTCTTCATAATGGTCGGACCTGTGGGCAACGGGCAATTGGCAGCTCCATCACAATAACGCACCTGCCCATTCTTCACATTTGATAAGGAGTTTCCTGGCCAAACACAACACCCTTGTAATTCCTCAGGCTCCCTACTCTCCTGACATGGTTCCGTGTGACTTCTGGCTTTTCCCCCAAGCTGAAAATGCCCCTGAAAGGGAGCAGATTTCAGTCAAGAGCAGACATCATGCAGAATGCAACGGACCAGTTGCAAGCAATCTCAAAAGAGGCATTCCAGCACTGCTTCCAACAGTGGCAGAACCATTGGAAGAAGTATGTGGCAGCCCAAGGGGACTACTTTGAAGGAGATTAGTATAAGATTGTTGTATCTGAATACGAGTATTTTTTATGAATATAGGTCTGATACTTTTTGAACGGCCCTCGTATGTGCCATTATTCTAATTATTTATACAAGTAATTATGTTAGTGCAGACCTTATAGTATTATTCTCATAGTGTTTGACAAAAATAGGGATAGCAGATCATATGATTACCAGCTGCATTTGAAAATATATCCTTAAATTGTATGTAAATAATACATACTTTTAAAATGTTATTATACACTTCTCCCTCTGTATTCGTGGGGGATAGGGGCAGAGCCGGACCATGAAGTGTGAAAAACCGCAAATAACTTCTTGTCTGGCTCTGACCCACCCCCGCCTTTCCCCCCAGCATCCCGACCTTACCTGGTGGTCTAGCGGGCTTTCGGGGTAGGAGCGAACTTCCTATGCTCCTGCCCCGTGCAGATCGCCAATAGGAAATGACTACCATGAGCTCCCATCCAAGTCCCAGTACCTATTTCCAAAAAGTACTAGGTTCAGGGTGAAATATATCAAACAAAAGGAAACCAGAAAAAGTATTGGATGTAATGAAATAAACTGGCTTCAATAGAGAAAAGAGGAGTTGATGAGAAGTGGCCCAATGTGGCTTGAAAAACTGCTCAGAGATATGAAACTTTTTTGGAGTTTTTTGAGAGTGCCCCATAAACTTGTCAAGTTGCTATGACTGGAAGGTGAACTCTTCTCCAAGGGGGATTTAACAGCCTTCCCTTCAGAGTTTCATATCTCTGAGCATTTTTTCAAGCCACATGGGCCACTTCTCATCAACTCCTCTTTTCTCTATTGAAGCCAGTTTATTTCATTAAGTCCCAGTACCTGGCAGATCCCAAAAGAGTAATAGGCTTTATACTAGTTATACTAGCAATGAACAGTGGATTTTCCCAAGTCTATCTTAATAATTGCGTTATGGCCTTTTCTTTTTGAACCCTGCTAAGCTAACTACTCTCACCTCATTCTTTAACAACTAATTCCAGCGTTTAATTACATGTTGAGTGAAGAAATATTTTATCCGGTTTAATTTTAATTTATTACTTAGTAGTTTCATCACATGCACCCTAGTACTAGTATTTGTGGAGAGGATAAACAGGCAATTCACATCTACCAATTCTACTTCACTCAGTATTTTATAGACATTTATTACATCTCTCAGCTATCTCTTTTTATTGTTCATAAGATTTGGATCATGATAGTTTTAGACTTTTTTTTCACTAGTTATCTATTTTAAATTAATTTAAATTTAAAGCATTTATAGTCCACAGCACATCTTCAACAGATTACATACTAAAAACATTAATGTTTGTTAACCAGATTCCAATAAATCAAGGGCAAAAAATATAACAAGACATAAACAGCATTGGGAACAAGACAAAACAATTCTAACAGAATAAAAATAAACCAGGGTGTGAACTGCCTGTTCTAATGATCCAAAGGCTTGGAAAAAAGTAACTATGTCTATTTTAAAGTACCCATAGGTCCTCGAGAGCCGGAGCCAGGTCAGGTTTTCCACAATAAATATGCATGAGCTAGATTTGCATCTCAAGGAGGCAGTGCATGCAAATCCATCTAATACATATTCATTGTGGATATCCTGAAAACCTGACCTAGCTCCTGCTCTCGAGGACCAGAATTGCCTACCCCTGATGTAGGTGTAGATCTGTGGTTGGATGAAACTCTGTATGTGCATGTGGATCTGTGTTTTCAATTTTCATGTGTGGGGTTTTTTTTTTTCCACTATTCCCTCCCCCATGCCAGATTTGGTCCTGTTGCGTTACATTTTCAGAGACACACATATTCTCACTCTCCACATGTATAATTTCAACCGTCTGTTGGGTTGGAAATAACTTTAAACAAAACCTTTGCAATGCTGTTTGTACTCAGCAAAAAATTATAGCAATTAAATGATGTTGCCTGAAGCTCATAACATAAAAAAATACTGACCTTTGTCACTGCCCATTGAATTGTTACTGTTTACTGAATCACAGGTGCAGAACAGAAATCATCATATGAAAAGAAAATTGTGTTCAGATGTCATCTAAATCAGTGGTTCTCAACCCTGTCCTGGGGGACACCCAGCCAGTCGGGTTTGGAAATGACCAGCCATCTTCTAATGTAATCCGCTTAGAACCGCAAGGCACAAGCGGAATAGAAATCACTAATGTAATGTAATGTAATGTAATATCCCTCATGAATATGCATGAGAGAGATTTGCATACCTGTCACTTCCATTATATGCAAATCTCTCTCATGTATTTTCATGAGTGATATCTTGAAAACCCGACTGGCCGGGGGTCCCCCAGGACAGGGTTGAAAACCACTGATCTAAATAACTTTATTTAAAATTGTAAACTACCTTGAAGTTAGCACAGGCCCTATGGCAGAATATCAAGCAGAAATAAATACAAATAAAATAAATACCGATTATCCAAGTTAGTCACTTCCATGGTAAATTAAAGTGCAATAAAAGCATGTCTTTTACAGCATCTTAGAAATTTCTAATTGGCTCCTCCTTGATGTGCAGTTTGGGAACATCTTCACTTAGACTCACAGCTGGACCTAAGGAAGGGTGACAAGCATGCTGGCCTGAATTCCATAATTCTTTAAATGTTTAAATGTAAGAAGACCTGAGGCGGTCCAGAGGAGGGTGACGAAAATGATGGGAGGCTTGCGCCAGAAGATGTATGAGGAGAGACTGGAAGCCCTGAATATGTATACCCTAGAGCACAGGTGTCGAAGTCGGTCCTCGAGGGCCGGAATCCAGTCGGGTTTTCAGGATTTCCCCAATGAATATGCATTGAAAGCAGTGCATGCAAATAGATCTCATGCAGATTCATTGGAGAAATCCTGAAAACCCGACTGGATTCCGGCCCTCGAGGAGGGACTTTGACACCCCTGCCCTAGAGGAAAGGAGAGACAGGGGAGATATGATTCAGACGTTCAAATACTTGAAGGGTATTAACGTAGAACAAAATCTTTTCCAGGGGCAATGTTAGGAAATTCTACTTTACGGAGAAGGTAGTGGATGCCTGGAATGCGCTCCCGAGAGAGGTGGTGGAGAGTAAAACTGTGACTGAGTTCAAAGAAGCGTGGGATGAACACAGAAGATTTAGAATCAGAAAATAATATTAAAAATTGAACTAAGGCCAGTATTGGGCAGACTTGCACGGTCTGTGTCTGTATATGGCTGTTTGGTGGAAGATGGGCTGGGGAGGGCTTCAATGGCTGGGAGGCTGTAGATGGGCTGGAGTAAGTCTTAACAGAGATTTCGGCAGTTGGAACCCAAGCACAGTACCGGGTAAAGCTTTGGATTCTTGCCCAGAAATAGCTAAGAAGAAAAAATTAAAAAAAAAAAAAAAATTTAAATTGAATCAGGTTGGGTAGACTGGATGGACCATTCGGGTCTTTATCTGCCGTCATCTACTATGTTACTATGTTTCTGGCACTACTTTGTGGGATGAGGAAGAAGTGTTGCACTGTTGTATTTCATGTAGAAACCTTTGCATTAGTCAATAAGAATTGCACATCAGAATTAATTTAGATAAAGAATTTCAATAGCTGTCCTTACCAAGGCTCTTAACATGGCAGCCAGTGTGACCACAACTAACATCGATCTTGCTTGACCAGTCTGCACTTGCCTCTCTAGATCTTTCCCAGCAGCAGAAGAGTCTGAGTCCACCAATTCAGCCATCAGTTTCAGCTTCTTCATTTCCAGAGGGAAGAGGCAGTAATTTTCCCTCCCCTATGTGAGCATTGGCCCATGATATTCCTTCAGTGGTAGCAGGGTGGCAATCAGCAAAGGCTAAATGATGTCTCGTACCCATTCGGAGATAGCTCTCTCTCTCTCTATTGCCTTTACCACAGTACTCAGCACTTCAGCATCTGCTGCCAACTCGGGCCCAGAAGTGAACTCATCATTTCTCCTGTGGGTCCACAAAAGTTCTACAAATCTTTTTTTTATTGTTTTATTTTTAATCTTTATTCATTTTTAAAACTTTCAACAAGTGTAACATAAGATACAATCATTTTATACTTTATACCATCAAATTCTAACTCACATCAAATATCCCCTCCCTTATACTCAACAATTGTTCTTAAGCATAAGAAATCATAAAGTTTTCCCACACACCCCCCTCCCTGGACGTGTAAGAACAAAGGGGAAAAAATTGATATTCATTCTGTGCAGTAATTTGTTAATGGCTCCCAAACCTCCCTAAATTTCTTAAAATGCCCCTGCTGTATGGCTATCACCCTCTCCATTTTAAAAATTTGGCATAACGAGTTCCACCAAAAATTATAATTCAGCCGATCCCAATTTTTCATAATTTGCTGTATGGCAACCCCTGTCATGATGAGCAAAAATCTAAATTTATCCTTCCATTTCTAGCATCAGTATGATCAAGGAAATGTGAACAATCAGAGAGAATGAGTTTTACCACTTGTGGCACCATCTTATCTCTTCCCCCAACTGCTCCCATAGGCGGCTTTTATATTTTCTTATTTTCATTAACCTCCCCTTTTACAAAACCGTAGGGTGGCTTTTAGCACTGGCCACGGCAGGAACAGCTCAAATGCTCATAGGATTTTTAAGGACGTGCGGTTAAGATCTGCAAGGTCTGTGAGGTCTGTGTTATACCCAGTCCCCAATATTCAGTCCACTAACCAGCTAAGTAACCACATAAAGTTATGACAGCAAAAGGTCACCTAATATTTTTGCATTGTCCCCAGGATGTAGTGCAGTAACATTGCTACATGTAAGTGCACTTCTCCCTCCATATTCACGGTTTCAGCATTCGCAGTTTCAATTATTCACGGTTTTTAGCTTGCTGGCTCCTCCCCCCAAATTACATCAGCTTGCAAAGAGAAATCACTGATTCCAAATACTTTGTTCACTGTGTTTTGCCTCTCCTTCAGAAACAGACCAGGTCTCCCACCATGTTATTCGCGGTTTCACCATATTCATGATGGTTTTTAATAGAAAACAGCAAATAACATTAAAAAGTTATTCACGGTTTTTCAGTAGTTGCAGTTCTGTTAATCCCCTATCGCAGCGAATACGGAGGGAGATATGTACAGTGTTTGCCATGCTCTCCTCCTTCTTAACCTGAGGCTCTGGAGCATGGGGAGTAGAGAATGACATGGTGACAAAATTCATCACTGTTCCCGTCCCTGCGGATAACCGCGGGAAATAATCCCATGTCATTTTCTAGTGTCTAGTTCAACCTCGGTCCTTCTACACCAGCATTCTTCAGAGCAAAGCTTGCGGGTCAGTGGTTGTGGCCATTCATTCTCTGATTCTTATGGGAGCCAAGGATAATGAAGCCATTGTGACATCACTGATGTGATTGGCTCTTAGGCACTGGTGGAATGAAGCATTATGACATCACAATATCGGCTCTGGATACCAGACACTGTCATTCTGTAGTGTCTGTTTCAACCTCAGTCCTTCTACACCAGCATTCTTCAAAGCAAAGCTTGCGGGTCAGTGGTTGTGGCCATTCATACTCTGATTCTTATGGGAACCAAGGATAATGAAGCCATTGTGACATCACTGATGTGATTGGCTCTTAGGCACTGGTGGAATGAGGCATTATGACATCACAATATCTGCTCTGGATACCAGAGACTGTCATTCTGTAGTGTCTGTTTCAACCTCAGTCCTTCTACACCAGCATTCTTCAAAGCAAAGCTTGCGGGTCAGTGGTTGTGGCCATTCATACTCTGATTCTTCTCTCTCTCCTTAAAGAATGACATGAAGATGGTTTCCCGCGGTTATCCGCGGGGATGGGAATGGTGATGAATTTTGTCACTGTGTCATTCTCTAATGGGGAGTTCCCCCTGTCACTATGAGAGGACCTCAGCAAAATCATGCTTGGAGTCACAATATGTGAACATGAGATGCGTTGGCCAAGAGAAACCTATTGCAGCAATCCTGTGACTGCAACATAGCCCCAAAGACTGTTCAACATATGAATGGATGAATTGCAGTATATTAAGTCCACCAGTGCTTTGAAATGGTGGTGGTAATTAGTTTGTTTGTAAACCAGGATAAGCTAGTGTGGTGCTGTTAGTCCACTTGAATGCACTGAAATATAGGTAAAAAGGGATGTCAGTAATAATTTGTAGACTGTCGGTTAAAAAAACAAAAAAGCGTTGGCAACCCTGAAGTGACCTTTGCCTTACCATCATAAGCCATATGTAGGTTCTCCCTGGACAGGGATCTTACAGCCACACAAGAAGGTGACGTCCCCGTGACGGAGCTGACCCGGCAGTCTAAAAGCTGCAAAGCTAAAAAGCTTTGCGCATGTGCCAGCTCTCCCGCCCTAAAGTATCCCACCTGGCCCCTATATAAGCACACCCCCAACCGGCAAACACAGTTTTAAAAGTTTCCGCGATCTATCCGACTCGGTAGTCTGAACGGTGTCAGCCATTTTTATATCGCTTCAACTTTTAATCAACATTTCACTACACGATTTCGACTTGGCAGCGCTCTGGTTCAGCATGTCAGAAAAAGCCAAACCTGGTTTCAAACGCTGCTCCACGTGCTCTTCGAAGATGTCGGCGACTGACCAGCACGCCTCGTGCATACGATGTCTGGGCCCCCACCACCGGACTTCTTCTTGCGCTCACTGCGCTAAATTAAACAAGCGCTCGCTCAAAATCCGAGCGCTTAAACTTAAGGAATTCGAGCTCCCTAACGCGGCCTCTGCTTTCCCCTCCGCCTGCCAGCAAGGGGCATCGGAACCGCAGGGACCGCCTCCCAAGGTGCCGAAGCTGGTGATTCGCAAACCAGCTCAGGCACCAGCGTCTCCTGCGTGTGTCTCGTCGGGGCCGATGATGTCACACGCAGGGACGCTGCCTATTGGCTCCCTTGTTCCTCCACTGCCTATTGGCCCAGTGACTGCTCCCACTGGCCAATCCCGGCAGGATCGCTCCCTCTCGGTCCCGCCCTCGGCACCGACTGACTCCAGCCGTCGGCACCGTGCTCCTTTGACTAAAGAGCCTGCAGCCCAGCGTTCTGCCTCCCCAGACCAGCATCTGCACTCTGCTTCAGCCAGCCCACCCAGGAAACTGAAGAGGAAATCTAAACACCTTCTTTCCTCTAGTTCCTCCTCCTCCTCGGGCTCTCCTCCTACACTGTCTGCTGCTGCTGCTGCTGCTGCTGCTCCAGCCCAGGATCCTCCCCAGCTCCAGTCTCAGCCTCTGATGCAGCCTGAACTTTTTCAACTTTTCCAGCAGTTCCAGCTTTTTCAGCAACAGCAACTGCTTTCTGCATCTCCTCCGCTACTCTCCACTCAGCCGATTGAACAGGGCACTCAGCTTACATCCTCACCTCATCTGGTCCAGCATGATGCCCATCTCTCTGACTCTGTCTCCACTACCTCTTCTATGGCGGCGGAGCTGGAATCCTACTATGCTTCCTCCTCGCGCTCACCCTCGCCTGATCTGCAGACGGATCCCCTGCTCTCTTCTCTGGCTCATGACGACACCCCATCTGAGCGAGATAGGGCGTCACCCCCGGAAGACACCTCCTACCCACGCTTCCTATCCAAGATGGCGTCCTCTTTACAATTGACCACCACGGCCCAGCCGGACCCCCGGGAACAGAGACTTCAGGTCCTTAAGTATCTTCACATTCCAAAAGAAGTGGTCTCTTTGCCCCTTCATGCTACTCTGGCTGATTCTCAGAAAGCTATCTGGAACACTCCATACTCGTCCCGGGTCATGAAACGCAGTTTGGAACATAAATACAAAGTCCAGGATGTGGCGGGGTTTGGCAAAACTCAACTCCCTCACCAATCCCTGGTGGTCCGCTCTGCCTTGCGGAAATCCAAATCCTCCAAAGACTTTGCATCTACTCCACCGGTCCGCGAGATGCGCATCATGGACTCCATGGGTAAACGAGCTTACCAAAACTCCATGCTGTCTGGGCGAATTGCCATCCATCAGTTCTTCTACACCCAATACCTCTATTCTAACATGGAGGATATGAGAAAACTGGTCGAGACCTTACCGGTGCCCACGCAGGAGGCTTTTAATGCCGTCCTCTCCAACTTCGAAGAATGCTCCAAGAACCTTATCCGGGCAGCTGACGATGCCTTTGATAACGCCATGCGGGGAGCGGCTACAGGTATTTCCACCCGCAAACTGGCATGGTTGCAATGCTCTAAACTGGGGGTGGACATTCATGCGAAGGTGGCGAATGCTCCTTGTCTCGGAGACAGCTTGTTTGGAGACAAGGTTAAGGATCTTATTGAGGGGCTTAAAGAGGATTGCACCACACTGGATGCTCTGGAGGAAGATACCGCACATCACTCAAAACAGCCCTTTAAGAAGCAGCTACCCTCTCAACGGCAGTTCAATCCCCGGAAGTCGTTTTCTTCTGCCAGACAGTTTGCTCTTATCCGCAGAAGCAGTTTCGGCCCTATCGGCAACAATCCTCCAACAGAGCCCCGCGAGACCGTCGCTCTCCTAAACCCGCTCAACCTGCGGGCCAGAAGCCCCAACCCTCTTTTTGACAACCCTCCCCTTCCCGCTGTTCCGGTGGGAGGTCGGTTGAGGTTTTTTCTCCAGACCTGGCAAGCTATAACCACAGACACCTGGGTCTTGCGCATCATTCAACATGGATACCGCCTTTGCTTCTTGGCTCCTCCACCTTGGTGCCCCCCTTCCCACCAGTCACTTCGACCATCTCACCTGCTTCCTTTGCAACAGGAGTTGTCTCGGTTGCTGGATATTCGGGCCGTAGAGCCAGTCCCCGAACACCAGCGGGGCCAGGGACTCTATTCCCGATACTTCCTCATTCCGAAGAAGACGGGAGGCGTCTGCCCGATTTTGGACCTACGGAACCTAAACAAATTCATATTGAAGGAGAAGTTCCGCATGCTCTCGATCTCCGCCATTGCTCCGCTGCTCCAAGTTGACGCTTGGCTCACGTCCATAGACCTTCAGGATGCCTATCTCCATATTCCCATACATCCCTCACACAGACAGTATCTCCGTTTTGTGTTTCAGAACCTTCACTACCAATACACAGTTCTCCCTTTTGGCCTCTCGTCAGCACCAAGGGTCTTTTCCAAATGCGTCATCCCCATAGTGGCGCACCTGCGCAAACAAGGCCTGTCCGTCTTCCCCTACCTGGACGACTGGCTCATTTCAGCTATGACGCCCTGCCTCACACGCCAGGCTTTGAGCCAAACCATCAACCTCCTTCTACAGTTGGGTTTTCTTCTCAATTTTCCAAAGTCTCATCTCCTCCCATCTCAATCCCTTCAATTCATCGGGGCGACTTTTCAGACTCAGCAGACTATGGTTTTCCTCCCGTCACTGCGAGCACATGTCATCCAACAGCTGATTTCAGCCTGGTACCCAGGGCTCTGGGTCACAGCCGGAGACGTTCTCACCTTGCTAGGACACATGGCGGCCACAGTACAAGTGCTACAGTTTGCTCGCCTGAAGATGAGACCTATCCAATGGTTTCTCAAAACCCATTGGAACCAGTTCCTTCAGCCTCTTTCCACGAAACTACAATTAACGCCCCAAGTGCTTCAGGACTTTCAATGGTGGTTTCACGTGGATCCCCTCTCTCACGGACTTCCGTTTCATCCTCCTCAGCCTACTGTCACCATCACAACAGATGCCTCCAAGAAAGGCTGGGGTGCTCATCTCCTCTCTTGGTCCACGCAGGGCACCTGGTCCCCAGCATTAGCTCGCTGCAGCATCAACTTCCTGGAACTGCATGCCATCCATCTAGCTCTGCAGGTGTTCCAACACCACTTGCTCAATCAGATCATCCGGATCCGTACCGACAAACAGGTTGCCATGTTCTATGTGAACAAACAGGGGGGGATGGGCTCCTCTCGCCTATCCCGCGAAGCAGTCTCCATTTGGAACCTCGCTCTCCGGCTCCACTCCACCTTGCAGGCGGTCTACCTCCCGGGCACGGACAACCAGCTCGCAGACAGACTCAGCAGGCAACTCAGTCCTCACGAATGGTCTCTTCGGAACACAGTTATGCGAAACATTTTTGCAACTTGGGGCACTCCTCACGTCGACCTCTTTGCATCCCAGACGAACGCCAAATGTCCCAGATTTTGCTCCAGGTACGGAGAACCAACCCGTTGGGCAGACGATGCGTTCCTCTTCCACTGGTCCCAGCATCTCCTCTATGCGTTTCCTCCGATTCCTCTGATTGGAAAGGTTCTTCAAAAGGCCATCGCAGACAATGCCTCCCTGATCCTCATCACTCCGTATTGGCCGCGTCAAGCCTGGTTCCCCGTCCTCCTCAACCGGGCTTCTCAGGCTCCTTGGATTCTCCCACAGTTCCCGGATCTTCTCACACAACGCGACGGACAGTTGCTACACCCCAATCTTCCGTCTCTCAAATTGACAGCCTGGCTACTGCTCCCACGCTGACCGGGGACTCTGCCTTCTCTCCGGAGGTCCTACACATCCTTCTTGCCTCCAGAGCTCCTGCGACTCAACGCTCCTACTCTGCCAAGTGGACCCGTTTCCAGCGCTGGTGCTCCACCTGTCTTGTTCACCCCAGCACCTCGCCCTTGGCTCAGGTCCTCCGCTACCTTACCTCTTTGCAAGTCTGCGGATTATCCTACAACTCCATTCGCCTTCATCTGGTGGCCATCTCAGTGTACCACGACCCCGTGGACGCGGTCTCCCTGGCACACCATCCTGTGGTCAAGCGCTTCTTCAAAGGACTTCTTCGGCTACATCCCCCCCTCCAACCTCCGGTGCCGGTCTGGGATCTCAACCTCGTGCTGCAGGCTCTCATGGCTCCCCCATTTGAACCTCTCTCTGTTGTACCAATTCCTTACCTGGAAGACTCTATTCCTGGTAGCTATTACCTCGGCTCGCCGAATTGGAGAACTCCATGCCTTGGTATCCTATAGTCCCTATACCCAATTTCTTCATGACAAAGTGCTGTTACGGACTCATCCTAAATTCCTGCCCAAAGTAGTCTCGGCCTTCCATTTGAACCAATCCATTGTGCTGCCTACTTTTCATCCGCCCCCTCACCCTTCGCCAGAGGCCGAACGACTCCACACACTGGACTGTGCCAGAGCTCTCCGCCTCTATTTAGACAGAACTGCGACTCCTCAGCGCCCGTCTCAGTTGTTCCTCTTCATCCGTCCGACTTCCTCTCCTAGACCAGTTTCGAAGTTGACATTATCCTCTTGGATTACCCAGCTCATTGCGTACTGTTACGCCTCCGCCCCCGGGCCTGCTCTTCAGGAAATCCCTCCGCATGTCACGGCTCATGACCTCCGAGCTATGGGCTAACCTTCGCCTCGCACCTCTTCAAGAGATCTGTCGAGTGGCTACCTGGTCCAGGATTCATACCTTTGCCAAACACTACTGCCTTGATGTGGAATCCGGCGCAGATGCATCACTGGGTTCTACGGTTCTGCAAGCGGCTTTATGAGGCGTCAACTTCCCTCCTCCTCTCCGTCTCAGGTAACAGATCTTTATTATTATTATAATAGCATGTTGTTATTCTGTTACCTTCAGCTCGGGAGGCACCTTCTTGTGTGGCTGTAAGATCCCTGTCCAGGGAGAAATAGAAGTTGCTTACCTGTAACGGTAGTTCTCCTTGGACAGATGGATCTTACAGCCACACAATCCCGCCCAGCCTCCCCTATGGTTGCCGCCAGCTTTGTACCTAACTGTGTTTGCCGGTTGGGGGTATGCTTTTATAGGGGCCAGGTGGGATACTTTAGGGGGGGGAGGGCTGGCACATGCGCAAAGCTTTTTAGCTTTGCAGCTTTTAGACTGCCGGGTCGGCTCCGTCACGGGGACGTCACCTTCTTGTGTGGCTGTAAGATCCATCTGTCCAAGGAGAACTACCGTTACAGGTAAGCAACTTCTATTTCTTGGTGGTTGGGTCTCCACATCCGGTAGCTTTACAGGAAGCGGAACTTTTACAAACACAGCAGAATGTGGGACAAACCTCCTTAATGAAAGAAAAAGCAGGGTGAGAGTTCGGAGCAGTGACTTTTATTACAGCAACACATGTGACAGTAACATTTGCTCCATAAAGCATTTCAAGCTATGAACTTTATTCTACATCTCTGTCAATTCCACTTCTCATGTAGTCTAGGACAGGCCCCGCCCCTTGGGCGGGGAATTTAAGCTGGACTCGCCCCACGCGTTGAAAGGTAGGGCTTTAGGTCGGGAAATAGTTTGTGCGGAGGTAGATTTCGGGTTCTTTGTAAGTGGTTTGGCGCTAGTTATGGCTCCTGTGGACTTCAGTGGCACTTGGGGTTTAGTGAGCAGCGAGAATTTCGAGAACTACATGAAGAGCCTCGGTAAGAGCTTTGCTGAGCCCAAAGATCGGGATAGCAGCTTTGCAAACCGTGTTTCTTATTAAACATGAATGCTATAAGCAAGATCCGGTTCTGATCTAGGCTGGGTGGAGGACGCGTTCCGTTAGAAATCCAACCTACTTACTTACAATGAAGACTTCTGATTTTGTATCTTTGTGCAACTAAATGCTTGTCAACTCTGCCCATATTTTTTTTTTTTTTAAGAAACTGCTCTAGACTGGGAATCTCTTTATTTATTCCTAACGGCTAAAAAGCTGTAAAATGTCAGAGACAATAAATAATTTTTTTTAAAAACAACCCAATTCTGAGCTCAGTTTAGATTAGAACTTGATAAAACGCATATAAATCATTTAGGGAAAAGATCACTTGAATTATCTATTTATTGTACCTATGTAAGCTCCTAAGATTTATTATTATTATTATTATTTTTTTCTTTGTTTAAATCTTTATTGATTTTCAAACTCTGATAATGCAATACAATTGGTAAATCATAAATACTGCATGAAACATATTTATTATTATATTAAAGACAGGCTGGCTATGGTGGAGCCTATAGCCTGGTTCAGACCTATTTTCTATAGCATTTATATCCACTACATCTGCTAAATGGAATAAAGTTCGTCTTTGTAGTGGTGGGGCCTCCTCCCTCACCTCTGTCCTCAAGTGTGTGGAGTGTGTGTGTTTTTTTGGGGGGATGCCTAGCTCAAGCCTTCAGCTGGGTTGTTACCAGGAAACAGGCACTTAGGGTAAGGTGGGTGCTCTGGATGCAGGGAGTGTCTCCACTTTGGTAGAGTAGTGCACCACCACTGCCACACATTTAGCTGGGAAGCATGCTGTGATGCAAATATGATGTTATAGGGATTCAGCTCTTGTGCCAGTTATTTATCTTGGTGACATCTCTAAATAGAAATATGGGGGGGGGGGGGGACAAACAAAAGCAGCACTTCCGTTCCTCTTACATACCCCATGAAACCAGCTCAACACAGTTATGGCATCCTCTCCTGACCTGAGGAAGGATGTATTAGTCTCTGAAAGCTAGTCAAAAATGTATTAAAATTAGTCCAATATAAAGGTATTGCCTTATTTTCAACTCTATGGTCTATTTGTATTTCTCAACCTTTATTAACGCAGCTACTGTACTACTTTATTTTACCTGTTTGGAGGAGGGGGGGGGGGGTTCTACTGGGTACTTGTAATCTGGATTGGCCATTGTGGAAACGGGATACAAGGGTAAATGGACCATTGGTCTGACCCATTATGGCTATTCTTATGTTATTAATTTAAAATAATTCCTTTTTCTACCTTTGATGTCTGGCTAATTTATTTTTCTAATTGTGTTGATCCTTCATCTTCTCTTAATTCTCTTGCCTAGGGTTTCCTGTTCATTTGCCATTTTTTCTCCTCCCTTTTCTTTCAGTTTTCTTAAATGTATTTTTCTGCCTGTCAGAATTTAATTCATTCTTACTAGCCAGTCTTTAATGTCCCTTTTTACTTCATTTACCCCTCACCCTTGTTCTCTCCTTGCCCCTTCATCCTTCCTTTTATTCTCCAGTCTTCACTAACTTTCTCTCTTCTTCCCTCTCCATCCAGCATCTTCTGTTTCCTGCTTCTCCTGATGAGCAACATAGTAGATGACGGCAGATAAAGACCTGAGTGGTCCATCCAGTCTGCCCAACCTGATTCAATTAAAACATTTTTTTTCTTCTTCTTCTTAGCTATTTCTGGGCAAAACAATAAAAATAAAGCCGGGGGCTGGAGGTTTCAAACATGCACTGTTGGCTCTGCCGGTCCCTGGTTCCCTGCCCTGGAACAGGACTGTAATGTTAGAGGGGACAGGGGGCCAACAGAGCTGACAGCGCATGCTTTAAACATGCGGCCCTGGGCTTTCTTTTTAATTTTTGCCACTGGTGGCTCGGTGGGATTGTTAGCATTGAAATGATAAGCAGTATTAATATTTATTTATTTAATTTGTTTTCTATCTCGTTGTCCCCAAAGAGATCCGACTGGGTTACAGGTTAAACATACATAATATACAGTTAACAGGTTATGATTTGTACTGGATTTGCCATAATTACAGTATGATACAAGTTATTATCCTAACTTGATACATACTAGGGATCTAATACTAATATATATAATATACGTACAGGTTACAATTTGCAACCTTACAGTGCAAGGACCATGAAACTGGGATGGCAAAGGAGGGGACAAGCTATTCTCCCCCCCCCTCCCCAATTGCTTTTTCTTCTCTGGCATATTTTTTTTTTCCCTCTCCTGCTCTTGAGCTCACATTATGCCTTGAGAAATAACCACATTCCTATGAAGTAACATATAGAAGTTTACAGATTTGGTTGGGGGGGGGGTGTTGGTGGCAATATAAGGGTTGTTTTTGTGGTTTTTTTGTATGCTCAGATGTTTTGAGACTTTAAAAAAAAAATGTTTTACCCTTTGCCCAGATATTGACTTTATGACTCGTAAAGTAGCAAAAATGCTGACGCCACAGAAGGTGATTGAGCAGCAGGGAGACAAGTTCTCCATCCGAACTCTCAGCACTTTCCGGAACTACTTGGTGGAGTTCAAGGTGGGAGAAGAGTATGAAGAAGACACAAAGGGCCTGGATAACAGGAAACTCCTGGTAACTGCTCCCCTCCCAAATTCCTCAAATTCTTGCTTCTATTAAGGGATTTTGTGTAGGGAATGAACACTTGTTAAAACTTTGTGGGGCTCTGTGCAGTTGACTTCTAGTTCAGTCTTAATGCAGAACTGCTAGCAGCTGGCCAGTGGGAGGGAATGAACATCCCTCCTGCCAGTCTTCTTAAAAAAAAAAAAAAAGAAAGTACTAGGTGGAGGGACAGGGATGGCACACTAGACAACCATGCTTGGGGTGGTTGGGAGCTGTCCAGGAGAGAGAGCTGCTTGTTAGAGAGGGGAAATGGGGTCGGGGGGGGGAGAGAGATGGGATCAGGGGGGAGAATGGCACACTAGACCACCAGGCTTGGGGTGGTTGGGTGCTGTCCAGGAGAGAGAACGGCTTGTTAGAGAGGGGAAATGGGGTTGGGGGGGGGTGAGAGATGGGATCAGGGGGGAGAATGGCCCACTAGACAACCATGCTTGGGGTGGTTGGGAGCTGTCCAGGAGAGAGAGCTGCTTGTTAGAGGGGGGAGATGGGGTCGGGGGGAGAGATGGGATCAGGGGGGAGAATGGCCCACTAGACAACCATGCTTGGGGTGGTTGGGAGTTGTCCAGGAGAGAGAGCTGCTTGTTAGAGGGGGGAGATGGGGTTGGGGGGTGAGAATGGCCCACTAGACCACCAGGCTTGGTGGTGGTGGTGGGGTTGTTGGGGAAGAAGGGAGCTTGCTGTCTCAGAGGGGTCCCTGACTCTGGCAGGAGGAAGAGGGCATCCATCCTGCCAATCTTCTACATAGGGTAGAGGCAGCAATGGTGGGAAGGAGGGGGCACTGTACCAGTAGGCTTTTTTGGGGGTTCCATTTAGGAGGAATTGGGACCATTCATGGTGACGGTCTGAGCTGCTTTATTTTCCTGTTGGTGCCTGAGCCAATTAGGAAAGTAAGGCTACAAGAGCTCAGACCCTGCCCGTAAATATCAGCCCTGATTCCTGATAAATGGAGGGGTGTTCCTTTTGGAGAATCACCCAGAGATATCATTTTAATATTAATGACCTCATTGTACTACATTTGCATAATAAGATCAGAAGCTGCTAGAAAGCGCAGAAAAGAGTTTAGTGAGCTGTTTTGATAGTCTGGTGGTAAAATACTTGCTTTTAACAATGGTTTAGTGCCATCATTAAATGCATGGTGACTTTAGAGAATCCAGCCCTCTGTTTGTTCTAGGCAGCAAAGGGGGACCTGGTCTGACATGTTGCTCTCATTCTTAGTACCCAGTTAGCATGAGAAGTGGGGTATCACTTAAGGGAAAGGGGAGGGTGTAATTGTTCCAAAGACACCTATCGGCTCTCTGGTTTCCCTGGGTCCCTGCTTATAAGTGTCTGATCCACTGGATAAGATGATGCTTTTGATCCAATTTAGCTTGGCAGTTCTTATTAAAACAATGGGATTTTTTTTTTACCTTGTTTTCTAGAGTTTGGTTACCTGGGACAATGAGAGACTTGTCTGTGTGCAGAAAGGAGAGAAGAAAAACAGAGGCTGGACTCACTGGATCCAGGGTGATGAGCTGCATTTGGTAATTCTCTTTTTCTTGATTCTTCCTCCCCCCCCCCCCACTTCAATGTGTTCCTAAACAAAAAAAAGGGGGGGGGGAGTGCAAGTTAAAAAGTCCTATCTCTGGTAATGCTATTTTATTTGGGGGGGGCATGATTATTATTTTTTCTATATTTATTGGAACTCTTAAATTTCCATAGACTTGTAAACCCCTTTGCCTTCTGATAAGAACCTTTTTGAAAAGGTACACATCTTGAGCAGCTCCTGGGAAGAGGGGGAAAAGTGGCCTGGGTAGCAATGATCAGCAGGTGGGACTCGTTTTCCCTATAAGAGAAGGGAGCTGAGCATGTGTGCCTGTGAAGGATGTGATGAAACACCTCCCAATGTGCTTTCCTGTGGTATGATGGAAGCTTTAAATTGTTCTGAAGACTTAAGGGCATATTTATAGTAGGTAGTAAGTGTCAATAACATAGCAAGCTAATGACCCCTAACTGGATAACATGCAGGAAAGGACAAGGGACTGATGAGCAAGTGTCGCGGGAATATCTTGGAGTGAGGGCAGGCAGTAGTGCACAGGATTATTCGCCGATGACACCAAATTAAGTAACGTAGTGGCAAATGCACAACGGACGAAGATTCAATGCCCGACAACATGATGCACGACCTACTCCTAATGGAGCGCTGGTCTAGGACCTGGCAACTCAGCTTCAATGCCAAAAAATGCAAAGTTATGCACCTGGGCAGCCAAAATCCATGCAAGACTTATACCCTTAATGGCGAGATCCTAACAAGAACGGTAGCAGAACGAGACTTAGGGGTGATCGTCAATGAGGACATGAAGGCTGCCAATCAAGTGGAGAAGCTTCATCCAAGGCAAGACAAATCATAGGTTGCATAAGCAGGGGTTTCGTAAGCCGGATTTCATTATGCCATTGTATAGATCCATGGTGAGGCCCCACCTGGAATACTGTGTGCAATTCTGGAGGCCGCATTATCGCAAGGATGTGTTGAGACTGGAGTCGGTTCAGAGAATGGCCACCTTGATGGTCTCGGGACTCAAGGATCTCCCGTACGAAGAACGGCTAGACAAATTACAGCTATACTCGCTTGAGGAGCGCAGAGAGAGGGGAGACATAATCGAGACGTTCAAGTGTCTCACGGGCTGCATCGAGGCGGAGGAAGATATCATCTTTTTCAAGGGTCCCACGACAACAGAGGGCATCTGTGGAAAATCAGGGTCGGGAAACTGTGAGGTGACACCAGAAAATTATTTTTCACTGACAGGGTGGTTGATCGCTGGAATAGTCTTCCACTGCAGGTGATTGAGGCCAGCAGCATACCTGATTTTAAGGCCAAATGGGATCGACACATGGGATCTATTCACAGGGCAAAGGTAGGGGAGGGTCATTAGGGTGGGCAGACTAGATGGGCCATGGCCCTTATCTGCCGTCTATTTCTATGTTTCTATTTCTATGATTAAGGCCCCCTTTTATGAAGTTGCGCTAGGCTTTAGCATTGGCCATGGTGGTAAAAGCTCCAATGCTCATAGAATTCCTATGAGCGTTGGAACTAGGATTACCAGATGTCTGGATTTCACTGGACATGTCCTCCTTTTGAGGCCATGTCTGGGGGTCTGGATGGCTTTTCAAAACCTGGCACTTTGTCTGGGGTTTTTTGTTTTTTTGTGTGTGTGTTTTTATTTTTTTTTTTAAAGCCTCCCTCAAAATTGCCATTGGGCAGGAGGGCAACATGTCATTGCATCGCATGTCCTCCTGCCTGACCAGAATAGAGGGCGGGGCTAGGGCAGGACTGGGGCATGGTGGAACTGAGCGGGCCTAAGGGTGGGTCTAAGGGGTCCGGGTTTTCCAAATGTACAATCTAGTAACCCTCTTCGGAACTAATACCACTGCAGCCAGCGATTAAAGCAAAAGCCTAACATGGCTTCATAAAGGGGAGGGGGTAAATGTAAGTTTGTGCAGGTGTTACTGAGCTGACATTCATATTACCTGTGCAAACTACTTATAGCGCTGAAAGGCAGACATTTTGACATTTAATAGATAGTTTCTACCTGGAGGAGCTTGCAATCTAACTTGGACAGACATGACATTTAGGGTTGAGGATGCAGAGCACAAGGTGAGAGGAGTTAGGACAATCTTGAGTTTGTAAATTAGTACTCGTGATAGTGGCTGATATGGGTGGTTGTCTTCTGGTTTCTGCTCTTCTAGTCCATTTAGTAGTGGTTCTGTTCTTGAATGCGTTTTTGTTTTGTCTCCAGGAGTTGACCTGTGAGGATCAGCTGTGTAAACAAGTTTATCAGAAGGTGTAAGGCCTCTCCTCCAGCAGTCTCCAGGAGACAGATGACCTGATGCTCCAGCTTATCAAGCTCCTCTCTGCTACTTTTAGTCAGAGGTTGCAGTGACTGATCTGAAATCTGCCAGTTAAAAAAACAACTTGATTTTGCAAGTTTCATTACCAGGCCATTGTTTTCAGCAAGATTGCATTTGCCACCTTTTATACACTTTGTAAGTGAGATGCTTTCTTTCTGTCAAATGATCACAAACTTGGGTCCAAAAATCTTTTTGCTCTTACCAATAAAGACTCTTAACTACAATAGATACTAGTGTTTTTCATTTTCTGTAGCATTGATGGGGAAAGGCTTTCTTCCCTGCATCCTCCCTTCTCTGATAGCATCATACTTCACTGCCCACTGTTAATCTCCCTCTATTGGGCTGTTTCTTGGCCCAGGGTAGGCAACAGTCAGGTATTGCTGTTCTGATAGGTGGTGCAATAACATTGGATTAGTCCACATTAGAGAGCAGGCTGTCTTTGGTTTAAAAATACCAAAGCTGAGTGCCAGACAAGTGAGGAATGGAAATGGTCTAAAACACAATCGGATTTTTACTTCAGCTGAAATTCAGACTGAAAATACAGCTGTGTCGAGGTATTATATCTGTATTGGGTCCAATAGCCCAAATGTTAAAAAACATGGAAAAAAATTGATCTACATAGCAATTCAAAGTGAAGAAAAGCTAAACTTCAACAAACATCACACAAAATATATCTATTGTATGCCATATATTTAAATTGCTTTTTAAAACCTGAGTGATAAAACAATATTAACACTAGAGGCCGACTTTAATCCACAGCCAAAATTCAACACTTGGTTTCAACTTAAACTGAAAATAGTGCCTCAGGGTTCCTCCTGGACCAGCCACTACCCCTCCCCAAAAGAGAGCTGGCCATCTGACTCTCTCAAGCCCTCCACCCTCTGCATGATGGCCCTATGCCTACCTTTCCTTTAAACTGCTTGGTGGTTCCCAACCCTGTCCTGGAGGACCTCCAGGCCAATCGGGTTTTCAGGATAGCCCTAATGAATATGCATGGAGCAGATTTGCATGTTTGGCACCTCCATTATATGCAGATCTCTCTCATGCATATTTATTAGGGCTATCCTAAAAACCCGACTGGCCTGGGGGTCCTCCAGGACAGGGTTGGGAACCACTGGTCTAGACCATCTAGTGCTTTTCTTCTGGACAAGTGTTGCCCAGAGTGACCGGGTATCACTCTTCCCAGAAGCCACCAGAACAGAGGTTTTGGGGTTGGATGGCAGCCAGTCTGGGAGGACTTGCCCTCTTGAGGGGGAGGGGAAGATTTCTGAAACAAACTTGGTCAACCTCTAAATGTGAAAAAAATATACTTATCTAAAAGAATATGCAACATAGGCATTAATCCACAATGAACATAGATCTCATGCTGAAGCGATAAATATTTTGTGATAATTTGTGGCCAGAGTGAAAAGGTACCAAATGAGAGGCTATAAAAGTTTGGAGCAGCAGCTTTCATCTTTGAAAACTGTGTGTACCATAGGGTCAGGAGAATGGGACTGCTACTCTTTCATGTTCTATAGCCTAAAAACTTCAGATACATATGTAATGTCCCTCTGGTATAAATACATACACCTCTTTTAGTTTAAGTTGTTTTTGCTTGGCAGATCTTGTATATTTATTATTAGGGGACATATGTTTTCAAGCTTCTCTTTACTTTGATAACTTATCTTCATCCTATAAAATCTGACTGAGGATCAAAAGCAAAGACAAACTCTGGTCATCTGTATCAGACTGTACTGAAAATATGACAAACCTTCCCCCCCCCCCCCCCCACCCAGAAGACAGATGGAAAATTTAACATTAAATACCCACCAGTACTTAATAATGCAGCCAAAAATAGTGATATTAAACTGTATGTGACCTCAAACATACTGAACACAGTGTGCATAGAAGAAAAATAGCTAATACTTTGGTCATATTGCAAGCACTAAAGGGTTGGATTCTGTAAAAGGCACATAGCTGCACCTCCATTGACAACCATGCCAAGGTGTGCCCACAGTGAACCACTAGGCACAGTTTATAGAATAGAATCCCAACTAGCATTGCTTAGGCATCCTGGAGATAGGAGTCTGTATATTAGGCCAGGTTTTACCAGACCTAATTTACTGGTACCAAACTTGGATGCCTAGCAACATCTAAGTCAACCACGCCTATTCTCTGCCCCTAACTATGCCTACTTTTCAGGTAGGTGTTAGGTGGCAGAAGCTGCCTTGACTTGGGCACGGAATTCCACACAGTGCCTAACTTGAATACTTTAATTTTATTTGGGATTTTTTTTTTCCCCCCCACTTCAATGGCGTGGTTAATTACCATGCCATTTAAGCTAACTGAAGTAATTTAGATTAGGTATGGACAGGGCAGGATTAACCAATAGGACAAGTAGGCACGTGCCTAGGGTCCGAAATGGTCAGGGGGGCCTGATGAAGGAGGGCATCAACATTGTTTTTTTCCAAACGGCGATGGGCCCCTCCAGCATCGATTGGCAATGTAAGACAAGAAAGTAAGACAAGCAAGCAACGTGGGTAAGAAAGGCAACGGGAACTGTAATTGTGCAAGCGGTGCTGTTGAGGTTTAACTCTGCTAATCTTATGATGTCTGCAAAAATATATAACTAGAAATTTTTGGCAAAGATTATGGTTTGAAATTAAAACCACTACTCTTAACGTAATATAGTATCTATAATAACAAACTTGGAGATACAGACGCTGCTGGGTGATGTATGGTTATATTCAGTATGTTAGCTTACATATGCATGCTGCCCTTGTTCAACTGTCCCCTCGGTATGTATGCAGCCCAGTGGAAGGGTCACAGCAAATCATTTGGGCCCTGGTGTGGTTTGGGTAAAAAGCTGGAGATGAAACAATCCTTTTTCAATGGTGCTAACAAATATTGTGACTGAGGAACACTGAACAGTCCAAACACTTGGGAGTTTATCTTAAGTCCAAGAATTTTTTTTTACACCACAAGAGGCAGAAAGAAAGGAACATGCAACTTCTATCACTCTGAGCAGCTGCATGAAACTGGGGGAAATGCGGAGGCCAAATACAAGGACATTGATCTGAGGTAAGAACAGAAACACAAAACATGAATGGCCTAACCAACTGCCCATCCACACCAATTACTCAGCCCTACAATTTCTTCTTCTCTCTGATTCCCTCTGTGCTTATCTCATTTTTTTTTTTTTTAATTCAGATTCTGTATTGTCCTTGTCTCTCTACACCCTGCACTGGGAGGCAATGCCATGCATTTATCACCCTTTTGATAAAGGATGAGTCCCTGGAGGTCAAAGAGAAATTAACTGATGATCCAGCACTATTTCCAGAAAGCATAACAGACCATAGGCACCAACATTTCAAAACGTTTGGGGGTGCCAGACACAATACAAACTATCTATTTGGACACAGTGAAGAAGTTTGCTCAAAACTAAGGTGCTCAGCACACATTTGCACCCACAGAGTTGGCTCCTATGTAACAGACAGAGACATGAGCTTGTCCAAAAAATACCCTAAACAAATACTGGACATTAGCCTTGTTCTATGACAGGTTGCCTAAATATAAGTGCCTGCCCTGCAAAAGACCAAGTGGACTCCTTGATCAGAAAGGGTTTTTTCACGCTCTGGAAACTTCGATCCATTAGAGCATATTTTGATATGTCAGCATTTAGAATTCTGGTACAATCCCTTATACTGAGTCAACTTGATTACTGTAACATCGCCTATTTAGCAATTTCCCAAAAGAATATGCGACGATTACAACTTATACAAAATGCAGCGGTCAAACTGATAATGGTTAAATGGCTGGCTAGGGTGATGAGCAGCAGGAGAGGGTTATGTGTTGAAGGCAACCTTGAAAAGGTGGACTTTCAGTCTATTTTATCGTAGCAAGGGAAGGGGCATGACACAAGGACTCAGGTAGTCTGTTCCAAGTATACAGGGCAGCAAGGAGAAAGGAACAAAGTCTGGAACTGGCAGTGGAGAAGAAGGGTTCAGATAAAAGTAACTTATCTGAGGAACAGAGTTCTTGGGGAGACATATAAGGTGAGACAAGAGAGGAGAAATACTGAGGGGCTGCAGAATTAACACATTTGTATGTTAGTAATAGGAGTTTGAACTGTATGTGAAGGTGGATAGGGAGCAAGAGAAATAATTTGAGGAGAGGGGAAACGTTAGTGTTGCAAGGTTGGCAGAAGATTAGCTGTGCTACAGAGTATTGCACAGATTGCAGGGGGGAGAGGTGGTTAAGTGGAAGACCTATTATAAATAAATTGCAGTAATCTAAGCGTGAGGTTACGAGGGTGTGGACAAGGGTCTGGGTAATGTGCTCAGAGAGGAAGGAATGAATTTTGGTGATGTACAGATAGAAGTGACAGGCTTTAGCAGTCTGTTGGATGTGCATAGAAAATAAGAGGTCAGAATCAAAGACAATTCCATGGTTATAAACAGAGGAAACAGGAATGATAACAGTATTATTTACAGAGATGGAAGGAGCAGAGCAGAGGGTTTAGGAGGAAAGAGGAGCAGTTCAGTCTTGGGCATGTTTAGTTTCAGATGGCAGTAGGACATCCAGGCAGCAATGTCAGATAAACAGGTGGAGACTCCCCTGAGCCCTAGCTACTTTTAGCCTTTCCACATAGGGAAGATGTTTCATCCCCTTTTATAATTTTAATTGCTGTTCTTTGAACCTTTTTAAATTCCACTATATATTTTTTTTGAGGTGTGGTGATGAGAATTGCACACAATATTTGAGGTGTGGCCATATCAAGGAGCAATACAAGGGCATTATAACATTCTCATCTTTCTTTTCCATTCCTTTCCTGATAATTCCTAAGATTTCATTTGCTTTCTTAGCAGCCGCTGCACAATAAGCTGAGGGTTTAAATGTATCTTCAGTGATGACACCTAGATCCTTTTCCTGGGCAGTGACTTCTAATGTGGAACCCTGCATCACGTAGTTTTAGTTGGGTTGATCTTTCCCACATGCATCGCTTTACACTTGCTTATTATTAAATGTCATCTGCCATTTTGATGCCCAGTCCCCTAGTATCTCAAAGTCCTTTTGCAATTTTTTGGTCCTCTTATGATTTAACAACTTTGAACAACATTGTCATCTGAAAATTCAATTATCTCACTAGTTATTCCCATCTCTATATCACTGATAATCATGTAAATAAGCAGCAGTCCCAGCACAGACCCCTGGGGTACCCCACTATTTACCCTTCTCCATTGAGAACATTGACCATTTAACCCTATTCTCTGTTTTCTATCTTTTAACCAGTTCTTAATCCATAATAGGATATTACCTTTCTAATTTCCTCAGAAGTCTCTCATGAGGTACTTTGTCAAATGCCTTTTGAAAATCCATATACACAGTATTGACCAAATTACCTTTATCCACATGTATTCACCCCTTTGAAGAAATGTAGTAGATTCAATTCAATTGGAAAGCTTTTTAAACATGAACGAACAACATAAGATTTAAATATCTGATTCTTTTTGAGGAGAAATAGTTAAGGATACATATAAATGTTTAGAAGAGTTTTTCTCCTTTTTGAGGTTCATTTGTGGTTGATTATAAATTATATATTTTTGTTTCTGTATAGGGGAATTACTGTTCTTGTTTTCCTATGTGAAAATTTTGTTCTTTAAAGTACTTAACCCTCCCTTAATGTGGGCTTGATGGAAGTAGTTTATGATGTAAAGATTTTTTTCTTCGTTTGATCTTTTTGAGGTTGTAAAATTCCATTCCTTACTGTTCTGGATGTAGAACTGTTGTAAAAACTATAAATAATAAAATAAAAGTAGTAGATTGGTGAGGCAAGATTTCCCTTAACTAAATCTGTTGGCTTTGTCTCATGAATCCATGCTTATGCATGTGCTCTGTAATTTTGTTCTTTATAGCAAAACTGTTTAATGGTCAAAAGCACAATCAAGAACCAACAGAATAATAATACAGCATAGACCAAATTTTCAAAACCATAAAAACCACTCCCTCCTCCACCCCCCAAAAAAAATTGGAAAAAAAAATTAAATATATATATATATATAAAGAAATAAAAGGCATGGAGCAGCAGAAGAGCAAATGTCACAGACAATTCAAGAAAAGAACTACACAGTCAAATATTCAATACATGGCTATGAGCATACCCGGTCAAAGAGGCCCAAAAAGGCTCCCAAGTAAGTTGTAATTGATAGCCCTTAACAAATTTTGTTCTTTATAATAGTCTCTGCTTTTTTTGCCTGGCACCGACATCAGATTCACAAGTCTATAATTAGCATGCGTTAAATGCTGCACAGTCCATTGTATATCTATGGGCCACACAACACTTTTAATGCACACTAATCTGATAGTATGCCTTAGTAAAAGGACTCCTATGAGTATTTTTAAATCCAACATGTGAGGTCTCAGCCAAACCAATCAGATAATCTTGTGATAAGAATCTAATAGTATTATACCATTGTATAGTAACCAGTGTTTGTCAAAGTACTTAAATAAAAGTAAAAGTACATTGAAGAACAATTAAAAATGTTACTTTATCTTATCTTAATTAACATTTGATATATCATTAGTATGCCTGAAAGCTGGTTTTAAGAAAGGTTTGGACAATTTCCTAGAGGAAAAGTCCATAGTCTGTTATTGAGAAAGACATGAGGGAAGCCACTGCTTGTCCTGGATCGGTAGCATGGAATGTTGCTACTCCTTGGGGTTTGGTCAGGTACTAGTGACCTGGATTGGCCACCATGAGAATGGGTTACTGGGCTTGATGGACCATTGGTCTGACCCAGTAAGGCTATTCATATGTTACATTACATTACATTAGGGATTTCTATTCCGCAATTACCTTGCGGTTCAAGGCGGCTTACAAAAGATTTATAAATGGGGGTTACAATGGGAGAACAATTGATTTACTAGAGTAGTAAAGAGTAGATCTTTTGACATTTCTCGGGTTGTTAAGATTAAGGCGGCTTACAAAAGATTTATAAAAGGGGGTTACAATGGAAGCACAATTGTCATTACTAGGGTAGTAAAGAGTAGATCCTTTGTCAATTTTTAGCGTTGTTAAAAATACGTGAAGTTAGGGCTGTTCCAGGAATTTCTTGAAAAGTATAGTTTTTATTTCTTTTCTGAATGTCTTGTAGTCTGAGGTGGTCATCAGAAGGTTAGAGATCTGGTTGTCTAGTTTTGCGGCTTGAGCGGCTAGGAGGCCGTCGTGTAGTTTTGATCATTTTACTTCTTTGATCGGAGGAGGTATGAATGGGGAATGCATTTTTCTGCGTCTGGTTGTGGATGCTTGGATGAGGCGGTTGTTCAGGTAGGATGGGCTGTCTCCGTTTAGGGTTTTAAATAACATGCAGTAGAATTTAAATTATATTCTTTCTTGGATTGGTAGCCAATGTGAGTTGATATAAGCTTCTGTGATATGGTCATGTTTTCTCAATGAGTAGATGAGTCTCAAAGCTGTATTTTGGATTGTTTGTAGTTGTTTGGTCATAGTAGCAGGGCATGGAAGGAAGAGGATGTTACAGTAGTCCAGCAGTCCTAGGATTAGGGATTGTACTATAAGCTGGAATTGTGTTCTTTCAAAGAATTTCCGGACTAGTCTCAGATTTCTTAAGGCGTCTAAACAGTTTACAGGTTAAAAAAAGCACATATTCAAAATGTTAATAAAGAAACAAAACATTAACACTACAGAAGGTTAAAATAGTATATACACCTTAAAAAAAACACAAATTATACTGTAAGGAGATATCAAGGAAGAGGAAGTGGATATGTGTTTCAATTAAGTACCAAATTACTTTATGAAGAGATAAGTTTTAAGCATTCTTTTGAAGCCCTGTAAAGTTGGTTGATTCCTGATTTTAAGAGAATGATTATTCCAAAGCTTGGGACCAATGTAGCTAAAAGAGGAAAATCTGGAAGTAGATAAATGGATCTTCTATAAAGGAGGAAGTGCCAACAGATTGTTGTCAGAAGAATGTAGTGGTTGATATGGGACATAAGGTATAATCAGTCTGCTAAGATATAATGGTGCTGATGGAAGATGTGACGTATAAACCTATGTTTAAAAATTATATGGTTGGATGGTGGGTACCAGTGTTCTTATTTAAGTAAAGCTGTAACATGATCAAAGTGATGTGATGAATGGAGAAGTTTTACAGCTATAGATTATACTAATTGTAGTCTTTTAAGAGAGAGGAGAGGTAGCCCTGCATATAGAGAATTACAGTAGTTGATCAAGGAGATGACAAGTGTATGAATCAGGGAATGTAGTAAGACTGGTGATAGAATATATTGAACTGATCTGATCTGATGTAATACAAAGAATGAAGATCGCACAAGTGCACTGATTTGCGGTTTGAAGGTAAGATCATTATCCTAGATAAAATCTAACATTTTAACGGTGTCTGAAAATGTGAGAATGATTGTGAATTACCAGTGAGATGGGAGGTAAGCTGGGTAAAAATGAAAAACAAATGCATTTGCATTTGTTGGGATTTAAAACCAAAAGGTTTTCTTTAGGCATCGAGAGAGTCCAAAGGAGAGCAACGAAACTGGTAAAAGGGCTGGAACACTGCCCATACGCCGAGAGGTTGGATAGGCTGGGGCTCTTCTCTCTGGAAAAAAGGAGGCTCAGGGGAGATATGATAGAGACCTTCAAGATCATGAGGGGCATAGAGAGGGTGGATAGGGACAGATTCTTCAGACTGAAGGGGACAACAAGTACGAGGGGGCATTCGGAGAAACTGAAGGGAGATAGGTTCAAAACAAATGCAAGGAAGTTTTTTTTCACCCAAAGGGTCGTGGACACTTGGAATGCGCTACCGGAGGAAGTGATCAGGCAGAGTACGGTACAAGGATTCAAACAGGGATTGGACGGATTCCTGAGGGATAAAGGGATTGTGGGATACTGAGGGAGGAGCTGGGATGTAACACAAGTATAGAAAGCTAACCAGGTAATAAGTATAGAAACCCAACAGGTCATGCATGTGCAAGACCGGAGGGTTAGGACTACGATGGGAAGATAGAAACATAGAAACATAGAAAAATGACGGCAGAAAAGGGCCATAGCCCATCGAGTCTGCCCACACCAATGACCCACTCCCTGATTCTTACTCTTCTAGAAATCCCACATGAATATCCCATTTTTTCTTGAAATCTAATACGCTGCTGGCCTCAATCACCCGCTTAGGCAGCTCGTTCCAATGATCGACCACCCTTTCGGTGAAGAAGTACTTTCGGTGAAGATAGGACTTCAATGAGAAACCAAGGTGGCAAGGGAGCCCCTTCTGGTGATTCAGACAGGTCGTGACCTGTTTGGGCCGTCGCGGGAGCGGACTGCCGGGCAGGATGGACCTATGGTCTGACCCGGCGGAGGCACTGCTTATGTTCTTATGAGAAAGGCAGTCATTGAATTTATTAGAGGCAGATGTAGAACTGGAAAACTGATAGAAACTTTGTATGTTGTCTGCATAACAAAATGGTAGCCCATCTTGTTCTTGAATGACAGTGAATAGGGGTGCTGTAAAGATGTTAAACAAAAGTGGTTTCTGTGCTGTGGTTGGTGCAGAAACCCGCCTGTTGTAGATGAAGAATGTTGACTCTGTAAAGCTAGTAAGTTGTTTAAAGATGATATTTTCTAACATATTTGAAAACAGGTAAGTTTGATACAGGTCAATACAGACTGGTCTAAGTTTGGTTTCTTCAAGAGGGGGGCAAACAAGCACGTTTCCAGGTTGTAGGAAACACTCCATTCATAAGGCTGTGACGAAACAATGTTACTAGAAATGGACTTAAAAGTGTTGAGAGTTTTTTTAACAAGAAAAACCAGCTAAGGGTCTGTACAAGGGGCCGATGGGTTAATTGTTGCAATAGCCTCAGCAACATCCTGAATTCTGGGAAGATTAAATGAGGTCCAGCAATTGATGTAGTGGGAGATCTTGGAGAAGGAGGTGTCAAGGACAGAGATGGTTTAGAGCCAGTAATTACAAGAGAGGTACAAAAGAGAACAGATTTTATGTTCCCAACCTTGAGTTATTGCTTAATATAATAGTACTTTTTGAGTAAAAATGTAAAAGCATTATAACTACAATAAATGCAACAATTGTTAATTTTTTTATCCCAACAATTTTATTGTTCTATAGTTCAATCCACTTTGTATTTAGTAAAGTCAAACTTTGAAACTGACTGTCAGTTAAGCTAATATGCTTGTGAGTCATTATTAAACCAGCACAGTTAAAAAGGTGTTTAACTGCACTGGCAGAAAGTGGATTGTTCAGTCTGAGTAAAAGATTCCTTCAGATCAGGCCAGGCTACAATATTACTGATGTATTTTCACTTAGTTTGCAGATGCTGATCAAATGAATCTCTATCTGAAACACTTGCATCTTCATCTTGCTGGCTATTTTCAGAGAAGGCTTTCACAAAGTTGGAATCTTTGTCTGTTATTCTAACAATTTGGTGACAAACTCTATTTGAATATCTTTGAGAACTGATGCAAGAATGTCAGATGTGTGGGAACCCTTCAGTCATGGGACCAAACAAGGCTTCCTCTCTAAAGACTAACAATCCAGTAGACAGTCACCCCAATGTAAAATTTTCCTTGAGATGACTGCAGTCTGTTGTGTATGTCTGTTCACCAAGAATTGCTACCAGTTTCAACTTCATCTCCACTTCAAAGTGACCCAACTCATCATTGTTCTGTTTGGCTGGAGACCAGTAATCAGTTCAACCATACACAGGCAACTCCACTGTTCTTATTGGCTATATTAACTAAACTGCAAAATTTAAGATGAAATGATCTATTGCTTGGATTATGAAATTTGCAAATTGCAAAATGATGTTCTAGGTTTTGCTGTTTGATTTGGTTTATGAAGGAATTGTCACATCTTGCTTCTGCTTTTTACAGCAAGCATCAGATGAAATGGAACTAGGTAAAAGTAGTGAAAAATTGGTGAAAGTACTACTTCAGTAAAAATAAAAATGTTACTTCTTCACAAGTAAAAGTAACATAATTCCATATTAGTAATTAGTTACAGTACGTAGTTACTAGACAGCGCTGTTAGTAACAGACGCAGGCTCAAGCCATTTCTTGCACACGTTCTGCTCTTATCTTGAAAAAAATAAGAGCAGGAATCCCTGCATTAAAGTAGCTACACCTGGGCATCAGCAATACCATTCAGTCTTGGAGTTGGCTAGGGACGTAGCCTCTAAAAACTAGCGTCTGAACTAGTCTCATTGCACTGCTGTATCTCTAGTACTGTGATCATGCCCTCTGGCACAGCCAGAACTCAAGAGTCCACGTTTTATTAACCGTGGTTACATTTCGACGCCCAATGTGCGGTCCCTACTGCCATTCTTTCTTCCGCACCCCTGTTGCTTAGCGCCACCCCTCCCCTCCTGTTCGTTCCCTATTGCTGAGGGAATGGGGAACACGAGGCGCTCCTATTGGCTATTTGGCGTCGCGCCGGCACACGCTGACGAGGTCACGTGACGTGCATGCAAGATGGCGGCGCTGTTGTTTTGATGAATAATAGCGAGTGTGGCGGAGGGACCTGTTTCTCTTGCAGGCCTCCGTGACTCGGTTCTGCTAGGTTCCTCGCCTGTTTTTGCAGCGTGCCCGCTGGGCGGGTTTCCAACTCCCGCGGGCGGCCTACTGATTTGTGTCACCATTAAAAGGAAAAGAATGGAGGAGCTGAGCGCTGACGAGGTGAGGAACTCTGGCCAGGTCGGGCATTGGGAACCTGGTAATGTGTGAGAATGTTTCACTATTTAGATTTCCCACCGGCACTGGGGACGTTGGCTTTCCTCGAAAAGCAAGTGTGCCTCCCTTGACATATCCATTAGATAGTCTGAATTAGCAAAAGATCGAAACTTGTAATATTAATGTATTTTTGGTAGCCAGATCGTGAGTAGCTGAAGACAGTGTTCAGGAATTAAACTGGTGAGACTTATTTTTTTGTTGGCTTGCTGCTGAACTTTAGTATCTTTAGGTGTCATATTCAGTTGGCTGCATTTCGTCTGACAGATCATCCTGTCCTATTTTTTTTTTCCATTCCTAGAGGAATTTATGGTCCTGTTGCCTTAAGGAAATCATTCATGTCATCCGAATTGCATCTCTATGAATGTGGCAGGATTTATCTTGTGGGGGGGAGGGGAAGGAGCTAGTTGGCAACTTGAATGTTACTACTTTTTATTGCTCTCATAGCACCACTTTTCATATGTTGACCAGTATTCTTATTATTGTTTACAATTATCATTCATTGAAAGTTAAAAGGCTGAGCTTACCATGGTACTAATGCCAGTATTCAAAACTTTATTACCATATATACTTGAAACTGATCAGAATATAAACCAAGGTAACCTCCCCCCTCCCAAAAAAAGGAGGAAAAAAGGTTGACTTGAATATAAACTGAGGTTAGAAATTTGGGTATATGTCATTTGCCATCCCCACCAGAACACCTAGCCTCAGTCACACATGCAGAAAACAATAAAAAAACACCTTTTCAAATACACATACAGAAAACAGAATAAAAAAACAACACCTTTTCAAATACCCACAAACTAAAAGTACTATTGTACACAAATAAAACCCTAATATGCCAGACTCACACTACACCACAAGAGAAATAGAAAGAAATGCATTTCTTCCTGAACAGTCCAAAATAAACAGATGTAAATTTTTAAAATTGACATATTTCAGTCACTAAATTGAAAATAAAACCCATTTTCCCACCTTTGTTATCTGGTGATTTTACTTTTCTGGTCATCTTGTTCCATCTGTGCTCTTAACTTTGTTTCCAAGGCCTCCTTATGGATTTGTTGTTTCTTTCCTCTCTTTCACTTTTTGCACTGCATCCTTCTTTGACACTGATTTTCATATTAATTTTCTTCCATTTTTTTGCCTCCGTCTCAAATCTATCCAACTCTTCCCTTTCCCTCCGTTCGTGTGCACCATCCTTTCCCTCTCTTCCCCTTCCCTCCATTCGTGTGCACCATCCTTTCCCTCTCTTCCCCTTTCCTCTGTCCGTGTGTCCCATCTCTTCCCCTTCCCTCCGTCCATGTGCCACCATCGCCTTCCTCTTGCTGCCAGCGGCCTCTCCTACACCGTTCCTTTCCTTTTCACCTAAGTGTAAACAGGAAGTTGCTTCAGCGAGGGTTGGACCGCAGCAAAAGTACAGAGGAGGCCACCATCTTAGGTACTCCTATCTTCCACTACCCGCTCCTCTGCCCCATACTGACATTGCACTTACAGTCCCAATGCTCTGAAAGCAGATGCTGACGCTCTGTGCCGGGCTAAAGGACCTTGAGCATCTGTGAATGCTGGATTCCCTTAGAGAATTCCAGAGTGTTGGCATCGGCTTTCGGGCATTGGGGCTGTAAGAGTGAAGTTGGTCTGGGGCAGGGTAGTGGAGGATAGGAGTGCTGGTCAGTGGCAGGGATGGGGGTGGGGGTTAAGAGTGGCAGGGGGTGCCATCATCGGGGGGGGGGAGGAGATAGCCATGGTCATCAGTGGGGATAGCAGTGCTGGTCATCGGGAGGGGGGAGAGATAGCCGTGCTGGTCATGGGAAAGGGGTGGGGCATAGCATTTATGGGCATCTGGAGGGGTGGAAAATAGCATTGTTGGTCATCGGGAAGGAAGAAAAAAAGCACCTCATCCAAAGGAGGCTCAAATATAAACGAGAACCCCAAAAATTTCAGTTTATGTTCGAATATATATAGTATATGGCAGTAATCTTCACTATTTTTTTCAAGCGAGAACCTATTTGGCAAAAATTCTCCTTCATTGTGTGAGTTGAAACAATAACTGGCCAAAGCACTAATGTGTTTAACAGTGGGAGCGGAAAGGGGTCCCTTCTGGTAATTGTTGGCATAATCTGTTCACACACACTCAAAACACTTGTAACTAAAACAGAAGTTGCTACTGTAGGTATACATTCTATGTCCTTTTATCCCAAACCCATTTCTCCTAAAGTCTCTCTCAACATATTCCAGTCCCTACCTAGAAAAAAGAAACATCTCTCCTCTTCTTTCATTGCACACACTTATCCATCTCTCTCAGATGAGTTGATCTATTAGGTGGCTACTAAAATATCTGTTAGTCTAGTAAGCCTCGATATTGATAAAGCTTATGACTGCCTTGGGATTATACAGTATTTGCTGGGTATTACAAAAATTTGTGGTTGAAAGGACCCTCCTTATATGGTTAGAGACACTTATATACAGTATCCTAAGCCCAAATAATGACCGATAGTAACTGCTGCTTTTATTCTGGGACATGACATGTGACAAAGATGCCCTTCTGTCACCTGGCCTTTTTGTATTATCTATATACAATAATAAAACGCTAAGCGTGCATGCGCACTCACACCGCGTGTTCCCTGATCTCTGATCTGTCAGGATGTGGCGGCAAGAATGCACATGCGTGCCAGACAAGCCTCCCTGCTCTCCACCTCACGCAATACAGCCCTACCGACCGAAGTTTCTTTAGACGCTGCAGTGGCTCCTCTCATCCGCCCAGGCCCCGCTCCCTCTTGCGGCGCTGGCGGCGGCTGCTGGGAGGAGGGCTCCGAGCCGCTGAAGACTGTCCCTGATCAGCTTACCTGAAACTGTCCCTGACTCACAGACTGAGCTACCACTATCGGCGGCCATGGGGCCTTTCAGGCTCAATCAGGCGCCTCGGCTCAGAGAGTGCCTGTTTGGGTGAGCATGTTATTTTGTTATTTGGGCGAGGGGTATGTGTGTTGGTGATGGATTTGGTAGCCCTTTGTGGATATTCAGTGGTTTGGAGTTCCTTCTCCCTCTCTCCCCCTGCCAATGGACAGACATGCAGCTGACTGTGAATGAGTATGTGGAATGCTTGGTTGGGTGAAGTATGGATGCACTTTTTCATCTTGGGTCGGGGGGTGGTTTCCTGGGGGGGGGACGACAATGGGGGGGGGAGCTGGGGGCCCTGCTCACATCATTAGTGACTCCGTCGTTCCGTCTCCCTAGGTGGGATGGGGCGAGAGTTGGTATTGGGGAGTAAGAAGGGGGGTTGGGTTGGAGTGGGTTGGGTTGGGTTTTCGGGAGCTGGTGGGTTAGGGTAGGGGGTGGAATTGTCATCCTTCAGCCATTTTGGGTGTTGTTTGCTGGGTTCTTCTACAGAGCAGACAGGCATGGCACAATAGAGGGCCAGGGAGAGAGGGAAAGGGGGCTGCTTTAGGAGGAGGGGTGTGCTAAAAAAAAGCAGCCAAGGAGAGAGAGAAAGAAAGACAGACACACACATCTATTCTAGCACCCGTTAATGTAACGGGCTTAAAGACTAGTGTAATAATAATAGCAGTTTATATACCGCAGGACCGTGAAGTTCTATGCGGTTTACAAAAGATTAAAAGATGGTACAAATTGATTTCAAATATATTTATTGAATTTTGATGGTACAAATTGAATGAACTTAAAAAAGGTGAAAGAAAGTGGTTAATAGGTCAAGAAAACCGTTATTGAAGAGAAAGAGTTGTACAGATCAGTTGTCTAGATACTTCAGGAACAGATATGTTTTTAGGCGCTTCCTGAATTCCTCATAAGTAGTGGGTCAGATGTATAGAACATCTGACCCAGAAAATACTACAAAATCAAGAAGTCAGAGGCATAATGATTGGGCAGTATAAAATGAAAACAACTCTCTTTGCAGATGATCTTTTGATGTACCCCCAGATGACCACGCCATGAGTATTATTTCATACCCAGTAATTTGGTAGTTTAATGGATTTACAAATAGATTTGGATAAGATATCTATCTCTGGGCCTGGGCATAATGGCTAGGCATACAATGGGCACAAGTTCAGTTTAAAATATTTAGAAATTGTATCACCTATTTGTTTACTCGGTTTGGTAGAATTCTACAAACAATTGAAGGATTGGAAAGACTTATATTTAATGGTCAGGATACAACTGTTTAAATGATCTGTCTGCTTTAATGGCCAATTCTTCTGTAAAATGTGTCTACCTCTTTGGAAGGTAGAGAGAGCGAGAAGTAGGATCAGCTCCTTATGCATATTTTTGTAGTGGGGGGAAAAAAAGCCCACATGAAACTCATCTTACTTCACTTCTCCAGGGATGAAACAGGCTTAAGCCTTCCATATATAACAGTGGTCTCAAACTCAAACCCTTTGCTGGGCCACATTTTGGATTTTTAGGCATTTGGAGGGTCACAGAAAAAATGGTTAATGTCTTATTAAAGAAATGTGAAGAAAAAAAAGAGGCACTGGAGATGTCAAATTCAACCTGTGGTGACAAATGCTTTATTGACAATGCATATAAAAATTCAATAATGAGTCCATTGAATGCTACAACTACTACTAAAAATGAAAAAACAAAAGAATGAAAAAATTGTTACCCCTCCTTATGTTTTTTCCCTCTATGGCTCTTTTCTTTCTCCAAAAGTATTAATTTTGTAACTTTACCCCCTTACTCCCCTCGTATTCAGTTTTGTTGGTATGTCTGTTTGTCTAACCCACTTTATCTAAATTTTTAAATTGTATGTTGATTAGTATGTATATTTTATATTTTACTGTAATTCGCTTAGTAAATTATGAATAAGCGATTCATCAAATTTATAATAAAACTTGGGAAAAACAAGGATCCAAGTTTCGGCGACTCCGTCGCCTTCCTCAGGGGACAATAAGATACTAAAATAGGTTAAAATGAATATTACCAAATAATATTTCAACCACTAAACATTCTTTATTTCTTTTTTAAAACTTATGTTTATTGAAAGTGAAAAAGATCACAACCGAACAGTACAAAATGCAGTAAAGTCTCCCTCCGGTGAGTGTTTAATTTCTGGCCATTTTCCTTGCTGCAGTCGTTTTTCTGTTCAAAGCCACAAGTGGCGGCTCCTTGCGCGATCCATGCCTACGTTGTGATGTCAGAGAGACTTTCGATGCAGGTGCAGATCGCGCAAGGAGCTGCCAGCGGCTGCTGCTTTGAATGGAAAAACAACTGCAGCAAGGCAGCACTCGATCATCATGTCTAGATTGCGGGCTGCAAAATAGTATCTGGCAGACCGCATGCGGCCTATGGGCTGCGAGTTTGAGACCGCTGATCTATAGGGAGCTTTAATGTTGCATATTTACTTGGACAGGCAAGAGACCAGGTGGGGGAGACAAATGTATATGGTAATCTCAAACTAGCCAAGACCTATCAGCGTGTATAGTACATGTCAAAGGAACAGAATCATCATGAAAGATATGGAGTAATCCCTTAATATCATCAGTCATGATGGTCATGGAAGCAAGAGCATAAACAATATGGGTTATCATTTAATTGTTCTCCTATGTTCCTGTAGTATGGAACCTTTTACTCTGGGGAAGGAAGGCATGGGGTTTTATCAATTTATTTAATTTTCTATACTTTTCCTAGAGGAGCTCAGAATGTTTACATGGATTTATTGAGGTATTTGAGCATTTTTCCTTTTCTGTCCAGGCAGGCTAACAATCTGTCTAATATACCTGGGGCAATGGGGGACCAAGTGACCTGCCCAGGGTCACAAGGAGCAGCATGGGTTAGAATTTTCAACCTCAAGGTGCTGAGGCTGTAGTTTCAACCCCTCCGCCACACTCTGACATAGTATGGTAGAAGATAGCATGGTAAACATTGTCTGACTGAGATGGCAAAGCATAGTTAACAAATCATGGTAAAACATAATATGACAAACCATGGAGAGTACAGCAAAATATAGCATGGTAAGCCCAGTATGGCAAACATAATATTACAAAGCATGACTTAACATAGTATGACATGGCTTGGCAAAAAAATGTTAAGGTCAGCTTGCATGACAAAACATAGTATGTAAGACATGGAATGGCAAACATGGCTTGGGAGATCATAGACATAGTAAGGCAAATATGATGTATAGTGTAGTAGGACAAAGATGGTGAACAGTATGACCATGTGGCAAACATTGTATGAGAAAACATAGTATAGAAACATAGAAATAGACGGCAGATAAGGGCCACAGCCCATCTAGTCTGCCCACCCCAATGACCCTCCCCTACCTTTCTCTGTGAATAGATCCCATGTGTCTATCCCATTTGACCTTAAAATCAGGCACGCTGCTGGCCTCAATCACCTGAAGTGGAAGACTATTCCAGCGATCAACCACCCTTTCAGTTAAAAAGAATTTCCTGGTGTCCCCGTGCAGTTTTTCGCCCCTGATTTTCCACGGATGCCCCCTTGTTGCCGTGGGACCCTTGAAAAAGAAGATATCTTTTCCACCTCGATGCGGCCCGTGAGATACTTGAATGTCTCGATCTTGTCACCCCTCTCTCTGCGTTCCTCGAGTGAGTACAGCTGCAACTTATCCAGCCGTTCCTCGTACGGGAGATCCTTGAGTCCCGAGACCATCCGGGTGGCCATTCTCTGGACCGACTCCAGTCTCAGCACATCCTTACGGTAATGCGGCCTCCAGAATTGCACACAGTATTCCAGGTGGGGCCTCACCATGGATCTATACAATGGCATAATGACTTCAGGCTTACGGCTGACGAAACTCCTGCGTATGCAACCTATGATTTGCCTTGCCTTGGATGAAGCTTGCTCCACTTGATTGGCAGTCTTCATGTTCTCACTGACGATCACCCCTAAGTCTCGTTCTGCTTCAGTTCTTGTTAGGATCTCGCCATTAAGGGTGTAAGTCTTGCATGGATTTTGGCTGCCCAGGTGCATGACTTTGCATTTTTTGGCATTGAAGCTGAGTTGCCAGGACCTAGATCAGCGCTCCAGTAGGAGTAGGTCGTGCATCATGTTTTCGGACATTAAATTTATGTCTGCTGTGCTTTTGCCCACTACATTGCTTAGTTTGGCGTCATCGGCGAATAATGTTATTTTACCTCGCAGCCCTTCTGCCAAGTCTCTTATAAAGATGTTGAATAGGATCGGGCCCAGGACCGAGCCCTGTGGCACTCCACTGATTACCTCCGTCATTTCGGAGGGGGTGCCGTTCACTACTACCCTCTGAAGCCTACCTCCAAGCCAGTTCCCAACCCATTTTGTCAATGTGTCGCCCAATTCTATAGAACTCATCTTGCTCAGCAACCTGCGGTGTGGTACGCTATCGAATGCTTTACTGAAGTCCAGGTATACGATGTCAGGGACTCCCCAACATCCAGCTTCCTCATCACCCAGTCAAAGAAGCTGATCAGGTTGGATTGGCAGGATCTCCCCTTAGTAAATCCATGTTGACAGGGATCCCGTAGATTCTCCTCGTTCAGGATCGTATCCAATTGGCGTTTGATTAGAGTTTCCATTAGTTTGCACACTATTGATGTGAGACTCACCGGTCTGTAGTTTGCTGTCTCCATCTTGGAGCCTTTCTTGTGGAGTGGAATGACGTTAGCCATCTTCCAGTCCAACGGGACGTTACCCGTACAAAGGGAGAGATTGAAGAGCGCGGATAGCGGTTCCGCCAAGACATCACACAACTCCCTGAGCATCCTGGGGTGTAGGTTATCAGGCCCTTGTTAACCTTAAGCTTTGACAGCTTGCAGTAGACACCGCTGGGTGTAAACTCGAAATTACTAAACGGGTCATCTGCGTCAACCCTGATCTGTAGCTGAGGGCCGAGTCCTGGCGCCTCGCGGGTGAAGACTGAGCAGAAGTATTCATTTAACAGTTGGGCTTTTTCCGAGTCCGCTTCTACATAGTCTCCGTCTGGTTTCCTAAGACGTACTATCCCGCCTGAGTTCTTATTTCTGTCATGATATACCTGAAGAAGAATTTATCTCCTTTCTGGATGTTCTTCGCTAGAGACTCCTCCATGCGGAATTTGGCCTCCCTAACTGCTGTTTTGACGGCTTTTGACTTGGCCAGATAGACTTCCCTAGAGTCCTGTTTCCCTGATTGTTTGTAAGAGATGAATGCTTTTTTCTTCTCCTTGATGAGGTCCGAAATCTCCGCAGAGAACCACTGTGGCTTATTGTTCCCTCGCCGTTTACTTACTGATTTAACATAGCGGTTTGTTGCTTCTTGTATGGTGGCTTTCAAAGTCGACCACATTTCTTCCACGTTATCGGTTTCTGCTTGGCTTTGTAGCACCTGGTGAACGAAGTCTCCTATTTCTTTGAAGTTTGTGTCCTTGAATTTGAGGACCTTGGTCAGTGTGGTAGATTTAGTGAAACCTTTCCTGAGATTGAACCATACCATGTTGTGTTCACTGGAGGACAATGTGTCGCCCACTGAGACCTCTGTGACACTTTCTTCATTGGTAAGTATCAGGTCCAGTATTGCCTGATCCCTTGTTGGTTCTAACACCAGTTGCCTGAGTCTTGCTCCCTTCATAGAGTTTAATAGCCTCCTGCTGCTGCCAGAAGCAGAAGAAAGTGTGTCCGAATCCACATCAGGCATGTTGAAGTCGCCTAATAATACTGTGTCCCCATGCAAAGTGATATTCTCTATATCACCGATTAATTCCATATCTAGGTCATCCTGTTGTCTTGGGGGTCTATATATTATGCCAAGATACAGGCATTTGTCCTTCCCTCTGGCCAAATTTACCCAAAGGGATTCCCCAGTGTAGTGGACATCTGTGATTCTGGTGACCTTAATGTCATCTTTAGTATATAATGCTACACCTCCTCCCATTTTGCCCTCCCTGTCCCGGCGAAGCAAGTTGTAACCCTGTATGACCATGTCCCACCCTTGGGAGTCCGTGAGCCAGATCTCAGATATGGCCCCACATCCAGGTCGGCATTCCTCATTTCTGTTTCTAATTCCAGGATCTTAAGGATATTAAGGATAAATATCTTAATACACTCCCTTATAATATCCAGACTCGATTATTGTAACTCACTCTTCATGAACATCACCCAGAAGGATCAAAGACGATTACAAATAATACAAAATATCGCCATTAAAATAATTCACCATGGGAAAAAATACGATCACGTAACTCCCTATCTCATAGAATCTCATTGGCTGCCCATCAATCAACGTACAACATATAAAATAGCATTACTGGTATTTAAAACACTAGCTACTAATGAACCTCAGTTTATAGATCGGCTCCTAATTCCTCATACTTCAAAACGTTCACTTCGGTCCAATACTCAAGGTCTATTAATGGTCCCCTCATTGAAAATAATAGGAACTAGACGCCATGACATCTTCTCAGTCATGGCACCTCTTATCTGGAATACCCTCCCCCTATATATCAGAAACATCAAAGATCTTAACTTATTTAAAATTAATCTAAAAACATATCTCTTCAAATCCTCATTTAACCTTTAGAATAACTTCTCAGCGTACATCTAAACAATTAATACGTCCTCACACATTTTCCCCAACCTAATCGTTTGGTCCTACCCATATCATACCCCTTTCTTCCCTTGAGGAAACAACAATTTGTAACTTTTATTCCCTAATGTCCTCTCCTAATGTTTCGTAGTTCGTCTGTATTGTCAATCTGTCATAGCCCTTTGAAAATTGTTAATGTAAAATAACTTGTTTTACTGTTTTATACTACTATCCTTTTTATTATGTAATTCGCTTAGATTTAATAGGCGAACCATCAAATTTTATTAAACTTGAAACTTGATCTTGTTTCCTAGACTGTGGGCGTTTACGTACATAGCCCTCCGTGTTGTATGTTTGTTACGTCTCAGTGGGGATGTTCCCGCTTGAGCTACTTGGACACCTTTAGCATTATTCGCATGTTTTGTACTTTCCCTAGACCCAGAGTTACAACGTGCACCTATCCCGGACTCCCCAGACCCAGAACTAGTATGGTCAGATATAAGATGAAGCACATAGTGTTTAAGACTCAAGACAGTGGAGGGTCAGGGCACTGTGTCAGATGGTTCGTGGAATTTAGATTGGCTTATTCTCATAGAGGGTTGGGGAAAAGGTGAGTTTTTATTGCCTTCCTGCAGTTCAGTAGGCCTTCTAATGATCTTATGTGGGTAGGTAGTTTGTTCCAGAAGTGCGTTAGTTAGTGCAAGTAAGATCTTTTCAGGCATTCTCAAGGCGAAGGATGCGCTTGCTTATCTTCTTGCGAGCAAAGCATTCATTTTGGGGCGTAGGGTGGAAGTTTGGAGGCTATATAGGCCAGTACCATGTCATGGAAGAGTTTGTAGGCCATTACAAGGCCTTTGAATTAATATACATTGTTTGTTGATTGGCAGCCAGTGGGCAGCACGCAATGCCTGGGTGATCAGATCTTGTATGTGGAGAATTTTCAGGAGTCAAACAGCAGCATTTTGGACTTGTTGCAGTTAATGGAGGTTTTTTGAAGTGAGCCCATTTAGGAGCGTGTTGCAGTAGTCCATACAGGAGAGGATGAAGGTATAGAATAGCGGAGAGAAGTCCGGTTCCGAGATTGTCTGTCTGATTTTCCATAGCTACTGGAGGTAGTAGGACGAGGCAGATACTACTTGAGAGATATGGTGGGGCAAAGGGCTTACAAGGTTATTGGAAGATACCTGTGTGGTGACTCCTTTGATGTATTAAACACACACTGCAGGCTGGGAAGTGGTGATAGCTGCTGTTATTTGCAAGTATTCACTATGTCCAATGATTAACAAATTCCTACAAAGGGGAATTGAAACCATTGTATTTGATAAATTGTGGCCCCAGGAAGGAGTAGAACAAAAACTGATAGGATGTTATTACTAGGATAACATGCAGTGCAGAAGATCCTCCTTATTTCTCCAAACAATACAAAACTGGGGCCAAGTGACAAGGGAGGAATACACAAAGGCAGAATTTTGAGAAGAAATCCAAGAAGGAGACACTCTGGTGGAAAGTACTATATGTAGCTCTGTGAGGTATATTATATGCATCCAAAATGGGCCAGCAAAGTATGACCGCAGATATTGGGGAATTGCATAAAGTATGGTAGTTCAGAAAGTACTTTTATACACTATCCATCTAAGTTTTACTTCCATTAAAAGCAATGGAAGTAAAAACCGGATGTGTCTGTCTATCCAACTTTTTCTGGAGCCATATGGTAACCTTAATCAGAGATGTTCCAAAAAATTAGGCACAGTGTTATAGAATTTGGGGGCAGCGTGACCAAGTGGCATGGCAGGTTTCAGTTTGTATAAGTCCTTACACCTAAAGTTGGGTGCTGGAGTACACTCCCAACTAATAATGTATGAGCCATTTACACTAAAACTTATTGTCCAAATATTATCAAAAAGAGGGGACAGTTAATAAATTGAGATTAATGGAACAAAGATGTCTAGATGGCTGTTAGGGAATAAACAGATGGAATAGATAAAAAGGCTGACTTGAGTAAAGTACTTTGAAAGTCAGGTGTATAAACTTAGAAGTTAATGCAATGGGTGATGGGGAGCCAGTATTCTTTATGGAGGAGGGGTGTAACTGTGACATGATCAGATTTTCATGATTGTGTTAAGAGGCATATAGCGGAATTTGAACAAGTTGAAGACTCTCCCACTGGTCCCTCTTCATCATCTGGTCCCCACCTTAGCTCTGTAAAGTTGTTGGGGGTTTTTTCACAGTATATCCCCTCCCAATCTTCCCCAGAGGCTTGCTGCCAGTAACACCTCTGAAATAGCCGTTTTGTTTTCTTCTGCTGCTACAAGGTTTTGGTGATTTTGAGCCATATACAGTAGTGTGTGGACTCCTGCACTGCTCATACAATCTCAAGACTAGCACAAGAGTTTGGTCCTTATGGGCCTCATAATCAAAATAGAAATACATCTAAAAACCTGCCCAAATCGTCACTTGGACGACCTAAAAGACAGATCGTCCAAGTGCAAATAATTGAAACGGATTTTTAGACGTATCCAGAGACATTTTAGGCCTCTGAATCCCACTGTGTGTCCAGAGCTGAAAGGGGCATTTTTGAAGGAGTGATGTGGGCCAACCTAGACTTAGTCGTACTGCAGGGATAATCAAAAGTTTTACGAGGCTGCCTGGATGGAACTTATACATTGTGACTTAGGTGATCTAAAAACAGGTCTAAGTGCCCAGAAGGTATCCGAAGTGACCAGACACTTTGGATGCCTTCTGCAGACACAAAGTACAGACCACCACACACTCCCCCCATGATCACTGACCCTCCAACACCACAATAAAAATCGGAATAAAAATGTACATACCTGCCCCCAGAACATCAGCACCTGGCATAGGAAAGTCTATGGAAAGAGCTGCATAGAGGTGGCTTAAGTAGTCTGGGAGGTGGGCTATTGAACCATAGAGGGGAGGATCCAAGCCCATAAGCCACTCTAACCACTATATTCATGATGGAAAATGTGAGTCCACCAACCCCCCAAAAAAAACCCCTACTGTACTGCCGTATAGGTGGCACCTGCAGACATAAGGGATATTAGGGTTGTAGACAGGTGGGTGTAGTAGTTTTTTTTTTGGGGGGGGCTCCACATGACCTGCAAAAGAGTTTTGGTGAGATGTTTATATGGCACCCTTTTTGTGAAGTTCACAGCAGTGCCCTGTAAAATGCCCCACTACTCTGTTGCTATGTCTGGGTTGCCAGTCCATCGCTTTACTGGCCTCTCCTATGTCCAAAAGGTCTTGTTTTAGGTGTTTGGGATTTGGATGATTTTTTGGTGGAGAATATGGTACTAAGTTTACTTATCAAGAACATGTTAATAACATTGTTAAATGCTGCTTTTATCGTCTTCGTCTAATCCGTTCAATGACAAAATATTTAGAACCACAATCCTTAAATATTCTAATGCACTCTCTTGTTATAACAAAACTAGATTACTGCAACTCTCTTCTACAAAATATTACTCAAAAAGAAAAAAAACGTTTACAAATTATACAGAACATAGCAATTAAAATAATCCACAATGGTAAAAAATATGACCACGTAACACCTCTGCTAATCAAATCACATTGGCTGCCCATAAATAACCGAATAACTTATAAAATAGCTCTACTGATTTTCAAAACACTAAATACTAATGAACCACAATTTATAGATCGTTTATTAATCCCCCATTCTTCAAATCGTTCTTTACGTTCTGAAACCCAAGAATTATTAATGGTTCCCTCTCTAAAAATAGTAGGGACAAAACGCCACGATATTTTCTCTGTAGTGGCTCCTCTTACTTGGAACTCTCTTCCTTTATATATCAGAAAAAATAAAAATTTAAATCAATTTAAAACTAATTTAAAATCATTTCTTTTCAAAATCTCTTTTGACCTCTAAATTCACTTCATTGCTAATTTCTATCTTAGAACTTTCAATCCCTTCCTAATGTTTCCTCCCTCCCCTCCCAGACCACTCTTTCTCCCTCTCGGGAAAATATTTTTGTAACTTTAAGCCCTCATGTTCATTCCATATGTGTCATAGTATGTTAATATTGTTTTGAGTGTCCAATTCCTTTTAGTTAAAGTAGTACTAAGATACTGTTATTTTACCCCTCTAATGTTCAATAATATATAATTTAACAATGTTTGTTATATTTTGTTAATCGCTTAGTTTGTAATAAGCGATACATCAAATAAAATTAAACTTGAAACTTGAAACTTGATAAAGATAGGCATACTAGCGATCTGGACGATCAAACGACTGGACACAGGAGTAGACTAAAAAAAAATTGGTCGTATTTTTTGAGTATGTACTTTGGATGCTGCTGACTTTGGGCGTCTAGCGCCTTAGGCCCAAAATGGACTTAGACATTTATTTTGATCATGCCCCTCTATGTGTCTCAAATTCACTGAGAGTTATAAAGTGAGGCATTGCAGTTGTATGCTTCTGGATAAGATATATATTGGTAGAAGAAAGTAAGTGAGCTGCAGCTAAGGTTGATGATCTCTGACCTTACAACAAAGAGAACTGCTTTGTGGAATGTTTGGAATCAGGATCAAGAATTTGGAGAAAAGTTGATTGATTTAGTATGCTAATTTGGTAATTAGGTCAATGAGCTGTCCAATTTTATCACCTTTCTGCAAGCTTGTTGTGCCAGATTTTCAGGATTTCCCTATGCATATGAGAGATTTGCATACCTTCTACCCCAATTTTTTCAGATTTCTCTCATGGGTATTCATTAGAGATACTCTGCAACCAGGCAGGCTTGCAACCCTTGAGGACTGAACTTGGACAAGCCCATCTTACAGCTTCTCTGATCATTTTATTACTTACATATTTTATTATATGTCTGATCTGACTTTAAGAAAGCTTGGGACAAGTACACAGAATTTCAAAAGAAGAGGGGGGGATTAATAGATGGTATGGATGGGCAGGCTGGATAGGTCATGTCATCTTTTATCTATCTTAATTTTTCCAAGTCTGTATGTATGTTTTTCAGTAGTTAGTAAAGAACATGTTTATGATGATGTCATGTAATGTTTTATATATGTCATAAATAATTCATAGAATTTTGTGGAACTTGCTACCGTCATCCTTAATTGGTGGTGCTATTGGAACTGAATTGTGACATAAAATGACGTAAATTAGAGCAGTAATGATGGTGTAAAGCAGGATAATTGTATATGAAAATTATTAAAATTAATTGAGAATCATCCTGTATATCAGAATTTTCTTTTTCTGAATGCCAGCCTGGGTCTCTGGGAGATAAGCAGGACTAGGCATGCATAGGTCATACAGAGGATTCCTTTGCATGAGACTCTTCCACGTAAAGGGCATATTGGGTATGAAAAGTTCATAGTCTATTATTGAGAAAGACATGGGGGAAGCCACTGTTTGCCCTGTATTGTTAGCATGAATATTGCTACACCTTGGGTTTTGGCCAGGTACTAGTGACCTGGATTGGTCACCGTGAGAACGGGCTACTGGGTTTGATGAACCATTGGTCTGACCTAGTAAGGCTATTCTTATGTTCTTAAAGAATATTTGGCTGTCAGATGATTATAAAAATTACTGTATGTGTGTTCTCTGCTCCCATCCAACCTGTTCAGTGACCTTTGACAGTGGAGGTTTAACTTTAGTATAAATGAATTTATTTTCACTGAAGGTATACAAGAAGCACATTTGGTTGAATTTTGTTGAAAGAAAGCAGTATATAAATGTGACAACATATCATAGGGTATGGTGTTAGCTTGCTCTGCTTTCAAAATGTAAATTCTCTGATTAATATACAAACACGGAAATATGACAGCAGATAAAGCCAAAATGGCCCATCCAGTTTGTCCATCCATAGCATCCTTCCACTATCTCCTCCTCTTCTCTAAGAGATCCTACATGCCTATCCCATACTTTCTTGAATTCATTCTGTCTCCACTACCTCTACTGGGAGACTATTATCTTCCACCCTTTCTGTAAAAATGATTTCCTTAGATTACTCCTGAGCCTATCATCTCTTAACCTCATTCTATGCCCTCTCACTCTAGAGTCTCCTTTCAGTTAAAAGAGACTTGCCTCATGTGTATTTATGCCGCTTAGGTATTTATATGTTTCTCAAGAACAAAAATAGTAATAACAAAATATAATTCAAAATGAAGGTAAAATGTTATTAGTCAAATGGTGGAAGTACCCACTAAAAACCATTTTCTTAAAGTGGAGAAAAAGCCTCAACCATAAATACTATACAGACAGCAACCCAATGAGTTTTTTTAGTTTCAAATTTATTAAAAATTTGTTGTACACGCAATGTCAAGTACTTCAATGCGTATAACAATTTAAAAATAGGAGACAAAAATAAAACAATTTTATACAAATAAACATACAGTATATACGTACAAATAATTACCGATACAAAAGGAAAGGGGAATGAACTACAATCTTTAAAGAAACATTTAGGGAAAATACATCTGGAGGATAACAAAGAATAATCATGAAAGCTGTTCTAATTCTGTATCATAGGCAAAAAACAGAATTAAAACGGCTAGAAAACTCATTGATTTGCCATCTGTATAGTATTTATGGTTGAGGCTTTTTCTCCACTTTAAGTAAATGCTTTTCAGTGGGTACTTCCACTACTTAGCTAATAACATTTTTCCTTCTTTTTGATATATACATTTCTAACATCTCTCCTTTCCCGCCTTTCCTCCAAAGTATACATATTGAGATCTTTAAGTCTGTCCTCATATGCCTAATGACATAGACCCCAGCCATTTTAGTTGTCTTCATCTGGAAGAAAGTGTGGTCTCCAGAACTGTACACAATTATTCTAAATGAGGTCTAACCAGAGTCTTATACAGGGGGCATCATTACCTCTTTTTTCCTACAGGCCATTCCTCTCCCTAAGCACCCAAGCATCCTTCTAGCTTTTGCCATCGCTTTTCAACCGGTTTGACCACCTTAAGATCATCACATAATATCACACCCGTCCCGCTTCTTTTTTGTGCACAAAAGTTCTTCACCTCCTAAACTGTACCGTTCCTTTGAGTTTTTGCAGCCCAAATGCATGACCTTGCACTTCTTTAGAATTAAATCTTAGTTGTCAAACTTCAGCTATTCCTCACACTTCACTAGGTCCTTCCTCATGTATTCCATACTGTCAGGTGTGTCTACTCTATTGCAGATTTTGATATCTGCAAAGAGGCAAATCTTACCAGTCAGCCCTTCAGCAATATTACTTACAAAAATGTTAAAAAGAACAGGCCTAAGATCTGAACTTTGAGCATCCCTTTCCTCAAAGCAATCTCCATTAACCACTACTTTCTGTCGCTTTCCACTCAACCATGCCTGACCCAGTCTGTCACTTTGGGATCCATACTGAGGGCACTCAGTTTATTTATTACAGTAAAAGCCTGTGTCAAAGGCTTTGCTAAAATTTTAAATACACCACATCTAATGTTCTCCCTCTATCCAATACTGTGGTCACCCAGTCAAAGAATTTGATCAGATTTGTCTGACAAGACATGCCTCTAGTCTAGTGAATCCGTGTAGCCTAGGGTCCTGCAATCTGGATTCCAGAAACATCACTATTTTCTGTTTTAAAAGTATTTCCATTAATTTACTTACTACAGAAGATAGACTTGCTGACCTGTAGTTACCTACTTCTTCCTTCCACTTTTGTGGAGATGGACTACAACTGTCCTTCTTCAATCCTCTGGTATCACTCCCGACTGTAGAGAAGCATTGAAAAGGTCAGCCAACAGAACCACCAGAACTTCCTTAAGTTCCCTCAATACTCTCAGATGTACTCCATCTAGCCTTATCGCTTTGTCCACCTTTGGTTTAGTGAGCTCCTCATGAACAGAATCCTCTGAAAATCGATCATGGTCTACCACATCTCCAATCCTATATGCTTTTGTTTTTTACAGTTCTGTTTTTACAGTTTTATTTTTTTTACAGTTCTGCTCCCAGTGCTTCAGCTGTGAACATAGAACAGAAATATTTGTTAAGCAATTCAGCCTTATCTTTATAAGCTTCTACATATTCCTCCCCTCCACCTTTGAGACTCACAATGTCACTTTTGCACTTCCTTCTATCACTACTAATCACCACTTTATCTAAAAAATGTCTTGTATCTTGTTTTACCATGTCTTTTTTTTTTTTTTCTTCCATTTCCTTTTTTGCTTTTCTCTCAACTTTTCCAGATATTTTTGCCTGTCTACTTTTCTGTGATTTTTTGTAGTTTATGAAAGCTAATAATATCTTTTTCCTTACCTTGGGCTAGATGTACTAAACACGGTCACTAAAACCATTCGAGTCACTATTGGCCATTTTTTTTTTTTTTTTTGCTGATTGTGGAAGTGATCAATGTTCTAACAAGTTTCCATTCAGATGATTTGCATGGAGGTTCACTGTAATCCCCATTGGACCAGTCACTCTGAGAACAACTGGACACATGTAGAACCGGTTTGGAGAAGCCCTGTTGAAGAATTCCTGGAATTTACAGGTGTGATAGGTGTCACAGATGATATGAAAACTGAGATTGTGAATGAATCAAAATTCCATACAGCTGAGCAGGGGAAGCGTCAAAGCAGCCTCCTGCTTTTTTCTTTTTTAATGGCACAGATGTTGTGCATATGCTACACATGCACAATATCTGCCCCATTAAAAAAAATGCCCGTACTTCCCCGCCAACCCACCCCGGAATCAGAATGGAGGCAGGAGGGATGCCCACTCATTCCTGCCACCATAGAAACCCCGCCTCTCCCATACCTGCTAAAATCGGTAGGAGGGATGCCCACTCCTTTCTGCTACTGGAGGCCCCCCCTCCAACCAGCCTCTTATTCTCCCTCCGCATACCTGGAGATTAGTTGACAGTAGGAGGGATGCCCAGTCCCGCCACTCTAAAATGGCCTTCCAATTCCCAGTACGTCCTGGGATGCACGAGGAGGAGCCTAAGGCTCTGATTAGCTCAGACGCCTAAGTCCCCTCCTGGGGATACAAAGGGAGGAGCCTAAGGCCTCTGTCAAGTGGTGGCAGGAAGGAATGGGCATCCCTCCTGCTGATTTTGGCTGATGCGGGGAGAGGGGGGAGGTCAACACACACACCACACAAAACAACTTTGCCCATAGAAAAAAAATGAGAAAACAGGCATACAAGTTTAGGGCTTTAATATTAATGACCTCATTTGCATGCCAGAATCAGAGAATATAGGACCACATAGAAAACCATGCAGTGAGCATATTTAGAGCATCAGGTTGTCAAATACCATTGTCACTAAACCAGTCAAACAGGTTTAGCGATTGTTAAATGATCGGAGGCTTTAGTACACAGGTGTCAAAGTCGGTCCTTGAGGGTTCGCAATCCAGTCAGGTTTTCAGGATTTCCCCAATGAATATGCATGAGATCTATTAGCATACAATGAAAGCAGTGCATGCAAATAGATCTCATGCATATTAAGAACATAAGAACATAAGAAGTTGCCTCCGCTGAGGCAGACCATAGGTCCATCCTGCTCAGCGGTTCGCACCCGCGGCGGCCCATCAGGCCCATTGCCTGAGCAATGGTCTATACCTATCTATACCCCCCAATCCCTTTTTCTTCTAGGAATCTATCCAAACCTTCTTTGAAACCATTTAATGTTTTCTTGTCTACAACAGCCTCTGGAAGCGCGTTCCATGCATCCACCACCCTCTGAGTGAAAAAGAACTTCCTAGCGTTTGTTCTAAACCTGTCCCCTTTCAATTTCTCCGAGTGCCCCCTTGTACTTGTGGCGCCCCTTAATTTGAAAAATCTGTCCCTGTCTACTTTTTCTATGCCCTTCAGGATCTTGAAGGTTTCTATCATGTCTCCTCTAAGTCTCCGCTTTTCCAGTGAGAAAAGTCCCAACTGCTTCAATCTGTCGGTATATGGGAGATTTTCCATTCCCTTTATCAGTTTAGTCGCTCTTCTCTGTACTCCCTCAAGTACCGCCATGTCTTTCTTGAGGTACGGCGACCAGTACTGGACACAGTACTCCAGATGCGGCCGTACCATTGCACGATACAGCGGCATGATGACTTCCTTCGTCCTGGTCGTAATACCCTTCTTAATGATACCCAACATTCTGTTCGCTTTCCTTGAGGCCGTGGCGCATTGCGCCGATGCCTTCAGTGTTGCATCTACCATCACTCCCAGGTCTCTCTCCAGGTTGCTGACCCCTAGTGGTGTTCCCCCCATTTTGTATGTGAACATCGGGTTCTTTTTCCCCACGTGCATGACCTTGCATTTCCCCACGTTGAAGCTCATCTGCCACTTTTCGGCCCACTTTTCCAGCTGCGTTAGATCCTTTTGGAGATCCTCGCAGTCTTCCTTGGTTTGAGCCCTGCTGTATAGTTTGGTGTCATCTGCAAATTTAATGACTTCACACTTAGTTCCCGCCTCTAGATCATTTATGTAGATATTGAACAAGAGCGGTCCCAGCACCGACCCTTGCGGAACTCCGCTCGTGACCCCTTTCCAGTCTGAGTAGTGTCCCTTTACGCCAACCCTCTGCTTCCTGTTTGCCAGCCAGTTTTTGATCCATCGGTGGACCTCCCCTTGTACCCCGTGGTTCCATATCTTTTTAAGCAGTCTCTCGTGTGGCACCTTGTCGAAGGCTTTTTGGAAGTCAAGGTAAATGATGTCTATAGATTCCCCTTTATCCACCTGGCTGTTCACTCCCTCAAAGAAGTACAATAAGTTTGTGAGGCATGACCTACCCTTACAGAAGCCATGTTGACTCGGTTTTAGCTGCCCATTTTTTTCGATGTGTTCACAGATGCTGTCTTTAATCAGTGCCTCCATCATCATATTCATTGGGGAAATCCTGAAAACCCGACTGGATTGTGGCCCTCGAGGAGGGACTTTGACACCCCAGCTAGTGCATCTCGCCCCTTTTCAGCTACTACTCTTGAGAACCAAAGAAGCTTTCTTTTCCTTTTATTTCCTTTTTTTTTACAGTTCACTTAAAATTTTGCTATACTTTCTTCAGCTTGTCTAATTGCTTAACAATTCTGTCTTTTTGGGACATTATTTTTGTGGTTTTGATGTTTTAAACAGCTGAAAAGTATGCACTTTCATTTGTACACTGCTCATTTGTATTGCTGTCTTCTGCTGTCATAATATGTTCATACCTTGGTATATTAGAATGGCACTGATTCACCTTTCTGACATGAAGCTGCATAGATTATCGTCATGTGCTTTGTATAAATTGTTAGGGAGGAGCACTCAGATTCTCTGCTTAACCTCAGTCTGAAAAAAAAGGATTGTTTGGAGATTTATTCTTACTGGAGAAAAGATTCTAGTCAATTATTAATTTATTTTAACATTTATATCTTACAACCCCAGTGGTACAAAATATTCATAAAAATTAATAAAACATACAGAGCAATCAAATATTACAAACACATTAAATTGATAAACATTAAGAAGACCATATGATAAACTAAAATCTACAATAGAGTAGACACCTCTGATGGTGTGAATAATATGAGGTGGGATCTGGTGAAGCTTGAAGAATGTTCTAGAAATTGGCAGCTAAGATTTAAATGGGTCATTCCATTTCAAGTGGTCCAATATTGAAAGTCATACCCACTGGATCTCCTCCAAATTGAATAAAACTTTGTGTAGATGTTCCCTGTAGCCTCAAACGAAACCATGTAAAATTTTATAGCTGGATCTCCTATTGGTTTCAGACCTAGAGACTGTCGAATGTAGGTCACTCTTGGAGTACTGTGCTCTGTGTAACCTAAATGGCAACTTTGTGTAGCCACTAGAGCCCAACAAAGCTTCCAAGAGAATTGACATTTTGGGGATTAATACAACCCCTACTACAAACTTAATTTGCAAAGTGTGGAATGTAACGTTAGTTTACCTCCCTGTTAAGAGCCAGAAAAGTAGGCAAAAAATGTTAGAAAATAAATTTAGGGGGGGAAATTCTGTATAGGACGCTGGTTTCTGCAGCTGCCTAAGAAGCAGCTGAGAATCGCACATTGGTGTCCTATACAGAATCGCGTCTGCCCTAAGAAACAGATGCCTAACCACCCCAATTCTCTAACCGGCGCCCATGTCACAAGCGCCAGTTAGAGAATTGCATTGCCACTGAACTGATTACGGCAAGGGAATCTCCCTGCTGCAATCAACTGAGTGGCAGTGAACCCCCCTCCCCCAGACACTGTCCACGGCAGGAAGGATGCCCAATTCCTCTTGCTTCCACCCCTGAACCCTCCCTCAAAGTCTCCCGGCAGGAGGGATGCCTACTCCCTCTTGCGGGAACCCTCAAAACAACTCCCCAACTGTGATAGGCAGGAGGGATGCCCATTCCCTCCTGCCAGCAGGCTGTCCCCTGAACCCAATGCTCCCAATCAATGACCCCCCAGACTCGACCCGGCACCCCAACCCCCTGCCCTCCCCGTACCAGAAGGATGCTTACTTACTCCCTCTGTCCGCTAGACCCGCCTTTTCACAATGCTGAACCTTCCCCCTTCTTGGTACATTCTGGGATGCACTAAGGAGGGGCCTAAGACCCTGATTGGCCTAGGCATTTAAGACCACTCCCATAGGAGGGGCCTTGGGCATGCACTGGGAGTGGCCTAAGACTCCAGTTGGCCAGATACCAAAGGCCATACCCATAGTCTTTGGTATCTGGCCAATCGGAGTCATAGGTCGCTCCATGGTGCATCCTAGGATTAACCGGGAAGGGTAAGGCCCGCCATTGTGAAGAAGCAAGCCTGGTGGCCAGAGGGAGTAGGCGTCCCGCCGTACTACAAAAGGTGGATTTTGGGGTGGAGGGTTCGGGTCTGGGAGTTCATAGATTTGGAGAGAGGTAATTGTTTCAAGAAGGCCTGCTGGCAGGAAATGGCTGCCGTGAGCAACTGTCATAGTCTCAAGAGACTACGGGAGCTCAAGGCAGCCATTTCCTATGAGTGATCTGCACGGAGCAGGAGCGTAGGAAGATTACTCCTGCCCCGAAAACCTGCTAGACCACCAGGTAAAGCTTAAGGGATTCCGGGAGAAGAGTGGGAGGGAGGTGGGGAAGGTCCAGAATACAGCTTTAATTCCAGGGGAAAGCGGGGGTTGGGTCAGAACCGGCCCGAATATTATTCACGGTTTTTTAATATTCATGGGCTTGCTCTGCCTCTAAGCCCCGCGAATATTGAGGGAGAAGTATATATAATTACACAAAGAAATTATATTGGTGCTTTATTCAAATTTTGGCCGTTTTTTGGGTGCAAATATTTCAACTGTACATTGTACAATTTTTTTATTTTTTGTATCACTTGAAAGAGTGTCTGTTTTACTACAAAAGCCATTCTGTTTCATATTTGACCCAGCCTTGCTTTAGCCAGAAGTTAGGTCTCAAATGCATGCATTATTCACATGTGTATACTTGCGGTGGTAAAAAAGGGCATCTTTGGCATCCTAGTAATATGTAAATGAGCTAGAGGTGTGAAACTGCATGGTGCAGCTAAGCTTGTTGGGCTTGCCATGCTAACTCAGGTTACAGCATTCATTGCTTTTACATACTCTTGTAAACGGCCTATCAAAATGGACATTTAGTTGTTGGTGATTCATTGCAAGTTCAATACATTCACTTGAACTCTGTTCTCCCTTTCATAGTTCATGTGTGTTTCTCTTTATACTTAAATTCTGGCTCAGGACTTCAGAATTTGAGTCTCTGCATAATTAGTGACTGCTTACAGTATGACACTGTTGCGGTTCATGCCTTTTTGAAAGCTTTATGAACCAACAATCCGGGAATACAAAATGCGATAGATCTTGCAGCACAATACAAAATTTACAAAAAATGTTGTTAATCTTTTCTGCCATTCCAAAGGCTTTGGAATTTCTGCTGAATGGAATTTATTTTGGCACTAGCTATGGAAAATCACCATGTGATAGTATTGGAGGAACTATGAAATGACTTGCTGCACATGACAGCTTGCAGTGGCCTCTGGAAAATCTGATCTTAATTTGATTTGTGAAGAAAATATTACTGGGGTCAAATTTCTTAGTCATCCTTAAGGAAGATGTTGAGAAATTAAGACCTATTCAGGAGTTCAGGTTTGAAAATGGCCATACAGTAGCTGGAACTCGGGAAAAATCACCAGTTTAAGCCAATTGATGAAATCAAAATTTGTGTCAGCAGAGTATCAGGAGATGAAACATTTTTCATTGCTGATGTCACTAAAGCTGATAATCCTCCTTCATTGTTTCAAGTTTATTAGGTGTCTATATATCGCTTATCGAGGTTATCTAAGCAGTTTTACAATCAGGTTGGTACTCAAGCATTTTCCCTATCTATCCTGTTGGACTCATAATCTATATAACGTACCTCTGGGGCTGTGGAGTGACTTGCTCAGGGTCACAAAGAGCAGTGCAGGGTTTGAACCCACAACTCCAGGGTGCTGAGGCTGTAACTCCAATCACTGTGCCACACACTCCTCAACTTGTCAACCTGCAGCCTGGCCAATATGTTGCTTACATGTATGACAACGATTGGTGGATTAGAAATATCTTTGAAATCTCAGAATACAATGATGCCTTAATTAACTTTTTGTATCCACAAGGCCTTGCTCGATCCTTTTATGGGCTCATTTAAAAAAGATACTGTGTTGGTGTCAGAGGAACATATTTTTACTGTTCTTGAAGATCCAATGACAAACTCAACAGGAAGGCAATACAGCTATTCATGAACTGTGTTGTTCATTATTGACAACAAATTCAAGGCATTGTAGGAGGATGTACAGTTGTGATATGACATTAAATATAGCTAAAATTTGCATACATTTTTTTCATTAATCTTAATAAAGATTTATCTCAGAAAAGAAAAGCGCTGTGTGCCTAAAAATTTGTTTGTTAAAAAATTTATAACTGGCAGCATCCCAGAGTTCTGTGTGGGGTACAGTAGAAACAGAAACAATAAAATTACAACAGACAGTTACATAAAAAAAAAATCATACTGAAATTAAAATATCTATGGGTACGCTCTCTCAAGTAACATTGTCTTTACACCTTTTCTAAATTGCAGCACACTAGAAGCCTGCTTGATCTCAATGGATAAAGAATGCTATAGCAGCACACCTTGCACCATCACCATGGACTGCTGAATTCTTGCTAGTCTCACCAAGTTCACAGATGGAATTTCAAGCCGCATCTGATTCACAGAATGCAAAGCTCACTTTGGCTGGTAAAAATGAAATAGTGAGCTCAAAACAACTGGACTCTTATCATTCAGTACTTTAAAGATCAGACATAATGTCTTAAACTCAATATGCGAAGCAATGGGCAACCTATGTAAATTATGCAAAATAGGTGTTATGATCATATTTAGAGGCTCATACAATGATCTGTGCGGCAGAATTTTGTACAAGTCGTAAAGCATGAATCACATACTTGGGCAATCCAAGATAAAGTGAATTACAGTATTCAAACACCGGAGTCAATAATATACTGATCACAGTGCAAAAATTATTCATTGTAAGATAATCTCTCAGCCTCCTTAACAAACGAAGCTACTGGGACAGTATCTCGTTCAGTTCCTAAAATCTTGAGCCCTATTGTGCTTTCTATTCAGGAGCTATGTTGTATCAAATATTTGCCTATACATTCCATGACAAGCTTTTTCATCATCTTTGTGATCCCCCAGTGATACATCAAAGAATGCACCAATGATTGAGTGTTATATTTAGATTCATCACAAACAGTTATACTAGAAATATGACTCTTAGTTTGGTCTAGCAACTATCCTTTCCACAACCTGAACCCAAAGTTGACATTTTGGCACTATCTTCCATGGAATGAAAAAAATGGCCCCAATAATGAGACCCCTAACTTTGGAAGAAGTTGAGATCCAGCTTTAAGACTTTGCACGTATTGTATGTCCTATTGTACTTCCACTAAAATTTTCATCAACTTCTGAGATGGTCAGGTGGAGAGGCCTAGACCACTTGACATGGAATGACCCAAATCTAAAAAAATGCAGAGTCATGCATAGGATAGCATGGGGCAGACATGGGATCTCTTAGGGAGAGGAGGAGATAGCAGATGTTGTGGGATCGGCAGACTGGATGGTGAGGAAGGTGTACAGTGACAGTGGAAGTTTTTATGTTCATGAAAGAAGAGCAGGGCTTGAGGGTATTTATATATGATGATCATATGATGGTGAAACAGGTAGAAAAGGTGATGGCAAATGCTGGAAGGATGCTTGGGTACTTAGAGACAGGAATGGTTGTCAGGAAAAAGGAGGTAATGATGCCTCTGTATAGGGAGCAATGTATTCCCCCCACCCCTCCAGACAAACCACCAAGCAAGAAATGCCAACAACCTCCCAGAGATCCCTGCAGGGAAACGCATCGAAGAGAGGTCATACCTCCCCTTGATAAAGATCAGAGCTGAACCCAATTCACAAGTGGGGGAAGGAAAATAGCTGCCACAGCCAAGGAAAGCGCACCAAGGCACAGCATACAGTTCAGTTGCCTGCTAACCAACCCTGCCCCAAAGGAAAAGGAAAGTGACCTGCCTGATTCAGTCCCATGAAGCACTGCTGTGAAAGCTTGAAAAACATGGTAATACTCGCAACCTCATCTACATAACATTCTTATTAGATCCAGACTTGCAGGAAGTGGGTCTGAAGCACTGCTCCACATGTTTTCAAGTCTCCGCTATACTCTCTAATTCGCTGTATGAAAAACTTCTCTTGATTGTATTTACAGTTTCTTTATTGTAAACCGCTATACTCTCTAATTCGCTGTATGTAAAACTTCTCTTGATTGTATTTACAGTTTAGTTTATTGTAAACCGCCTAGAAGTCGCAAGATTACAGGCGGGATATAAGAATAAAGTTATTATTATTATTATTATTATAGAAGAAAGCAGCAAGACCACTTCTCTTCCTCAGCACTGAGGATCACTGCTGCTGCATATCTTCTTTTTTTTAAATGAGATTTTTATTAATTGGTGCTGAGAGTTGATGGAGGTGAAGAAGACAGCTTTCTTGCTCAGGCTTACGAAATGCAATTTCTCAGAATGTATTAGTGGGGCCAAGAAACTGTTGGCTTGGTAGCGGAGGAAAAGGAGAAGCTCCATAATTGTGAAGGAGATATCCTCCTGCCATCCTTTATGATTATGTTGTAATCCAGAAATATGTAAGTAACTGAGAAGATTCCATAAAGAGCTATATAGCTCAGAGGGCTTAGTGGACTTGTGGAATACGTCTACCTATTTGACCTCAACTAATATTTCTAAAATAGAGGAAGAGGACCATGGTATTTGTCTCAGGTAGTAACACTGCACCAACCATGTCAGTCTTTGTGATCGGTAAATATAATGTGTCTTTCTGTGGATGGGTTACAGAAAGTAACATGCTAGTACAAGGGCTATGGCTATTTTGGTAGCAGGAGTGAAATTATGGAATAACATGGTTGGACAGCTGAGCATGAATAAGAGTATACAGAGTTTTAGAAAATTATTGAAAACTTCTTTGTAGAGGCATTTTAAGAATTTGAGTTATATTTGATGAAAGTGAACAAGCAGTGATTTTTTTTTGTTTGTTTTATCTTGTTTAGTACTGATTTGTTTTGTATTATCTGTTTTATAATTTTGTATGTACTTTTGTAATCTGCTTTGTTATAAGCAAACTATAATTTTTTAAAGTAAATAAATATATAAAATGTCCATTTAGCAGTAGGGGAATTGGAGTTGTCCATTAAAAGCTTACTGAAGTCCACAGGGAGGATGGCTTCCATGTTGAATATTATTACCCCCTCTAGTGTTGACCAGTGTATTTAATATTGCATTGGAGAGATCTCGTTTCCCATGCTCTAGGTACTAAACTAATATTGTGTTGATTTCACAGTGAGGGAAAACAGCAGAAGAGTGTATAATACCTATTGCCTTGCTTAAATGTGATACTAAGATTTTTTTGTAAAGGTTTTTGAATGTCCAGTTGAAGCATTGTTGCCTAAGATCATATACCCAGATCAGCAGGAGTTGTCATGGGCAGGCAAAAGTCAGATAATTTGAGACAGGCAGTGAATTTATTTAAAGTTTTGAGCAGGAAAAAGGAGTCGTCCCTTTATGTAGCTTTAGATGCAAAAAGGCTTTCAAATAAAGATAGTAGTTTCTGTTTACAATGTTGAATCGTTAATTTGGGGAGAATTTTTATTTAGTGGATTGGGGCACTATATTGGAAGTCAGGTGAAAATGTTGATCAATGGGTGTATGCTTGAACAATTTGTATCAAACTGGGGAATTGTACCCCACGCTGTTTGCATTGGTTAGGGAAGGGTGAAGCAAAATGACAGTGTTTAAGTGGTAAAATTCAGCTCAAAGGAACCTATAAAAAATTTTTATATGAAGATGACACTTTATCTTTATGAAGGATCCTGTCAAGGTAGTCTGCTACTTGTTAGAAAGAAGGAGTGTTTTCAGAGAACTCTAGTTTCGATCTGGGAAAGACTGAGGCAATGGCTGTGGGTCTTGCAGATAAGAGATGCCACCAGACTTTACATTTAGATGGGCAAACAGGTACCTATGATATTTTGAGGTTAAGGTTTCCTGTAATGCCACATAATCATTTCATTTAAAACTGTAGACTTCTTAATGCAGAAGATTAGTTAAGAAATCCCTCTCTGGATGGGTAGGATCATGGAAATAAAGATAAGGTGACAGTGCTACTGAAAATTTCATTTCTCTTTTAACAACTACCCAAACAAATTCCTGCTAAGTAGTTTTGGAAATGGGGAAAAATCTTTTAAAGGTTTCATTTGAGTGAGTGAGGGGAAGAAAGTACATCTTAGTGGGAGGAGGCTCTTCTGTCAGAAAAGCAGGGTGCTGTAAGATATTTACTGGTAAATTTGATACAATCAAACTGCTGTGTTGAGGGTTTGTTAATATTAAGGTAGACTTGTAGGAGCCCAGTGGGTACAAATAGAAAGGAAGGTGCGCTCCCCCTACTTAGTTTTTGAGTGGATGGCCCCAAAGAACGTTGAAAGCGTAGGGTGTGAAATTGAAGTATCATATTACCTTTATTAATACCAATAAGAGTGATTTGGAAGTTAATGCAAAAATCTAGTTCATCATTCATTGGGGACTTAGTCTCCAGTGTTGAAGATTGCTGACTTTCTTCCCTTTTCTGCAACAGAATTTCACCCTCTTTGTCAAGATCTGAAAGGGGTTGGCGTGGAGAAGTTTGCCTGTCTGCTTCGGAGGGGTTGCTGTATTACCATGCAGGAGTTGCAGATAAAGCTTGGACGGAGGCTCCCTTTTTTTCGGTACTTCCAACTTAGGTATTTCATCTTAGTTATTGGGAATTTACCAGATCTTTGGATGGCACAAAATCACTAGTTATATAGATGTCGGAGGAAATTTCCTAAGGTTTTAACTCCCCATGCAGAGAGATGGAATAAATGGTTAGAGTTGCCTCTGGGGGAAAGTTCTTGTAGGCAGATGCATAGTGTGGTGCTCCTTGACTACTGCGTAGAGGCAAATGCAGATACAAATAGTGCACAGAATGCATTAAAATGGCTGGAGGAAGTCCCAGGTCTTTGTGTTGTGAAGGTTGTGGGAAGGTGGGTACATTTTTTCATGTATGGTGTGAAAGTGGTAAATTTTGAGATGTTCTGACAGAATATTTAGTACAGGACATGGTTGGAAATGGGGGAAAATTGTGGATTTTAGCTCCTTGCTATGCTTCCTAGTTGAGTGGGGAAAAAGGTCATTTGAGAGGTAGACATAGTAAATTAATTGCTGACTTGTTACTTGTAGCAAGGGTGGTGCTTGCATGGAGATGGAATCTGATTTGGCAACCTCCACAATTGATATGGCTTATTTTAAGGGGAGAGAAATGACGTGCTTCAGCAAATTAACTTTGTACTCTGGGGGTAAGATTCACTTGTTTGAGTATGTAACTCATTCACACATAGATTTGCTGCTGAATAAACACATTGGATATACACTGAGTTTAGAGAATGGATGTTGGTGAGTTTGAATAAGACATACTGCAGAAAACTTTAATATTGTTTAATTTTTATTAATTTTTTTGTTATATTGTAATTAAGGTTTTCTTTGTGTAGAAATGTTCATATGGTAGCTGGGGGGTTGGATTTTGGAGCAGGTTATATAGACATGGGTTAAAGGGTAGAAGAAGCCTCTTTGAAGAGGAAGAGTGGTGGTAATATCAAGGAAGTTAGATTGCTGTGTTAGCAGGTTTGGCTTGATGTGCAGTAGTTTCTCAATAAAGCTGAGGATATATCATGTGTGGTGTTGAGCTTGTCAAGTTAAATTCTCTGTAGCCCATTAGGGTAGTAAAGCCTGTATCATAAAATTAAATTGCAAAAACAAAATTTGAACATTGAAATCCAGAATTTTGTGTCCCTGATTGTCCGCTGCCACCATGGAAGAAACAAATGCTCAATGTACACCTCAATTCAACTTTACTACTTTACCATGCAATCCTACTCTTAATGGTGGCCACTGTCTAGTCTTCATAGCCGGTCTATCTAAGAACTCAAGTGTCCTCTTGATAGACCACGTCACTGGGAACCAGTAATCTGGTCAGACCATTACCAAAAATACACATATCGGCATCTTTAACAGAAAGTAACCAAGGTTAGGCGAGGCAAGATCCCAGCAGACAAATTCTGGAGCAAAATCATTAACCACTTAGAACCCATAGGGGAAGATGTTGATAGAGCATTAACCACAATATCCGTCTTAGATGAGGTTGCTCCAGCCAGATGTATAAAATCAAAACTGAAAAATAATCCTTGGTTTTCAGACTCACTATTGGCCTTCAGAACTAAAGAAAGAAAGCTTGAAAGATTCTGGAGGTAGTAACCAACCCAAGAGCACTACATCACCTGAAAAAGGGAAATAAAATAATACCAACTAGTCACAACTGTAGCAAAAATAGCTTCCTTAGCACCGGCAGCAGATGAATCCAGAGACCAGTGGGATAGCACACATCTACAGCAGGTGGAGATAGAGAACCGATTTGCCGGTGTATATCTTGGATGTTGTCCCTCCTGGCTAGTTAGTATGCTCTATCTCCAGCAGGTCGGATGGCAGCTATTCTTCTGGACTACTGGCTTCAGCTTTTTTTTCCTGTTTCCTGGGAATGATGGTGATTTCCTCCTGTTGCTTCGGCTTCAGTTGAGCTGAACGGCGCCAACTTTGGAGGCAACACCTGGGCTCTCTCAGGTCCCTTCCCCACCATCTCCACCTGTTAAGGCTTAGGACATCATTAGATCAAGGGCTTCTTTCCCATAAGTAAAAAAAAAAAAAAAAGCCCCAAACCTGGTTGCACGGGTTTCTGCAGTGGTATAGTTTGATATCTCAGCTGCCTTTGATGCGGTGGACTACGCTCTACTCCTACAAAAGTTGAATGAATTAGGCATACAGGAATCGATCCTGAAATTTTTTGCAGAATTTTTAGGAAATAAGACCTATGAGGTTAGAATAGGGAATAAGAGATCCCCAAGAACTGGCTGTGGGGTGCCACAAAAGGAAAAGGATTGGGATTTGATATACTGCTTGGACAAGGTGTATTAAGCGGTTTACAATCAGGTATTTTAGCATTTTTCCCTATCTTTCCTGGCAGGCTTACAGTCTTATCAAATGCACCTGGGACAGTGGAGGATTAGGTGACTTGCCCAGGGTCATAAGGAGCAGCATAGGGTTTGAACCCACAACCTCAGGGTGCTGAGGCTTTAGCTCTAACTACTATGCCACACTCTTCTCCTCCACTGTCTTCCTCCCTGTTTAACTTCTATTTAAGAACCTTGGCAGGACTCGATCCAAGATGGCGATCAGAGGCAGGATGCGCTAAGCTGCGTGTCCCAGGATTGTGCTTTTCAACCTTTCAAACGGTAATTACTTACCGCGATGCCTAAGAGACGGGGCCGGAGTGCCGCTTCTGCCTCGCGGCGACCTGGAGCCCCGGGTCTCGGCAATATACAAGAACTCCTGTGGCGCATGCAGGAGGTCGCAGCGACGTCGGAGGGCGGCCCGCAGAGAACACAGGGAGGCGAACCCATTGTGGATACTCCTGGGCCCGACACCACACTGAGCCCCGACATTAGGGCACTGCCCCCGCAACCCCAGACGACCAGCTCTCCCAGGGGCGGGGAAACCCCGGATTCATTGGTTTTCTCCTCTCCAGAGGCAAGGAAAGACTCACTGGAGAGTTTGGAGGTTGGGGCCCACCTTTCCAGGGTCCCCATGGAGGTATCTGGGGGAATACCATCTCAATGTGAGGGGGAAGGACTGAAGACACCACTCGAAGGACTTCAGGATGGTGAGCTCTCTACATTTACACAAACTTCAATTGAACTGACTAAACCTGCAGAAGTGACCTTAGACTCTATTTGGGACTTAATGGCTGGTTTTGTAAAAAATATTACTCCTACACTTCAACAAATTGAAGGGAAAATTAAGGGACATGATAAGGAATTGAAGAATTTAAGAGAAGAAACGAATACTTCTAACTCATCTATTCAAAAAATAGAAAAAGAAATTGTATCATTGAAACAAATTCAAGAGGCTTTAGTTAAAGACAATATTAACCTAAGGAAGAAGACTGAAATGCTTGAGAACAATTCACGCAGTAATAATTTAAGGTTAATTAACTTTCCAAGACTTGAGTTAGTAACACCTAGAGATATGCTTAAGAGATATCTAGTAGAGAATTTAGAGATACCCGAAGATTCATTACCACCATTTTCATGGGTTTATTATTTGCCGGATAAGGAACAAAATCAACAACCAAAAGAAAAATCTTCAGATCAAGAACCCTTAAATATATCACTGATCTTAGAAACATCTGAGAAGGATTTAGCATCACCAGCCACTATGATTATTACTTTAGCATTGCCAATTGATAAAACATGGTTGTTAAAACTTTTCTTTAAAAATAGACAAAAAAGCGTCCTTGGTTATAAAATACAAATGTTCCCAGATTTGGCACGGGAGACGTAAAGGCGCCGCCGTGAATTTCTTCTTTTGAAACCTGGGGTTTTATCTTTGGGGGCAACTTTTTATTTGAGACATCCGTGTAAATGTATTGTATATTACCGTACTCATAAATATGTGTTTTTTGAACCATCACAATTGACAAATTTCGTGGCTATGTCTCGTCTGAATGTTAACAATCTTTGAGCCCTATATTTGGGATATTGTGACCCCCCTCTCAGTGCTATGGCTCTCAGTTTCTTAATATTATAATTTTCTTTCTTGATAATTTCGCCAATTTAATTCTTGGATCTTAATTTGTGGACTTGAGCATAAATAGTATATTTGTTTATTAGGAATTATATAACTATTGTATTTGATATCTACTCTATTCTTGCTTTCTGTACAAGTGTAATACTTGAAATTTAAGTTGAAAATAATAAATAAATTAAAAAAAAAAAAAAAAAACCTTGGAAAAATATTTTTCTCCTTTTCCCCCCCCCCAATCTACACATTTTCTTACGCAGATGTTATTTTCCTACTTTGGGTAACAAGTGACACTTTTGAGACTACTCTTCAACACCTGGTGAAGATGATAAAGGACTTAAGCACGTGGATACAAAAGAACTTCCTTAAACTTAATAAACAGAAGAGCAAAGCGCTATAGTTTGGAGACTGAATTGCCGCCATGCACTGATTTGGTACTGTCCATTGGTGAAATTCCCAAAATAGAAAATACCTAAAAAATACTAGGCATTATCATCGACCCCCAACTCTCCTTTGCAGATCAAACCAACTCCCTGGTCAAAAAAAAATTATTCAGGCTAAGGTAACTAAGAACAATCCCTTCTGAGCCAGGCTAACTTTAGGACCGTCTTGATATCATACCTGGATTACTGTAACTCTTTGTACTATGGCATCACTGAAAAGGAACAAAAGAGATTACAATTACTTCAGAATACCGTGGTCAGATAAATTTTTGGAGTAGGCAAATTCAAAAGGACCAGCTTACTGTTTGGAAAACTGCACTGGCTGTCAATAAAAACCAGAATTAATTTCAAGATTACATGCATGGTCTATAAAGTGATCTATGGAGATAATTCTAACAGACTTGTATTAGACATCAAGATTCCTCGTTCCTTCCACAACGCAAGAAAAAGGCAGCACCGTAAGATGGCCCCCTCCCCTCCCCTCAACATGTTAAATGGAAAAAATCCCTGGGACCCAGAGTGTGGAACAGCCTACCCCTATGCTTACGTCAAGCTCCCCCCTATTACAGCTTCAGAAGAGCGTTAAAGGCTTACCTCTTCTCATAATGACTGATCTCTACCCAACCTCTTATTTAGAATCTGCTTGCAAATGTAGTAACTGATCACAACTAATTGTAAGCCACAATGATTCCTTGTAGAAAATTGTGGGATATAAGAAACTATATGATATGGTTTGTTAAGAAAAGGTGGCTTAATTTGGTTTACATCACATGGTACAGGAATTCTGGTGCACGAGAGTAGATTGAGCACTTGTTTCTGTGGCAATGTTGGCACAGAAGGAAGTGGAAGGTATATCAAGTCATCTGTTTGGCTGATGGGGTGCCAGGGCGATTGGGATTGCAGGTGATCAATCTTTTGTGGTCCAGGGTCCATGCTTATGGAATTAATTACAAATTTGAGATTCAGTTGGAAAGGAATTGTTCCACAATGCGAAAAAAGGTAAAAGGCAGGCTGTTTGGTCAAAAACCTGGGTTAACTAACTCCCTCCCCCTTTTTTTTTTTTTTAACTAAGCTGTAGTGCCTGGAACACTAAATGCTCCGACGCTCATTAGAAGTCCTATGAGCATCAGAACAGCGCATGAGCATTTAGTGCCCTGGGCTGTGGTAGAAACCTCTACCACGGTTTAGTAAAAGAGGGCCAAAATAAATAAATAGGAGCAAAGGGGTTGGGAGTCTGGATGAGGCCAGGGTGTTGGAAGTAATAGAGTGGTGAAGATCTGGGCTGTGGATTTACTAGAAGTGCAAAGACAATCTCTTCCTATGCAGCTATTGAGGGTCACTGGCATGCTGCTGATAGCGGTGGGGCTTGGGGGTGAGGATAAGACTACTGGAGGTGAGACTACTGGTTTCTGCAGTGGCACATTAAGGGTTTGATTTTATTAAACATTCTTTTCCCAACAAAGAATGCAAAAACGCTTTTAGCAAATCAGGCCTTAAGAAGCTTTAATACAGTGTTCTTCAACCTTTTTACACCCGTGGACCGGCAGAAATAAAAGAATTATTTTGTGGACCGGCAAACTACTAGGACTAAAATTTAAAAACCCCGTTTACGCCCCATCTCCGCGAGCTCGGTCCCCGCAAACCATCTGATCCCATCTGCACAAGCCGCAATTATGATTTTATATTGAACGTATTTTACTAAAGTATAAAAAGAAACAATATTCTGAACAATTGTGATTTTATAAATACAAATATACAGAGCACGGACCAACAAAACCCCTGTCTCCCCTCCCCTTCACATATATCCCTTCTACTATCAAGAAAACTGAACAAGCCAAGTTATTATAGAATGCTACATAGAAATATCATGCTAACAGAATACTGCAGTCCCCAATTATGTCTCTAGCAGGATATATAATTCAAATCTGATATATTCTAATGACAAAATAGAAATAAAATTATTTTTTTCTACCTTTTGTTGTCTCTGGTTTCTGCTTTCATCTTCTTTTCACTCTTTTCCTTCCAGCATCTGCCTGTTCCATCCAATGTCTGCCCTCTCCTCCTTCCATATGTATCTGACTTCTTTCTATGCCCCTCTTCCTTGTCCATCCTCCTCTCTCCTTTTTACATCATTTATTCCAGCTTCACTGCCTTCTTCGTTTTTATCTCTCTTACACCAGATCTAGCATCTTTATCCCTCTCTTATTTCTCTGCTGACCCCCTTTCCAGCATCAATGTCTCTCTACTTTCTCATTTCTCTCTCTCCCCCTTTCTCTCATCTGATCTCTCCATTCCACCCTGACCCCCTTCCCCTCCTGTAATCTCCCTGCCAGCTGTTTCCTTCCTTTTTTCTTTCTCCGTACCCTCATTCCTTTTTTTCCTTATCCCTTCCCTCCTCCCTCTATCCAACATTAACTCTCTTCCCATCCCTTTCCCTCCTCCCCTCCCAGCAGCATCTCTCCTTCTTCTCCCTTCCCTCCTCCCTCTATCCAACATTAACTCTCTTCCCATCCCTTTCCCTCCTCCCCTCCCAGCAGCATCTCTCCTTCTTCTCCCTTCCCTCCTCCCTCTATCCAACATTAACTCTCTTCCCATCCCTTTCCCTCCTCCCCTCCCAGCAGCATCTCTCCTTCTAACTCCCTTCAAGTCCAGTAACAGCTCTCCCTTTTCCAGACCTTCCCAGCCTCCTAAAGTGGCTTCCTCCCCTTCCAGCAGCTCTCGGTACCTGCCTGCAGGAAGTTGCCGGTAAATTGGAGAGCTGGTGGGAGGGGAGACAGCCACAGTGAAGGCTCCCCAGGATTTTGTTTGCACACGCTGACCATCTCCCTCCACCTGCACCTGAATCTGCAGCTCTCTCCGGTCTAATCGTAACTTCCCCGCGGCCCTCTTCAGCAACTCGGCAGGGGCGGCGATCAAGACACGCTGCCGACGTCGGGACCTTCACTCTCTGAGTCCCGCCTATTTTGTTTCAACTTCCTGTTTCCGAACAGGCGAGACTCACAGAGGGAAGGCCCCGACGTTGGCAGCCTATCTTGATCGCCTGAGGCTGGGAGGAACATTAATCAGCAGGAACCGCAGTCGGGAGGAACCGCAGTCGGCAGGAAATTTAACTGCCGACTTGATCTCGCCGGCCCTGCGCGGACCTGCAGAAATTTTCTGCGGACCGACACCGGTCCGCGGACCGGCGGTTGAAGAACTGTGCTCTAATATATGGAATTGGCATTATAAGAGAGATCTTAGCAGCTGCCTCCTAGATTCTACTAAAATATTCCTGCTACATTAAGAGCTTAATTAGATTTAGACTGTAGATTTAATTATATTCAAATAACTCCATTATTGAAATAGCGTCATTCATTACTTGTTCGCAGTTTTTAAGTCCTGTTTTGGCATTACTTTGGACAGGATATTGGTATGATGTTTTTTTTTATGGCAGAAGCTGTATATCCCTAGGTGTAGTTTTGATATCAGAAAATTAGAAGATGTAGGGTCAGAAGCCACATGTCATAGAATAAGCTACCCTGAGTTGGACATTGATTCTCGGTTGGAAATGGTGAGGACCAACATTTTTCAAGAAGCATTTAAGTAGACTTTTACAAGAGGGTATAAAATAGTAAGGTGAGATGGAAATTTATTATAAGGGATTTTTATATGTAATGTTTTAACCCTTTAATTGGCAGATGGTGAAACGTCTACTTTATGTAACTTAATGTTGAATGAGAGCAACAGTGCAAAGTAACAGGCATTGAGAGATGCTGTTCTCCCATAAGAGCCATAGAAAATACATGTTGCTTCTGAGCAACATTACCAAATAAAGGGTTAATGTGTTTTTAGAGTGTAAGTTGGTTTAAATATGAAGTGATAAATGCTAGTAAATCCTTTTTTAAGGAGGTATATAGTGCTTGTTTATTTATGGATGGAATTAATTTTTAACATATTCATCAATGACCTGGAAAAGGAGGCAAAGTGTGAGGTTATAAAATTCGCAGACGATACCAAACTGTGCGGCAGAGTTACGACCAGGGAGGTGTGTGAGGACCTACAAAGGGACCTGGACAAGCTGGAAGACTGGGCAAACAAATGGCAAATGCGCTTCAACGTGGACAAATGCAAGGTCATAGAAACATAGAAACATAGAAATAGACGGCAGATAAGGGCCCACGGCCCATCTAGTCTGCCCACCTTAATGTCCCTCCCCTACCTTTGCCCTGTGAAGAGATCCCATGTGCCGATCCCATTTGGCCTTAAAATCAGGCACGCTGCTGGCCTCAATCACCTGTAGTGGAAGACTATTTCAGCGATCAACCACTCTTTCAGTGAAAAAGAATTTCCTGGTGTCACCTCGTAGTTTCCCGCCCCTGATTTTCAACGGATGCCCTCTTGTTGTCGTGGGACCCTTGAAAAAGAAGATATCTTCCTCCGCCTCGATGCGGCCCGTAAGATACTTGAACGTCTCGATCATGTCCCCCCTCTCTCTGCGCTCCTCGAGCGAGTATAGCTGTAATTTGTCAAGCCGTTTTTCGTATGGTAGATCCTTGAGTCCCGAGACCATCCGGGTGGCCATTCTTTGCACCGACTCCAGTCTCAGCACATCCTTGCGATAATGCGGCCTCCAGAATTGCACACAGTATTCCAGGTGGGGCCTCACCATGGATCTATACAATGGCATAATGACTTCCGCCTTACGACTGACGAAACCCCTTCGTATGCAGCCCATGATTTGTCTTGCCTTGGATGAAGCCTGCTCCACTTGATTGGCAGACTTCATGTCCTCACTGACGATTACCCCCAAGTCTCGTTCTGCTACCGTTTTTGCTAGGATCTCGCCATTAAGGGTATTAGACTTGCATGGATTCTGGCTGCCCAGGTGCATAACTTTGCATTTTTTGGCATTGAAGTTGAGTTGCCATGTCCTAGACCATCGCTCCAGTAGGAGTAGGTCGTGCATCATGTTGTCGGGCACTGAATCTTCGTCTGTTGTGCATTTGCCCACTACATTACTCAGTTTGGCGTCATCGGCGAATAATGTTATTTTACCTCGAAGCCCTTCTGCCAAGTCTCTTATAAAGATGTTGAATAGGATTGGGCCCAAGACTGAGCCCTGTGGTACTCCACTAATCACCTCCGTCATTTCGGAGGGGGTGCCGTTCAACCACCACCCTTTGGAGCCTACCTCCAAGCCAGCTCCCAACCCATTTCGTCAATGTGTTACCTAATCCTATAGAACTCATCTTGCTCAGTAACCTGCAGTGTGGTACGCTATCGAATGCTTTGCTAAAGTCCAGGTACACGATGTCCAGGGACTCCCCAATATCCAGCTTCCCCGTTACCCAGTCAAAGAAGCTGATCAGGTTGGATTAGCAGGATCTCCCCTTAGTAAATCCATGTTGTCGGGGATCCCGTAGATTCTCTTCATCCAGGATCTTATCTAATTGGTGTTTGATTAGAGTTTCCATTAGTTTGCTCACTATCGATGTTAGACTCACTGGTCTCTAATCAAACACCAATTAGGTCATGCATATAGGGAAAAAGAACCCGTTGTTCAGCTACAAATTAGGGGGGGTATTGTTGGGAGACAGCAGACTCGAGAGAGACTTGGGTGTGCTGGTGGATGCATCACTGAAGCCATCTGCATAGTGCGCGGCAGCCTCGAAGAAAGCCAACAGGATGCTGGGCATCATAAAGAAGGGCATAGCAACCAGAACACGGGAAGTCATCATGCCATTGTATCGAGCGATGGTGCGTCCACATCTGGAATACTGCGTTCAGTATTGGTCGCCGCACCTTAAGAAGGACATGGCGGTACTTGAGAGAGTCCAAAGGAGAGCAACGAAATTGGTAAGAGGGCTGGAACACTGCTCATACGCCGAGAGGCTGGATAGGCTGGGGCTCTTCTCTCTGGAGAAAAGGAGGCTCAGGGGAGATATGATAGAGACCTTCAAGATCATGAGGGGCATAGAGAAGATGGATAGGGACAGATTCTTCAGACTGAAGGGGACAGCAAATACGAGGGGGCATTCTGAGAAACTGAAGGGAGACAGGTTCAAAACAAATGCAAGGAAGTTTTTTTTCACCCAAAGGGTCGGGACACTTGGAATGTGCTACCGGAGGAAGTGATCAGGCAGAATACGGTACAAGGATTCAAACAGGGATTGGATGGATTCCTGAGGGATAAAGGGATCGTGGGATACTGAGGGAGGAGCTGGGATGTAACACAAGTATAGGAAGTAAATCAGGTAATGAGTATAAACTAACCTGGTCGTGCATGTGCAAGACCGGAGGGCTAGGACTTCGATAGGAAGGCAGGACTTAAATGGGAAACCAAGGTGGCAAGGGAGCCCCTTCTGATGATTCAGACAGGTCTTGACCTGTTTTGGGCCGCCGCAGGAGCGGACTGCTGGGCGAGATGGACCTGTGGTCTGACCCGGCGGAGGCACTGCTTATGTTCTTATGTTCTTAAGTATTGTCTTACATTTTTGTTTTTATGTTTGTAAATTGTTATGTATTTTACTGTTTTATGTTTGAGGTTCCCCTATCTAGCAAAAGCTTTTTTTGCTTGGATTATATGGTTAAAGTCCTGAGTTCCAGGCAAGTCCTGTATTTGGGTACAGTTGGTAGGGCCTTGCAATGCCCAATAAATAAATAAATCCAAACCTAAGACAAATTATTTGGGTGCAATTCATAGGTCCCAAAAGGGCTCCCAATCTACAGTAAGTTGTATCTGTAGGCAGTGAAAGATGAAATGACTTGCCCAAGGACACAAGGAGCAACAGTGTGAGAAGCAATATTTAAATCTGGACTGGTCCTCATATTGCTCTTCAAAGCAGCAGTATCAGAAAATTTTGTTTAAAGAGCATAATTGTGCATGTTCCATACCTGAGAATGACATGGGACAAATTTGTCCCTGTCCCCGCAGGAACTCAATTTTCCTGTCCCATCTCCATGAGTTTTATTGCTGTCTCTGTCCCTGCCCATTCCTGTAAGCTCTCCCTTAACTGCACAATAGAGAATGACACGGCGGTTGTTACCCGCGGCTAGCAGGCAACCCGACGCGACTTCAAGGGTCCGGCTGTAATAAAGCTCGTAGCCTTATAGAAATCACCAGTTTCAAGAAGAAAAGGTAAGGGAAAAGGAGGGAGAGAGGGAAATGCACGGCTGGCCGGCGGGAGGGAGCTGCTGGACCGCGTGAAGGGTGCTGGGGATGGGAAGATGGAGAGGAGAAGACGGGGACGGTGACGGGGCGGTGAAAGAGACAGCGGGGACGGTGACGGGACGGTGAAGAGGACAGCAGAGACAGGGACGGGGCGGTGAAAGGACCAGCGGGGTCGGGGTGGTGCAGAGGATGGTGGTCCGGGGATGGGACGGTGACGGGGACAGAATTTTTCCCCGTGTCATTCTCTACTGCACAAGTCTCAAATACGTATGATTTTAAAGTGTTTGAGGCTTGTGCAGATGAGGACAGAGCTTGCAGGAATGGGGCAGGGACAGGAAAAGAACTTGCCAGGACAGGAAAATTTGTCCTTGTGCCATTCTCTATTCCATACATTTTATACCCATGAAAGAAAACCTTAGTAACCTAGGTCCCAGGAGCAGGCTTGTTCTAAAATAGGTAAGAGGGGGTGACTGCCCTGTACTCCCTGATGAGGAAGTGCTTCTAATCTCAACTAGTGTGCTGCTCAACCTGCCCATAGCAAACTTTTTGCTTTTCTATAATAGTTGCAACTTCCCTTCCTACCCCACCATTGTGGCTCCTTGTGAACTTGGGCAAGTCCCTTTATCCTCCATTGCCTCGTAACCTCTACCCCCAGGGTCAGGAAAATGTCTTCTGTACCTGACTGTAACTTGCTTTGAAGCATAACTGAAGAAGGCATGAGTGAAATCCAGAATCTCTTCCCTGTCTCTCCTGCTGACAGGAGGCATGTAGCGGTTTTAGCTGTGCTGGCTTTAATATGAAGTCTGAATGGGTGATGTCTTGTCCTTTAAAACTATGGGGCTTTACATGTTCAGAATTCAGAATGAAATAAGGTAGAGGAGATGGTGATGCAGGTAATTACATCTCTCTTCACTGGTGGGAAGAAGAGAGGAGAAAAGATTTAAATTAATGTTGTGCCATCAACAGCTGTGAAACGCTACTGCAGAACCTGACCCTGCTCACTGCGAGTGACCCGTGCCAACGATGCACTTACAAAGTGGTAGCTAGTGAATTTGGAACCAAACTGTTCTTTTCCCTTGTGGTATTTGGGAATCTGATACTCTAGCTTTGGCCTATCTTTACTGTTGTGCAAATTGGCTTCAGTGAGATGCTACTGCTGAGCCTTACTGAGAGTGACAACATCATCGGAGTACCAGTGCCATCCCTACAAAGCAGTGACCTGTAGAATTTTGTGCGTCTTCATACAGACTGAAGGTTTGATCAGACTGGTATAGTATTATGTCATATGTTTGGCACTTACTGCTGAGGAATTTTTGGGTTGGATGAGATGGGACCATTCTACTAAAAGTGTTAGAATGTTTTAGGGCTCCTTTTACGAAGGCGCGTAACAGCGCGCGCTAAACCACTAGCCGCTGCCGCCTCTTCTTGAGCAGGCGGTAGTTTTCTGGCTAGCGCATGATGAAAAGTTACGCGCGTTAAACCCGCTAACGCGCCTTTGTAAAAGGAGCCCTTAGTGACACTCATGTATCAAGGAAATTCAATTTCTGTTTGGGAAAACAGGAATATGGTATGGCTTGATTATCTAGGAAGTGGGATGGATGAGGTTCACATGATAATAGTTACCGCACCCACACTCTGGAACGCATTACCCACTTATCTTCGGGCAGAGCTGAACTTAGATAAATTTAAAGGAGCTTTAAAAAGCTTCTTATTCATTGATGCTTTCGGCTAACTATGCTACTATTCTTTTCTTATTGAACCCCTTAGTCCTTTTGTTTTTTTCCCATATATGTTTTCATTTCTGTATTGTAGTTCTCCCCCCTTTTTGTTCTTATTACATTTACTTTGTGTCTTGTGTCCGCCTTGAACCGCAAGGTAATGGCAGAATAGAAATCTCTAATGTAATGTCTTGTTAGTCTGAGTATATTTTGTCTGTTTAATACTGTTATTTTTAATTCTGTTCTTACCCCTATTTTATTGCTGTAATACGCTTAGTATTTTGATAAGCGTTTAATCAAATTTACAATAAACTTGGAAACTTGCAAGATAATTGTGAAGTAATGGGAAATATGAATATGAAAATTGCTGATTGTACTCGGTTAGCTGGGAACAAATTGATCTTGACTGATTTGATACATGAGTGGAGGATAAATGTGTTACTTTCTGATGCTGATAAGTGCACTTTGTCCAATAGATTATTTATGTTTGTGAATATCAGCTAAGGATGGGTAAGACTTGAGGGGGAGCTGTGATTGTATTTCAGAAAAAACTGCATTTTTAAAGGCATTTTTTTTGAGGTATGGGCATGGAAGTGAAGGGATACGCAGGTATTCATTTTGGAGATTAGACTTATCCACTATCACTAGTGGAAACTTTTTTGTTGTTTTTATTTTGTCCCCCCTTTAATATATTATTACTATTATTGTTATCATGGGGAGATTTAAATGTATATAACAATATTACATTTTTTGGACTGCAATGGAAATATTGGGACATGTGCAGCATATGTCAGAATCAACTCATTGCCATAGTCATATGTTGGACCTGTTTTTTTCAGTGAGAAAATAACTGATGAGCAACTAATAAATTATTTGGCTTTGTTGAAAATACCTGGTTCTGACTATTTCCTTTCATAGAGATGGTGTTTACAGTACATGGAAAGTTGAGATTAGAGGAAAGATCCAACTTCAAGGAATTCCAAGAAACATGATTCCTTTAGTGTCAGCAGCAGATGAATCCAGATGAATGGGTTAATTCCATGCACCAGCAGGCAGTGATAGAGATTAGAGAGCACTGAATTGTGACTGTACACTAAGGATGGCATACTCCTTAGTTCTTCAGTATGCTCTATCTCCAGCAGGCGAGTAGATGGCTCCTCTCATGCTCCTGGATTCATCTGTCTGTTATGCTCCCATTGTAGATTTCCTACCTTGGTTGAACCAGAGGGTTAGGAGACTAGGTGCCTAGTGTGATTTACCTGGTAGTGCCAGATTGCTACCCTCCTCCTTTGCTCCTGCACTTCCTGTTTCCTTTGGGGCTTGCTAGCCCTCCCTCCTTAAAAAAATAAAAAATTGGGTAGCCTTTTATTTGAGGTGAGGGTCCTAATTGGGCAGATGGTCCTTCTATCTGCCTTGGCTGACTGGTATGGTTTTTTTTAAGGAAAAAAAAAGTGGCAAACCCAGTCAGCTCAGATCTTGTCTTTAGCAGTTCACAGGGATGGAGGGCCGGTAGTGGTGAGCAGCTCTGTGCTCTATCCCTCCTGCAGTGGTAAGTTTTTGCCTGTTTGGGGAGCAGGGTGAATCGGGCCATGCTGGGGAGGGTGTCTTCCTGAGGTTCACCAGCTCTCCACGTTCATACTGTACCTGAGCCGGCACAGTTGTGTTCCAGTTGCACAGCAGTTTCCTATACTCTCTTTTGTCCTTCTGTGCTCAAATGGCAGCCAAACTTGTGAAGTGCTACACCTGCTACAGTCAGTAGAGAGCAGTGTCTGGTTAATGTGTGGCCTGCTGTTGGATTTGCAGGCCACTGGAGGGGGGGGGGTTGTCAGCATCTGGGTCTGGCTTTTCCTGTGCAGGAAATTTTCCTGCGCTATTGGAATCAGGCCCCCTGTAATTTTCTTTTTCAGATTCGACGACGGCGTCTTGCTCGGCTTGGAGGTGGACCATCTTCACAACCTACTACCCCACTTACATCTCCACAAAGAGAAACACCACCTGGACCCCCCCCTGCAGCAGCAGCAGCACCTGCTCCAGGTCCATCTACCAGTCTTGGTCTAAGTGTTCATCCCATAACTCCTGCTACATCTCCCATTGGAGCTTCAGGTATGAGAAGAGTGCCTGTGGATCATGATTTTTTCCTTTTCTATATATATTTAGGTTGCAAGACCAAGAGGAAGATGGCACATTTCTTTGATTTAGATTATTTAAATGTTTCTCATCTGCTGTAATGGTGTCTGTTGCTGTTTTCAGAAAGGTGACACTGACACTGCAGGATGTTGATTGAAATGAAAATGTCTCCAAGGCCAAGTGCATAAGTGCACTGCTAGATTCCTTTTGAAAATATAACTAGTTTATACTAACTCATTTTAAGATACTGGAAATGATTAATAACTGTTAGATGATTCGTGTTTTTACTGTAAATATAGTAGTGTGGTTGCTGTTAGTCTACTTGAATACACAGAAAAAAAGTTAATAAACCAAAACATCCTAGCTGATAACCCGAGAAATTCACCAGAGGAATCTTTCTCTCTTGCATACGCCAGCTACGATCAGAAATTGCTGCTGGGAATTCTTGTAGCAGTCTTGCAAACTCTCACAGTGTCACGAGATTGCACCGGGAACTTGCAGCAGCCTTTTCTGATCGCAGCTCTGCACGGGGCAGGAGCGAATGAAGGTAGTGCCTGCCCCACTTCACTGCTAGACCACCAGTGTTCAAGGTATGTTGTAGAGGAGTCCAGGAGATGAGAGGGAGGTGAGGTGACTAACAGTTTACTGGGACAGGACATGGGACGGATTGCTCCTGTCCTGGCTCACGGCTTGGCCCATGGGAGGCCTGCATCAGGTCCAGGAGGCAGGAGGGTGGCGGGATGGTTAACAGTTGGCCAGGCAGGATGCAGGAAGGATCACTCTTGTCCCAGCTCACCACTGGATCACCAGGGCTTAAGGGAGCTTGCAGTGGGCATAGGAGTCTGGGTGCAGAGCTGGGCAGGAAGGAGGGAGGGAAGGAGGGCTGGGTGCAAGGCAGGACAATTGAATATAATCTCCTCCTTGTTATATTCGAGTGAACCTTTTTACCTCTTTTTTTTTTTTTGGGGGGGGAAGGTTGTCTTGGTTTATAATCGGATCGGTTTATATTCAAGTATATACAGTACTTGTTTCATTGAAAAAAGTTTTCATTCCTCCTAGACCAAGTATTGGCACTCCTTGCATTTACATTGGTGGTGGCAGAGTCTGCTTCCCAGGAAATCTGTATTTTGAAGAGCCTGAAGGGACCTCAAAGATTTTTTCCATCCTCAAGGCTCTGTTGAGGTTTTCTGGCAGAATAGGAGGTCTCAGACTTGGCTCTCAGGGGGATGAAATTAATGAACAAACTTTATCCTTTATGTTGGGATGACCTAGAAATGTTGTTCAGATTCCCTAAGGTGGAGACCTTGATGATGACAATCACCAAAGCTGCCATTCCAGTGGAGGGCAGTACAGTCCTTAAGGAAGCCCACAAACATGACACTGAGTTGCTTCTTAAACATCTCTTTGCCTCCTCAACATTGGTGGTGATCTGTAGTGGTTATGTGGCCTGGGCAGTTCTATTTCAGGATGTGATCCTTTGGATTCAAGTGTGGTCCTTGTGGTAGATATACATCCTCATTCACATCTGTTATCACTCACTAGCTTTGGGCATAGTAGCTAGTAGATGGCTGTGGCTTAGAACCTGGTCAGCTGATGCTACTCTCTTGCTGACCCTTGTTGTAGCTGGTGGGGATCCCCAAGCTCCACCAGCTGAGGACCTTCTCCAAAGGAGGCCAGAACTCCCTTCAACCAAGCACAGAAGTTGCAGGCAGCATCCTTGAAGCACTGAGGTGCCAGCATCTATGGCTTAGGAACATTGCTGCTGCCTGCCAAGCTTAGTAAATGGGATTTTGGCCACCTTCAGAGGAAGTCTTCAGCTGACTTAGATTGAGGGTCCTCATCAGCTAGAGTATTTATATTTTATATTTTATATTTACATTAGAGGCTCTGACAGAGACCCATTTACAAAATATATATTCTTCCCAATTAAGATTTCCAAATTTAAAAATGTCTTTTCTTATTTGTAAATGGGTCTCTACAAGAGCCTCTAATTCAGTAATATAATTAAATGAAATAACTACTTCTGGTGGTTCCTGGGAAGTTTTTGTAGTTACTGTTTTGACACCTGCTATTCAATTGTGGGCTCTTTAGTAATTTCTTGTTTGTTACTCAGCAGGAAGCTCATTGTTGCTGTCTTGGACCGTGCAGACTGTGGGGGGAGGCGAGATTGGTGGGGGTTTTCTTGTATAAATGATGCTGTACACAATTATATGATTTGCTGTCTATGTTCTTGTTAATTGTTTTGTGCGGTCATCAATAAAAATTGTTGAAACTAAGTGAAATAACTATTTCTGAAGTTTATGGGGACGGGTAGGAATGGAAGAGATTACTTCTGGGAATAGACAGGGACTGAATTGATTCCAGCAGGGATGGGTTTGATTTCTGTCCCCGTGCAACTCTCTAGTTGGGCACCAGTACAGCACCTTCTATACTAGGTATGTCATGCACTCTAAGAGAGAAGGGGGTCTCTAGAAAATGTACAAAATTGAAACTTTTTGTAAATTAATCACTAGTTCAGCAAAGGTTGCCCTAACACACACACACATGCAAGCACTGAGTAAATAATTAGGAAGATCCTGCAGTTGGTCTTCAGTAGCTGAAGGTTGTGGAAATGGGAGGAGGTGTGATTCTGTTTGTGGGGTAAGTTCAAGTTGAAAATCTCTGTAGGGGGTAGCTTTGTAAATGGCTATTTGTGTCTGTGCGATAGCATTTCTGAAAGATCTGCTCATTAACCTTTTTAATTCTCTAAGGAGAGTTCCTGAGCAGTAACTTGTGGTCTGTTGCTTTGATATAGGAGGTGCCCATCGAAGCCAGAGCAGTGAAGGCGTCAGCTCTCTCAGCAGCTCACCATCCAACAGTCTGGAGACACAATCTCAGTCTCTCTCCCGCTCCCAGAGCATGGATATTGACAGTGTGGCTTGTGAAAAAAGGTGCAAAATGCTTTTCCTCCCTTTGAAAATCTCTGCTTTAGCCACCCAATATAGTCTTAAAAGAAGTGCAATGGGTTCACACTCATTTGAAAGAAAGGGACTGAAAGGGAGATAATTCATATTCACATACAATCAAGCTTAAATTTGATATGGCAGCTTTTGTGAAACGAGAAGATAAAAGGTGAACATCCTCAGTTTTACAGCTCCAAGTTCTGCAGTAGAGGAGAAGCAAAATATTTAGCGAAGCAGGCTGAAAGCCAGGGTTCAAGGGAATGTTCTCGGCTGGTGGGAAGCTTTATGGCAGAGCCTCTAGGTCCTGATGGAGACCTTTAATTTTGCTGGCAACTTATGGCAAAATCATTGCAGGTTAGTTTTGACTGGGAAGGCTGGTTCTGTTGTGGGGGTTGTAGTACATCATTTACTATTTTAAATAGCTGATTGAATTTGCAGCTGATCAAATGCATTGAGAGAAATATTGGTTTTTGGATACTATTAAGACTTGGTGGTGCAGTGCCATTTTCTTTCCAGTTATGTGCTTGATGTTTAAGGATCTGTAGATCTGTAGTTCAGGTGGTGTTTGTGCAAAGAGTGTAAAGGCTGTTTTTCTCTAAGGCCACCTGTTCTGACACTGTAGTCATCTTTTCATCCAATTAGGGTTAGGATGGGGCCTCCAGGAAATTCTCTCTCAGCAGTCAAGATTTCTCATGTCTTGAATTTTCTTCCAAACAGTGACTGTGCCGATCCATGAATAATTGGGAAAGGCGGCTCATGATACCATAGCCCAGTAGAGGCCCAAAGGTACAGGAAGGAACTCAGGCTAAAATACCACAACCCCAAATCATGTCTTGTGTATTATTGTTCTGAAATAATCCCCCTATGTTATATAGCTAAAGTTGAAGAGTATTAGAAGAAGAGGATCAGAATCCATAAATAGACAAACACCACAGAGAATGGTGATGACCTGAGAAAGAAGCAATGAATCTAGAATCCACTTGTTATAGATTTGCTTTATTTGGTAAGTTAGTAGATGACAGCAGCTAAAGATCTGTACATTCCATCCAGTTTGCCCAACAAGGTAAACTCGTAGCAATATTAAATATGCATATTTGATCTTGATTTGTCCTTGCTAGGAGCTGAGGTAGGTTATAGGAATAGTCGGGGACTACTGCACAGGTGATAGGCCTGATGGGCCGCCGTGGGAGCGGACAGCTGGGCGGGATGGACCTCTGGTCTGACCCAACGGAGGCAACTTCTTATGTTCTTATTTTTGGGGCACAGTGTAGAAATCTGTCCAGCATTGGCGTTATTTCACAATTACTGAGGCTACCATTAAAGCACCACTGCAGTACATCCAGATCTGTCCAGCCATAATTGGGGCATAAACCGTAAGATGATGGAAGCACTGATTAAAGACAGCATCTGGGAACACATCGACAACTATGGGCAGCTAAAGTCGAGCCAGCATGGCTTCTGCAAGGGCAGGTCATGCCTCACGAACTTATTATACTTCTTTGAGGGGGTAACCAGCCAGGTGGATAAAGGGGAATCCATAGATATCATTTACCTTGACTTCCAAAAAGCCTTCGACAAGGTGCCACACGAAAGACTACTAAGGAAGCTATGGAACCATGGGGTGCAAGGGGAGGTCCACCGATGGATCAAAAACTGGCTGGCAGACAGGAAACAGAGGGTTGGAGTAAAGGGACATTACTCAGAATGGCAATGGGTCACGAGCGGATTTCCACAGGGGTCGGTGCTGGGACCGCTCCTATTCAATATATTCATTAACGACCTGGAAGCAGGAACAAAATGTGAGGTTATTAAATTTGCGGATGACACCAAACTATATCGCAAGGTCAATAACATGGAGGACTGCGAAGATCTCCAAAAAGATCTGACAACACTGGAAAAATGGGCCAAAAAGTGGCAAATGAGTTTCAATATAGGGAAATGCAAGGTCATGCATATAGGGAAAAAAACCCGATGTTCACTTACAAAATGGGGGGATCAGCCTTGAAAGAGACCTGGGAGTGATGGTAGACACAACATTGAAGGCGTCGGCGCAGTGTGCCACGGCTTCAAGGAAAGCAAACAGAATGCTGGGTATCATTAAGAAGGGTATCACGACCAGGACAAAGGAAGTCATCCTGCCACTGTATCGTGCTATGGTGCGCCCGTACCTGGAGTACTGTGTTCAGTTCTGGTCGCCGTACCTCAAGAAGGACATGGAGGTACTTGAGAGGGTCCAGAGAAGAGCAACTAAGCTAATAAAGGGCATGGAGGACCTCTCATATACTGACAGACTGAAAAAGCTAGGGCTTTTCTCCCTGGAAAAGCGGAGACTTAGAGGAGACATGATAGAAACCTTCAAGATCATGAAGGGCATAGAAAAAATAGACAGGGACAGATTTTTCAAATTAAGGGGATCAATAAGTACAAGGGGGCACTCAGAGAAATTGAAAGGGGAGAGGTTTAGAACAAACGCCAGGAAGTTCTTTTTCACACAGAGGGTGGTGGATAAATGGAACGTGCTACCAGAGGATGTGATAAACAGGAGCACGCTACAGGGGTTCAAAGAAGCTTTGGATAGGTACTTGGAAGACAAAGGGATTGAGGAGTACAGATAAGAGTAAAGGTAGATTATAGGGATGGGATTAGAGGTAAGTTACAAAATTAATCAGGGACCACTGTTCAGGCACTAGGCCTGATGGGCCGCCGCAGGAGCGAACCGCTGAGCAAGATGGACCTCTGGTCTGACTCAGCGGGGGCAACTTCTTATGTTCTTAGTACCTCTGCTGGAACAGACCATAGGTCCATCATGTCCAGCAGTCCGCTCACGTGGCGGCCCATCAGGTCCAGGACCTGTATAGTGATCCTCTATCTATACCCCTCTATCCCCTTTTCCTTCAGGAAGTTATCTAATCCCTTCTTGAACCCCAAAACCGTACTCTGTCCTATTACACCCTCTGGAAGCGCATTCCAGGTGTCCACCACCCTTTGGGTGAAGAAGAACTTCCTAGCATTGGTTCTGAATCTGTCCCCTCTTAATTTTTTGAATGCCCTCTCGTTTTTGTAGTTTTCGAAAGTTTGAAGAGTCTGTCCCTCTCCACTTTCTCTATGCACTTCATGATCTTGTAAGTCTCTATCATCTCCCCTCTAAGTCTCCGCTTCTCTAAGGAAAAGAGCCCCAGTTTCTCTAATCTTTCAGCATATGAAAGGTTTTCCACACTTTTTATCAATCGTGTCGCTCTTTTCTGAATCCTCTCGAGTATCGCCATATCCTTCTTTAGGTACAGCGACCAATATTGGATGCGGTACACCAGATGGGGGCGCACCATCGCCCGATACAACGGCAGGATAACTTCTTTTGTTCTGGTTGTAATACCTTTCTTGATAGTACCTATCATTCTATTCGCCTTTTTAGCGGCCGACTGCTTCATTGTCTTGTCCACTATTACCCCCAAGTCCTTTTCTTGGGTACTTTCACCCATTACCAGCTCTCCCATCGTATAGCTGTACTTCGGGTTTCTGTTTCCTACATACAAGACTTTACATTTCTCTACATTAAATTTCATCTGCCATCTCGTTGCCCACTCTCCCAGCTTGTTCAGGTTCCTTTGTAAATCTTCGCAGTCCTCTTTAGTCCTAACTCCACTAAATAGTTTGGTGTTGTCTGCAAATTTTATTACTTCACACTTTGTCCCCGTTTCTAGAGCATTTTAAATACATTGAACAGCAGCGGTCCGAGTACCGACCCCTGCGGAATACCATTCGTGACAATCCTCCAGCCTGCCAGTCTGCCTGGCACTGGCTTTATTTCCCAGCTACTGAAGCTACCATCTAAGCACCGCTAAGTTTGTTTGGTTCTATTCTTTTTCCATTCAAGATTCCTTTGTGTTTGTCCCACACATTTTTGAATTCTGCTACCATTTTTATATCCTCTACCTCCACCTCCTGATCACTTCCTACAGCTCAAGCATGTGTTGCATCACATTAAGTAGAACACATGCTTGAATTATTGGAAGTGTTAGGCAGTGCCTTGAGAATACATAAATATATCAACACAGGCTCTAGACTTCTCACACAGGCACACTCGCCAAAACAAAGCCATGTTGGGTCTTTATATTTATCACTTGAATCACTGAATGATAGTTCACTGATAAACAAATTTATTGATCTCTTAGGGAGGAGATAGTGGATGGGCAGACTGGAAGGGCCAGTTGGCCTTTATCTGCAGTCATATTTCTATGGCGTGGACTCTAGATTATGCTTCCCTCTCGGGTCATCACCATTGTTTGTGGTGTGTATGTATGTGTGAATAACTACAGTTGGCCATTGAAATGCTACATCAAATTGCTTGTGGTTGCACTAGAACTCTGCACTTCAGATCTGTGCTTATATTTGGCCATAAGTAACCATGAGATCTGACTTGACAAAAGTTGACTTCTTAATATTAGATATAATGTGTGATTAAATTTCATGGTTCATGTATTGTTCTCATGCTTTTGCTTTCAGCCTGTCTCAGGTGGATGTGGACTCAGGGATTGAAAATATGGAAGTTGAAGAGAGCGACCGTAGAGAAAAGCGGAGCCTGTCCGACAAGGTTAGTGAGAACGTAAGCTATGTATATGCTACTGTCGCAGATCATGCTCTACTGTTAGTCATTGGGAAGGTCTGCCTCCTGCAATGAGATTTTGACTTGGAACTAGGGTCTATTGTAAAAATCTTAATTTTTTTGATTTAAAATGAACCAGCTATTCAAAATATAGTCTTAATGTTTGTGGTATATTCCAATACCATAGGGTAAGAATATAAGCATTACCAAACTGGGACAGATTGACAGTCCATCAAGTCCAGTATCCTGTTTCTAATGGTGGCACATCCAGGTCACAAGTGCCTGGCAAGATCCCAAAAGAGTAAAACAGATTTTATGCTGCTTATCCCAGAAATAGTGGATTTTCCCAAGTCCACCTTAATAATGGATTATGGATTTTTCTTTTAGTAACTTATCCAAATGTTTTTTGCCTTACAGTGAGATAATTAGAGAAACTAGGCCTCTTCTCCCTTGAAAAGAGGAGACTGAGAGGGAACATGATTGAAACGTTCAAGATAATGAAGGGAATAGACTTAGTAGATAAAGACAGGTTGTTCACCCTCTCCAAGGTAGAGAGAACGAGAGGGCACTCTCTAAAGTTAAAAGGGGATAGATTCCGTACTGGAAGCTGGAGCGGTATGTCAAATTTTAATAAGACATAAAAAGATGCATAAATGGGCAGTAGCCAGGGTTGAAGCCTTATGTTAATTCTGTCCCCTTTTTTGTTTCTTTTACAATATGTCCATGTATTTTTCTTTACCAAAGAAGAAAATCAAATATTTGGAAATGTTTATAAAACATAACTGGCTTTTTGAAATCACTGAAAAAATGGTGAATGAATTTTGTGCTTTGACAGATGTGCCCATTGGTTGAAAAATGTTAAATCTTCCTTGCAGCTCCTGTGTGATCAGATTGTATTAATGGTCAAAGTGCAGAATTCCTTTGGGAGCAAGAAAGAAATATTGTATGTAAGGTGATGAATCTGTACACTATACATAACCCATAGCATCTTATCTTCTCCTAAGGAGCCTGTCTCGGGATCTGAAGTGTCTGAGGAGCAGGCTCTACAGCTGGTATGTAAGATATTTCGTGTCTCTTGGAAGGACAGAGATAGAGATGTCATCTTCCTTTCCTCACTTTCAACACAATTCAAGCAGAATCCAAAAGAAGGTAAGTGCTTAGCCAGTCCCAGTCTTGGTTTCATTTCAATATTCTAGCTTTATTTTTGTGGCCTATCTCCTCTCTCGATGCCACATTTTAACATCCAAACTCTATATTCAATGAAAGGAAGTATAGGAAAGCAACATCATATCCTTAAAACCTAACAAGACTGCAGAAATACCACATATACTCGAATATAAACTGATCCGAATATAAACCGAGGTGACATTTAAAAAAAAAACAACAACAAAAAACGAGGAAAAAAGGTTGACTCAAATATAAACTGACATTAGAAATTTGGTTGAACTTGGTGAGCCAGTCTATAAAAACTAGGGGCCTGATTCTCTAAGCTCTAACACTATGGTAAGAAAAAATACCATGGTGGGAATGATTTTTGTTTTACTGGTGATTCTCAGCACAATAGCATGCACATTATATGCATGCTGCATGTGCAGAAAATCGCCAGTAAAGGAAGGGGAGGAACTATGCTCTGAAGAAGAATCATTAGCACAGCTCCTGCCTGCCTGCCTGCCTGTCAAAAAAAATAAAAAAAAGCAGCCCCTGTTCTCCCTGCCTGAACCAGCAAGCAGGGAGAGCAGGGGCTGTGTTTTTTTTTTTTTTTTATGGACACCAGTCCCCAAACGATAACAAGCCTCTAGTGCAGGGGTAGGCAATTCCAGTCCTCGAGAGCCGTAGCCAGGTCAGGTTTTCAGGATATCCACAATAAATATGCATGAGATAGATTTGCATCTCAAGGAGGCAGTGCATGCAAATCTATCTCATACATATTCATTGTGAATATCCTGAAAACCTGACCTGGCTCCGGCTCTCGAGGACCAGAATTGCCTACCCCTGGTCTAGTGAGCCATACTCCCCGGCAGCACCCCACCCCACCAAGCCTGGTGGCCTAATGGGCTGTGTCCCCCCCCCCCAGGGTACCATTTTTTAGAAGACGAGCAGGAGGAATGCTCATTTCCTCCTGCCAGCAGGCCTGTCTCTTCAAAATGGCAGGCCTTCCCCTTCTCAGTGCATCTTGGGATGCATTGAGGAGGGGCCTAAGGCCCTGATTGACCCAGGTGCCTCCTATGGGAGAGGCCTTATGTGCCTGGGCCAATCGGTCTCTTAAGCCTCTCCCTCCCAGGGTGTACCGAGAAGGGGTCTATGGCCCTGATTGGCCCAGGTGCATAAGGCCCTTCCCATAGGATGGGTCTTAGTTGCCTGGGCCATCGGAGCATAATCCTCTCCCTGGTGCATTCCCCTGGTGAAGGGAGGGGATAGGCCCATTAGAACACTAGGCTTGTGTGGTGGGGGGCTGCTGGAGAGGGGAGTTGGCTCACTAGACCTCCAGGCTTCAGTTTGTCAGGTGGGTCCATGACCCTGAGGTAGGAGGGAGTAGGCATTCCTCCTGCTGATCTGCATGGGGTGGGGGCAGCAATGACAGGGGGGGGAAGCACTAGACCACCATGCTATTTTTGGGCTCCATTTAAGAGGAATCTGGGCCATTTGTGGTGGTGGGTCTGAGAGCTGCTTTATTTTCCTGTCAGTGCTTGAGCCAATCAGAGCTCAGGTACTGACAGAAAAGAAAGGCTGCGACAGTGCAGACCCTGCCGGTAAATATCGGCTCTGATTCCTTGTAAATAGTGGGGCATTCCTTTTCTAGAATCACCTATAGAGATCATTTTAATATTTTTTATTTTTTTATTCATTTATTTAGCCTGTCCTCCCAAAGGAGCCCAGGACGGATTTTGTTATACTATAATTTTAATATTAATGACTTCATTGTACTACATTTGCATAGTATAGTCGGAGGCTGCTAGAAAGCACAGAAAAGACCAGGGTGAGCTGTTTTAATAATCGGTAAAATATGTGCATTTAACAATGGTTTTGTGCTATTGTTAAAAGCACAGTGACTTAGAGAATCCGGCTCTTGACATCTTGCCATAAGTTTTAACAAATTTTGTTTAAACTTTAAATATTTTTATTAGCACAAAACCATACAACATTTACAATAACAGCAGTTTAAACAATATGTTGGAGGGTATTGTTTATCTAAACAGATAATCTCCATGTTCCCTACCCCCTACCTCCATCTCTCCCTGTGGCAGTTCAAAATTTGAGGGGTGTAGGAAAGTATCAGATGCCTTCTTTCCATCAGGGGAATCGAAAGATGTGTTAGAGCTGGGCTGCCCAATTATAGGGTCTCAGAGAGAGGAGTTGGGCCCTCTTCCCCAGAGGCCAAGTTAGGAAAAAAGGAAGGGCAAGGAATGAGATCTTTTCCTTGAAAAAAGACAGTGAGGCATCAAAGTCAAAATCTTAGCTTAATACCACAGTGCACAAGGTGTCAGAAGAAATAGGTTCAACACCCCTCACTCACACCCCCTTCCCCAGTCCATGAGCACCCCATACTCGCACCCCATTCCCCAGATTCACCAACACCAACCTACTTTCACCCTGTCTCCAGGTTCAGCAGCACACCTTACTCTCATCTCCTCCCAATATCCAGCAACATCCCATACTCGTATCATGTTCAGCAGCACCCTTCATTTACCCCATCCAGATCCAGCAGCACCCCTCATTCTACTCGACCCATCCCCCTAAACACACATCCAGCAACAGCCCTTACTCTTCTTCCAGGTCCAGCAGCACTCCTCAACTCCTCCACCCCCCCCACACTCTGCCCAAAATTACCCATGCCTTTGCCATCCATGTGTGCCACCCCGACCCACCCCACTAGCAGTGCACTTACCTGTTCAGTGTAGAAGAAAAGCTGCTGTTATCAGTTCTGTATGCTGATCCAGCATGGGACCTTGAGCATCTATCTGCACATGCACAAGGCCTGCCAGTTCTGCCTTCTCTGAGAATCTCAAGGCCCCACAACGGATCAGCATACAGCACTGGCAGCAGCAGCTTTTCTTAAAAACTGAATAGTTAAGCACGATGCCTAAGGGGCAGAGGGGCATGCATAGAGGGCAACTTTACGGATAGTGGTACCGTTATTCATTGGAGGAGGGGTGCGGGGGGGGGGGTGTATAACTACAGCACTGGTGGTCATCCTTGGTTAAAGGGAGGACAGAAGCCTCAGTGATCGATAAGAGACTCAAATATAAACTGAGACCCCCATTTTTGAGCCATTTTTTTTGGCCCAAAAAGCTCTGTTTATATTCGAGTATATGCGGTACTTGAAAGACATATTTCTCGGCGTTCCTTTCTAACTGCTGCGAGAATGTCACTGAGCCAGTGAAACAGTACTGCATCATGGGATCCCAGAGCTGCTAATGATTTGCATATAGCTTGATAAAAAGGAAATAAATGCTCCAATGTAATAAGGATGGTATGCTGAACTGTAAGGTGGTCCATGCATGCTTTTGAGCATTCTGCAGAAGATGTCAATCACTGCTTTTCAGCTCCTTCTCCTTCCTGGTCTCTGCTGACCCCTTGAATTTTTCATTCTGCAGGTGAGCATGAATATGCCATTCTGATCTGCTCCCTTTATTTCTTTATTACATGGTTGAGTCGCATTATTATGACCACCGCCTACCTCTGACATCAGGGATGCACAGCCAATAAACAAATGCATGTGCTGCATGCAGACTTCATGGATATCTTAGGTGGGATGTCAGCAAGTTGCCAATATAGCAACCTTGGCTGTTACGGGGGAAAAGCATGATTATCAGACATTGGAAAAAAAAAAATGATCATTGATTACTGGGCCAAGGGTGGCAGCATTTCAGAAATGGTGGAGTTTGGTCTTCATAATCTGTACCGTGAGTAGATGAATAGAACCTTTTCAATGACCCAGCGTGGTAACTGGGGGGCAGCATGAGCCATCGATGCTAGAGGTGAACGTTCGCTGTGCAGATTGGTGTGGGCATGCTACTGTGGAGCAACTCACCGTTCAAATGAACCAGTGGGTTACCAGATGTCTGTCCTGAAAGACTATGCAGCGAACCCTGTTGCAAATGGGGCTCCAGAGCAGACAACTGGTGACTGCACCCATGCTCATGAGGGTTCATCACACAAACGGCTGCAATTTGCACAGGAGTACAGATATTGGACTTCCACCAACTGGTAAAGGAGTTCTTCTCCAATGAGTCATATTTTGAGCTCCATCGAACGGATGAATATTGTCGTGTCAGGCATGAAACTGCTGAAAACAAACACCCAGTAACCACTGTTGGTCATGCACAGGCTGGTGGTGGCAGCATTATGGTCTGAGGAATGTTTTCTCAGTATGGTCTGGACCCTTTGATACTTCTGGAAGGTGCTCTCCATTGATAATGGGTTATCTTTCCATCCTTGCCATTCAAGTACACTTGTACATGTTGCTGGTCTTCCCTAAGGCTGATTGGATCTTTCAGCAGGACAGTGCAACATGTCATATCAGTAGATTTATTTGTGACAGGTTCACAAAGCCACTACCAAGACATCCAGCTATTTCCTTGGCCTCCGAATACCCCAGACCTTAACTCAGTCGAGCACATTTGGGACCACCTTGATCGACTTGTTCAACAACTGGATCCACCACCAAGCACCTGTCAGCAACTGTCAGATGCACTGCAGTCTGCAAGGCTCCAGATACCTCAAGCAACCATACAGCATCTTATTGAGTCATTCCCATGGTGTCTGACTACTGTCCATTCTGCCAGAGGCAGTTATTCTGGATATTAACAGATGGTCATAATAATGTGACTTGACTGTATATTTTGCAGTGCTTTTTGTTTAATTTTTTCGGCTGTTCGCCATTTTTACTTGGCTCCAGGACCTGCTGTTTCTGCTTGGAGAGGAGAAGACTTTGTCTGCAGCTAGCAGGTGAGTCTTTTTTGGGACCTATGCAGCCAGCCTGATGAATATTTGAGGAGCTTGAGCTCAGGGTTCCAGGTCCTCAGCGTTTGCTCGCTTCTTTGACTTGGTCAGGAGCTTAAGCACAGGCTGTTAGGCACAGGGCTGTGGAGTTGATGTCGGAGACAATTTTAGGTACCTGGAGTTGGAGTCGTGGGTACAAGAAACACAGCCTTCCCACTATCGATTGGTGTACCTCAAGGCTCTGTCCTGGGACCATTCCTTTTCTCAATCTACACTTAACTCATCCTACTGATCCTACTACTTCCAGTATCACCTCTATGCTGATAACTTCCTCTACACCAAATATTTATACTGACACCCATCACCAGAGTCTCAGCCTGCCTGTCCGACATTGCCACCTGGATGTCTCACTGCCATCTAAAATTGAATATAGCTAAAACAGAGCTGCTCATCTTCCCACCTAAACCCACCTCTCCGCTTCCCTCATTCTTCATCTCTGTGGACAACACTCATCCTTCATGTTTTGTCTGCTCGTAACCTCAGGGTCATCTTTGACTCCTCTCTCTCCTTCCCCACCTAGATACAACATATCGCTAAAACCTGCCACTTCTTCCTGTATAATATTACCAAAATCTGAACTTTCTTCTCTGAGCACACTACCAAAACACTTATCCATGCCCTCATCACCACGCGTGTAGACTACTGCAACTTGCTACTCTCAGGCCTTCCGCTTAGCCATCTCACTCCTTGCCAATCCGTCCAGAATTCTGCTGCATGACTCGTATTCCGGGAGAGCTACTATACTCACGTTAACCCTCTCCTAAAATCACTTCATTGGCTTCAAGAAAGATTTGAGGGGAGATCGGGAAACTACAGACCAGTAAGTCTGACCTCGGTACCGGGAAAGATGGTAGAGGCACTGATAAAGGACCACATCATTGATCACCTTGATGGACGCAATCTGATGAGGACCAGCCAGCACGGCTTCAGCAAAGGAAGATCTTGCTTGACGAACTTGCTGCACTTCTTCGAGGGAGTAAACAGGCAGATAGACAAGGGTGACCGGTCAACATTATATATCTGGATTTTCAGAAGGTGTTCGACAAGGTTCCACATGAACGACTACTTTGAAAAATTGCGAGCCATGGAATCAAGGATGTACTCACTTGGATTAAAAACTGGCTGGCAGATAGGAAACAGAGAGTGGGGGTAAATGGACAATACTCGGATTGGAAAAGTGTCATGAGTGGAGTGCTGCAGGATTCAGTGCTTGGACCCAAGCTCTTCAACATATTTATAAACGACCTGGAAATTGGTATGACAAGTGAGGTAATTAAATTTGCAGACGATATGAAGATATTCAGAGTAGTGAAGACGCAGGAGGATTGCAAAGACCTGCAATGTGACATAAACACGCTCGAGAAATGGGCTGCAACATGTCAAATGAGGTTTAACGTGGATAAGTGTAAGGTGATGCATGTCGTTAACAAAAATATTATACACGAATACAGGATGTCTGGTGCAATACTTGGAGAGACCCCCCCCCCCCCCCAGGAAAGAGACTTGGAGTACTGGTCGACAAGTCAATGAAGCCATAGAAACATAGAAAAAAGCAGCAGAAAAGGGCTATAGCCCACCAAGTCTGCCCATTCCAAGTATCCCCTCTCCTGAATTTACTCCCGTAAAGATCCCACGTGAGTATCCCATTTTCTCTTAAAATCTGTCACGCTGCTGGCCTTTATCACCTGGAGTGGGAGTCTGTTCCAATGATCCATTACTCTTTCGGTGAAGAAGTACTTCCTGGAGTCGCCATGAAACTTCCCTCCCCTGATTTTCAGCGGACGCCCTCTGGTGGTCGAGGGTCCCATGAACCAGAAGATATCATCTTCTGACTCGATGCGTCCCGTAATGTACTTATATGTTTCAATCATATCTCCCCGTTCTCTTCTTTCCTCAAGTGAGTACAGCCGCAATTTTTAAAATCTTTCTTCATGCACAATGTGCATCGGTGGTGAAAAGGGCAAACAGAATGCTAGGAATGATTAAGAAGGGGATCATAAACAGATCGGAGAAGGTTATCATGCCGCTGTACCGGTCCATGGTATGCCCTCACCTGGAATACTGCATCCAGCACTAGTCGCTGTACATGAAGAAGGACACAGTACTACTCGAAAGGGTCCAGAGAAGAGCGACTAAAATGGTTAAGGGTCTGGAGGAGTTGCCGTACAGTGAGAGATTAGAGAAACTGGGCCTCTTCCCCCTTGAAAAGAGGAGATTGGGATGGGACATGATCGAAACATTCAAGATAATGAAGGAAATCGACTTAGTAGATAAAGACAGGTTGTTCACCCTCTCCAAGGTAGAGAGAACGAGAGGGCACTCTGTAAAGTTAAAGATAGATTCCGTAAAAACGTAAGGAAGTTCTTCTTCACCCAGAGAGTGGTAGAAAACTGGAACACTCTTCTGGAGACTGTTATAGGGGGAAACTCCCTCCAGGGATTCAAGACAAGTTCCTGCTGAACCAGAAAGTACGCAGGTAAGGCTAGTGTCAGTTAGGGCACTGGTCTTTGACCTAAGGGCTGCAGTGTGAGCGGACTGCTGGGCACGATGGACCACTGGTCTGACCCAGCAGTGGCAATTCTTAAGTTCTTATGTTCTTATCTGTTTCCAAATACAATTCAAATTCCTTTACTGATCTACAAATGCACTCTCTAAGCTGCCCCTCGCTATCTCTCTTCACTTATCTTCCTTTGTGTTCCCCCCCACACCCTGTGAGTTCCGTTCAGCTTGTAAGTCCCTCCTATCTGTGCCTTTTTCTTCATCTGCCAACTCCAGGTTCCATCCCTTCTACCTTGTTGCACTTTTTGCTTGGAACAAGCTGCCCAAATCCCTACAGTGGGCTTCATTTCTGGTAGTGTTCAAGGCCCAGTTAAAAAGCCCACCTCTTTGAGAGTGCTTTTAACTCCTCTCACCTTGGGTTCTGCATCCCCAACCCTATATGTCATATCTGTCTGTCCAAGTTAGATGTAAGCTCTTCTGAAAAATGTCTGAGTAATGTCATATACCTTTCAGTACTATATAAGTGATTAATAAGAACATAAGATTTGCTGCTGCTGGGTCAGACCACTGGTCCTTCGTGCCCAGCAGTCTGCTCACGCGGCGGCCCTTAGGTCAAAGACCAGTGCCCTATTTGAATCTAGCCTTACCTGCGTATGTTCTGGTCTAGTAGTGGGGGTTATTAAGCCTGTCATTCTATGCTAAGAATTCAGAGCCTGACAGACTCTGAGCCTCTGCCTTGTGCTGGCAGGAATAAACTTCCTAATGGAGGCACTCTATGATATTATCAGAGTCATGGGGAAAGTCTTGACCTTTTTGATTGCTGCCTGATGTATGCTTTGGATCAAGCAATGGATGGGTGATTCGACTTCTAAAGCAATGCTGAGCAGACTCACTTTCAGTGGACAGATGTTGTTTGGTAAGGACCTGGATGATCTTAAGGATGATTGTTAGGATCCTATGAAAGTTCCTTGAAGATCGATAATGTAGATTATACAGTGGATTCAGTTATTAGGATCTTTTGGGTGCATTTTGACATTAATTTATCATTCTCTCCACATGTCACTAAGTTAATAAAAAAAATCTTTTGGGTTATTTTGGAAATTGAGGAGAATTAGGAATTATTTTGATCATTATCAATTTCATTTATTAGTTCAATCTTTGTTTTTATCACTAATAGATTATTGCAATATAACTTTTTTGGATTGTCCTAAAATAATACTGTGCAAATTGCAAACATTGTAAAATACAGCTATTAGGCTGATATTTGGATTGAAAAAAGTGACACAATTGCACCATATGTTAAAGCTGCACTGGCTCTTTGTTGAAGCTAGGATTCAGTTCAAGTTTTTCTGTAAGGGGAGGTACCATCTTATATGCCCCCATTGTTGTGTTATTCAGATACTATATTATATGGTCTGAGACAATACTCACCCTTTCGATTTCTGGAGGTAAGAGGGTTAAAATATACCAAAATGTTCACTTCCGTTCTAGGCTATCAAGCTGCCAAACTCTGGAGAGCTTTGTCAGATCAGATTAGATCAGTGTTTTTCAACCGCTGTTCCGCGGCACACTAGTGTGCCGCGAGATGTTGCCTTGTGTGCCGCAGGGCCGCCATCAGGGCAGTACTACCAGTCCTGCATTCAGGGGCCCGGAGCTGACAGGGGGCCCGAGGCAGGGGCGCCAGTAGCTCGCCAAGGCAAAGTGAGTCGATCACCCAGGATTCACTTTGTCTTGGCGATCTAATCTATCGAGCCGATAAGTCTTCTTCTCCCCGACGTCAATTCTGCAGTCGGAGAGGAAGTTCGGGCCAGCCAATCGCTGCCTGGCTGGGCGGAACTTCCTCTCCGATTGCAGAATTGACGTCAGGGAGAGCATGCGTCGGCGTCGGCTTTGGGGCCTGTTATCCATTGGTGGGTCCTGTTCCCCGAAGGCAGCGGCAGTGGCAGTGGCTTGGGGAACGGCAGGGAGAAAGAAAGAAAGGGGGCAGGCAGGGAAACAGAAGGAAAGAAGAGAAACAGAAAAAAAGAAAGAAAGGTCAGGGAGAGAGGAAGAAAAAGTTGGGGGAGGGAATGAGGTGTGGAGGAGAGAAAGCATACAGGCTGATAGAAGGGAAGAAAGATTGGATGCACAGTCAGAAGAAGAAAGTGCAACCAGAAATCACCAGACAAGGTAGGAAAAATGATTTTATTTTAAATTTAGCAAAGTGGAGGCAGTATTACCACAGTTTTCAAAGGAATTTGCCCAAATAACTTAATAGTTAACTGGGTAAATTCCCAGAGATGAAAACTTCCTTTCACTTACTATGCACAGTTCTGAATTTATATCTGCTGTCTATATTTTACAATATGGTCACCTTTTACTAAACCGCAATAGTGGTTTTTAGCGCAGGGAGCCTATGAGCGTCAATAGCAGCGATGGGCATTCAGCGCAGCTCCCTGCGCTAAAAACTGCTATTGTGGTTTAATAAAAAGGATGGAGGGTATATTTGTCTATTTTTGTATGCTATAAAAACCAAATACAGAGAGAGACTGAGAGCTGTTGACGAAGAGCTACGTGTGTGTCTTTCTTCGATTCCAGCCAGAATATCAGCTTTGTGTTCAACCAAACAGGCCCAGGTTTCGCACTGAATAAAGTATTTTATAATTTTTCACTATTCTGTTTACTTAATATTTCATAATAAAGTAATTATAAAATACTTTCTTTGTGTTTATTTGATTCCTATTCAAGATAATTACTTTATATATAGTCAATATAGGCACAGAGTTAAATTTTTTAACATTTTCTAATGGTGGTGTGCCTTGTGATTTTTTTCATGAAACAAGTGTGCCTTTGCCCAAAAAAGGTTGAAAAACACTGGATTAGATCAATGAGTGATTATAAGAGCTTTAGAAAGGCCTTGAAAATTCATTTGTTTAAGGAATATGTTTTGAAAAAGTTGTAATTTTCTAAATGTTTTTTTTTGTATTGATTATTGTCTTGGTTAACTGCTTTGAATTGGTTAACTGCTTTGAATTGTCACCAGGATGGTTTCGGGACTCAAGGATCTCCCATATGAGGAAAAGCTGAGTAAACTGCAGCTATACTCACTCGAGGAACGTAGAGAGAGAGGAGACATGATAGAAACGTTTAAATATATCACGGGTCGTATTGAGGTGGAAGATGATATCTTCTTTCTTAAAGGATCCACGGCCACAAGAGGGTATCCGCTGAAAAATCAGGGGTGGAAAATTTCATGGTGACATCAGGAAGTATTTCTTCACCGAAAGGGTGGTTGATCATTGGAATGAACTTCCACTGCAGGTGATTGAGGCCAGCAGAGTGCCAGATTTTAAGAAAAAATGGGATAGGCATGTGGGATCTCTTGGGGGGTGAAGTTAGGGGGATGGGTCATTAGAGTGGGCAGACTTGATGGGCCGAGGCCCTTTTCTGCCGTCATTTTCTATGTTTCTATGTTACAAGTAAAAAATTGTATTGTATTGCTGGCCAAAATCTTTACCAGACAGCAGATCCCAAGCACATAGAGAATCCAGAGCTGGGGGTCCTTTCGTGACTCCCAGTGCTCTTGCCAGTATTCCACAGCAGCCTCTACCCAGGTTCCAGACAGAAATTTTCTGGGAACCGGAGGAACCAAGGTTCAGGTTCCCACTCTGCAGTCCCAGCCAAAAAGTCTCAATGATGCCAGAAAAAAGAAAGGGCAAGGAATAAGACCTTTTTCTTTAAGAAAGACAGTGTCTCTCCTTTGAAGACTAGAGGTCAGCTCTTGGATTATCTGGAGGCTTGGGAACAGATAACGTCCTACCGCTGGGTCTTGGACATTATCAGAGAGATATACAAGATAGTTTGCACACCCTCTCTCTGACTAGTTTGTGGATTCACCAGCAGGCTGGCCAGAGAAAGCAAAAAGGGTCCGAGCAATGCTACAGAGATTACTAGATATCCAAGTTATAGAACCAGTTCCTCCAGATGATTCGGGCTCCAGCAAATATTCTTTATACTTTGTTGTGCCAAAGAAAGGCTTAGAGGAGTGGAGGCCCATGCTGGATCTGAAATATGTCAACGTGGCCCTGAGAGTACCTCAATTTTGAATGGAGACTATTGGTCTGTCATTGCAGCGGTGGAGCCAGGAGTGTTTTAGGCCACCTTAGATTTGACAGAAGCTTACCCATCTTCCCAGAATCCAGGAAGTTCCTCAGATTCCATGTGTTGTAAAATCACTATCAGTTCTTGGCATTTCCCTTTGGGCTAGCAACAGCACCCCAAACTTTCAGCAAAGTTATGATGGTGATGGCCACTCATCTCCGTATTTGGACAATTGGCTCATCAGAGCGCTGTCTTGACTGGAAGGAGAAAAGGTGGTAGCATCATTTGTTAGGACACTACAGAGTCTGAGTTGGATTGTGAACTTTTGAAAGAACCACCTGGTTCCAACACAATATCTAGAATATCTGGGAATCTTATTCAACTTGGTGGAAGGCAGAGTCTTTCTTCCAGAAGCACGCAAACAGAAGCTTCATGATCAGATTACAGACCTGTTGACCAAGCCAGAGCCAATGGCATGGCATTACCTTCAAGTCCTAGGATCAATGGCGGCCATGTTAGAGGTGGTACCCTGGACTAAGCACATATGCGCCCCCTCCAGGGCACCTTTTGCTATCTTGCTGGTCGCCTCAGAGGGACTCCCTGCATGTTCCGCTCCCCTGGACAACATCAGCAAAGCGCAGCACGAGCTGGTGGCTTCGTCTACAGTCTTTGTCGAAGGGGATCCTGCTTTGGATCAATTCATGGATCACCTTGACAATGGATGGGGACTCATTGCAATGGTCACCCAGTACAAGATCAATTGACTCCTTCTTAATAGAAGTGGTTTGTCAACAGGCTGGAACTTTGAGTATTTCCATAGCACTGCTTCGACTGCAGTCTTTGATGGAGGACAAAGCAGTCAGAATTTTTGATGACAGTGCCATGGTAGTGGCGCATGTTAACAGGAAGGGAGGCACCAGGAGCACTCCGCTCTGACAGAAGGTGAAGGCATTGTTCTTTTGGGCAGAAATACACTTGCTGGTGATCTCTGTTGTACACATGGCCAGAGTGGACAGTGTTCAAGTGGATTATCTCAGCAGACAGATAGTAGACCCAGGAGAGTGGTATTTGTCTCTGAAAGTGTTCCAGACTATTGTGAGAAGATGGGGTCATCTGCCATTCAACCTCATGGCAACTGCAAAGAACAAGAAGATGGATTGGTTCTTCAGTTGCAGATATGAGCCTGGAAGTGCAGGGCTAGACACCCTGTTTCAATCATGGTCTGAGACGGACTCCTATACATGTTTTCCCCTTGGCCCTTGATAGGCTGGGTGGTCTGTCGGATAGCTCATCACACAGGAACAGTAGTTCTTGCAGCACCAGATTGGCCCAGGTGCCCATGGTATGTGGATCTTATGTGCCTACAAAAGGAGTGAAGACTTAGACTCCAAGTGCATCCAGACTTACTTTCGCAGGGGCCGTTTTCCCTAGAAGATCCAGGACAATTTGGTCTTAAGGCATGGCTCTTGAGTGCGCAGCACTAGTCCAAAAAGGATACTCAGAAGTGGTCATTGGTATTTTACTTATAGCTAAAAGCTGACGATGTTTCAGTGTATGCTAAGGCATGGGAGATGTTTCAGTGCTGGTGCAGCAAAGAAAAGTTAGAGCCAGGCAATGCCCTCATCTCATCCATACTAGCGTTCCTGCAAGGGAGGGCCTTGACAAGGGACTGGCAATGGCGTCCCTTATGAGTTCAAGTAGTAGGACTATCCTGTTTCTGGGGCCGAGAGAAGAGATTACTAGCGGCCCACCCAGACATAAGCTCCTGAAGAGTGCCCTGAGACTATGGTCTCGAATTCAAGAACCGTTTTCATCCATTTAGTCTTACAGGGACTCAGCAGATTCCCATTTGAACCTTTCCAGGAGATGTCGGTCATGGATCTGATGGTCAAAGCAATCTTCTTGGTGGCAATTACTTCTGCTAGGAGAGTCTCAGAATTGCAAGCCCCGCCAGTGCAGAGAACAGTTTCTCTGGATCACGGAAGCAGGAGTGACTTTGTGTACAGTTCCCTCCTTCCTGCTGTAGGTCGTTTTGGCATGTCATGCCAACCAAGAAGTTAGACTGCCAGCATTTCACCTCACAGAGTCCAAGAAAAATGACAAGGCCTTAAAGGTTTTGGATGTCAGAAGAGTACTATTGCGCTACCTGGAGGTAAGCAATGAGTTTTGTCTTTCAGATCATCTTTTTGTGTTAATCATTCAGGTGAGAAGAGGCAGACCAGCCTCCAAGGCTACCATCTCTAGATAGATTTGTAGAGCTGTATCCTCTGTAAATATCAGTTGTGGCAAACAGCAGACTATCTTGTTGAAGGCATATTTGACAAGAGGCGTGACCTCCTTTTGGGCAGAAGCAAGGGTAAATCCTCATGAGGAGATTTGTAGGTCGGCCACCTGGTCCTCCCTTCATACTTTTGCCAAATTCTACAGGATGGACATAGCAGCACAGGAGAATGCTGCTTTTGGATCCTAGATACTACGTGCAGACTCATTTCTCCTACTCTAAACTTTGGGGACTGCGTAGGTACGTCCCTACGGTTCAGCATACCATCTCTATTGCACTTGAAAAAGAGATTAGATTCTTACCTAGATATCTTATCCAGTAGATAGGGATGGTATGTTGAACACTCTGCCCAGAAATATCTGATTTGCTTTTTGACTCAAGTTTAATGGTCAGCTATGCAGCTAAAATTTTTCCTGTTAGTCAGACTATGGGATTATGAAATCTGTGTATATAATTACTAGGGAGGAATGGTTGAGCTTCATGAATGTTCAGGATGTTATGTTATTGTTTAACTTGTATTTTTTCTTGCATTCATTTTTCCTCTCAGAGGCTTGATAATGTTTTAACTACATTACTGTTCATTCAGTGATTGTTTCAAATTCATCTGAGCAGATCAGACACTTGGTTTCGGGGAGTTTCCCGTACCCCTCCTTCTCCTTTAGCAGGGGTAGGGAACTCCGGTCCTTGAGAGCCGTATTCCAGTCGGGTTTTCAGGATTTCCCTAATGAATATGCATTGAAAGCAGTGCATGCAAATAGATCTCATGCATATTCATTGGGGAATTCCTGAAAACCCAACTGGAATATGGCTCTCGAGGACCAGAGTTCCCTACCCCTGTCCTATAGGGTTGTTGCTGGCTTTGGTACGAACTGAAGGGGGCAGCAGAGACGCAGGAGGAGGATCTGAAATGCTGTGATTGACATTTTCTGCAGTATGCTCATGAGCATGCATGGACAACCCTATGGCTCTGCGTACCATCTCTATCTACTGGAAAAGACATTAATCAAGGAAAAAAACCTAATCTCTTTTTACTTTCTCTGTTCAGTCTTCTCTAGTTTTAAGGACCTGATCAGCCAGATTTTAATGGAGGTTTTGATGATGTCCACCCAGTCAAGAGATGAAAACCCCTTTTCCAGCCTGACTGCAACGTCTCAGCCAATTGCAGCAACTGTGCGGTCAGGTGACAGGACTCTGACACTGAACCCTGCTTCCAGCCTGGGCACAAGTCCCATGCTCTGTAATGTTGGTTCCTTTGGTGCCAGCTCTCTATCCAGGCAAGTCCTCTTTTGCCACTTTTGTGGTGTTTGGTATGTTGGGGGAAGATTGGGGAAACTGTGAATGCCCTCAACTAGCACACACTTGATGGTGAGCAGAGCCAAAGGACCCTCAAATATCATGAACATGTAAGGAAGTAAAAGAACAATTGCTCTTAACTGGTGGTCTATATAGCAGGGGGGATCTGACTTTGTATGGCATGGGTTGCGAGAAAAGGCATCCAGGAGTTTTAAGTTGTAGTGGACAGAGAACCAGAGAAGCCCAATTCAAACCTCACTGTAGCTCCTTGTGATTTTGGGCAAGTAGATTGTAAGCCTTATGGAGTCGGGAAAATACCTACTGTACCTGAATGTAACTCACTCTGAGCTGCAGCTGAAAAAGGCATGAGTTAAGTCCAAATCCCTTACTTTCTCTGTTCCATTATAGCAGGTGTTAATTACAAAAATTTACAAAAAGCAAATACACAAACCAATCTTTTGCAGTTTCCAGTCCAACATAAAAAAAGAAGTGAAACATACAAAATAAAATGTACTCCTGTACCTAAAGTTAATGATATCAGGAGATATGATAAAGATAATCTTCTGTAAAGTGAGAATTTGTGAATTTTATGTTTTGTTTTTCATTTTCTTTTTTTCTCTTTTAACTAATGTAGTCTGTATGGGATTAGTCCAGTTCCTGCTGTTGGTTTCTTGAGTGGTATGCCATCTTTATCCCCATCATCCAGTCCTGAGACCCCCACATCCCCTTCTCCTGCTCTTTCTATCAGTCCTCATGTCATTGCAGCCCAGCCCTCATCATCCAGATACCATCCATATACACTCACTCAACATGGGAGCTTTCCACCCACCCACAGCCCCAGGTCCACCAACACTTGCATGCCACCCAGTTCACCAGGTCCACAGTTACAGGCTATCAGCCCTCAAGAAATACCAACCAATTCTGCCAGCCAGAGACCCTCCAGCATTGGAGCTCCTTTGTTTTCTTCTTCACCTACTGCATTGAATGGGCGCCTCTCTTTGCTAAGCAGGATTCCCTCTAGGTATTTGTGAAGACGGGGGTGCATGTGTTTGGGGGAAGTGGACGACTCACCTTTTGACATAAGTTACTTACCATGTAGTGTTTTGGATTTGGTAACGTGCATGTATTTGCTTCAGATACTCTAAACCTGCCTCTAATATCACTGGCTTGAAGGAGTGGCCGGATGGATGGAGCAGTAGACAAACAACCAGAAAAACCAGGGTTTAAATTTCACTTTTCCATCCAATCTTTGGCAAGTTACTTCTTCTTCCAAACTTAGATGCACTGCTTTGGGGCAGGGGATTACTAATTTTACCTATATTGTAATTTGCTTTGAGCATAGGTTTGGAAGGGTAAGAATTAAATCCAAAAGCAACTTGTTTGTGTTATCAAGCTCTAAATTTTATGTGAGGAGTTATGTGTTTTTTGGACTATTGTTCTCACAGTTGCCAAGTATACCAGTGATTTGATTGTAGATTGAGAAAGACTGTCAAACTGAAAGTCTTACTTGCTCTTACTCAAACTGAGCTGCTCTTACTCCATCAGCTCCTGCTGCGGCTTGCTAACTACCAGTGCAGCTGGAACACAGACTGACAGAACTTTACCCAGTTTGGTAGTACTAAGCTTCCATGGTTCAACTTGATGGCTTGATCAGTTATAGACACATACTGTTTTGTGTGGTTCAGGTGCAGAAAATGCTGGTACACACTTTTAACATAAGCATTCTTTCATAACAAACTGATTTGGTCTAGACTAGTTTTCTGTGTATTAATTTTGCCAGATCAAGTGGCATCTGCCCCCAGGTTAACTTGGTACCCATCCTTCTCAATTCAGGCACTACTGTATCGGTCGCTAATCAAGACAGGAGCTTGGTGCATGTATGGGAGCCTGGATATGTTTCTCCGTCAGACTTTTGTTTACTGACAGAGCCTTAGAGAATTCAAGCCCTTGTTCTTGGGTGACATCTGGTGTGATTTTGCTGTGTGGATGCCATGCCTGTACATAAGTGGAATCACAGACATACCATGATTTTGTTAACACTGAAGATGGTGTGTTGGGTGCTGCTTTGACCTGGCATGTATTTGTTGGAATGAGAAATCTTTTGCAGTTGTGGAGTAGCATTTTGCTCCTCAGCTCTCGGTACTTCCTGTTTTTCTCTTTGCTTCTTGATGCCCTTTTACTTTTGTAGTGCTAGTGTGTCTGAGAATCCTTTCGCCCTCCTCTTCCTGCCCCTTTCTGATGTCTCTGGAGACAACAGTGGTGAGGAAGGCTCAGAAGAGGATTTTCCATGTGTGCAGTATGGGTGCAGGTACATGTGGCATGCCAGAGTAATTTTGGGTTCTTGGCTACTTAAGGCACTAACAATTCAGGGTTCTTAGGAGAAAGCTGGGAAAGAGGATCTAGTTAATTACTTTTCATTATTGTGGAACATACTAACCCAGTGTTCTGTGACACACTGTCTCAGTTCAGAAAGAATTTTTGAAGCCAACAATTTTGAAACGTAAAGAGTTGCTTTTTTGCCTTTACAATTTACTGTGTAGTAGCTCAGCAAGGAGAGTTGTGAAGCAGGGTGAAAGCTCACCCTGGGACTCAGTTTTGGAGGAGTAGCCTAATGGTTAGCCCAGTGGAGTGAGAACCAGGTTCATTTCCCACTGTGGCTCTATGTAACCATTGGCAAGTAATGCAACCCTCCATTGCTTCAGGTACAACACTTAGAATGTAAACCTATTAGGGAGAGAGAAAGTACCTAAATGTAATATGCAGATTGCTTTGGTTGTACCTTAGAGAGGTGGTGTATCAAATCTATGATGCTTGCTTACCCTTATGCTGAAGTTGTGAAATGGAGTTCCCTCTACCTTCTAAGTATACTCATGCAGGTACTAAATGCCCAGTGCTGTGAAATGGTTTGAAGGGATATAACGATGAACGCTGGACTCTAATTTTGAAGCAAAGATTGTTGTAGGCCAAATATTTACAAGCTTGTGATACAGTAGTAGCTTGCTGTCTACTGATGTTTTTCTAAACAACGTAGATGGCTTCTGTGTTACTGTCATTCACTGCTGATATATTAGGGAGAGGAGTGGCTAGGCACTGAAATGAAGATGCCATATTGTGGGACAGTAAATACCATTTCCAGGGTAATAGGTGAGACATTCTAGACAGTAGGGTTATTTTCCTTTAGCCACATACTGCAGAAGGATTTTTCACTCTGCCTCTGTTGTATTTCACTGGGCTCTCTAGCTCCGCCTTCAGTTATTTCCTTCTGCACGCATGACTTCAGATGTGTTCTGCGCTCCCCATTTTATTCTTTTTAATTTGATGTAATTTTGTTTCCTTTTTGGGTATTTTAGTGCTTGGAGTGATTTTGTAGCTCTGCCTGCTTGAAAATTTACAGACTTTGGTCTGTTGCTGTCAGTCTGATCCCACTGGGTACTTGTTAGACAGACTGCATAGTTTTCTCCGGAGATCAGGGCCGTCCCTGATGTGGTCTCACCTATTGTTAATCTGGGGTCGAGTGCAGGCTGTTAGGCACCCTTAGGAGGCTTGACGGTGTCTCGCAGGGTGCCGGCTGTATCATTGCGTCTCCGCCCATACCGGGCGCATCTGTTGGTCTGCAGGGTGGAGGTGTAGTCAGACATAGGAGTTTGACTGGCAGCTCGAAGATCACCTTTCCTGAGACGTTCCCAGCATTGTGGCAGTGAATTTTCTCATCCAGCTTCTGTGAGAGAGCTGAAAGCAGGTTGTAGCACTGATCCTGTGGCTTTAGGCTGACACTCTGTGAGATATTGGGGAAGTTTGGAAAAGTGGGGTTTTGAGTGTTTCTGAATGTTTCCTCTCCTGAAAAAAAAAATCCCATTTTAGAGTTTGAAAAGTGTGAAAAATATCACAATTTTGTCGCGAATTTTGTGACGACGGCCATCTTGGATTTTTAGCAATTTTATTTTCTAAAGCTCCCTGCAAATTTTGCCTAGAAACTTGCTGGAATGAAGTCCTTAGGCTCCCCTCATGTGGATTCTTGCCAGGATTGCGCAGATTTAGCACTTTCAGAGCGTTTTTATGCTACATGCCTCGTGGCACAGCTGAGGGGGGGGGGGGGAAGGGCTGCAGCATCCAGAGTAGCCTCTCCCCTGCTGAAGCAGGTGACCAAATGCTCAGCTAGACGGGGGGTGGGGGAGCGGCCGTTGTTGTTTCGGGGCTCAGCATAACTGGTAATTCCGTCCGCCAGGCTGCAGACCCTACACAGCCTCAGAATCACACAGTTTAGCCACCTTAGCATGACCTATGCCCCAGGAGCTTGTCACCTTTCAGAATTTTTGAAATTTTTGCGCTCTGAATTTCGGATCAATGTGTTCTCCTCCTGCACAGTCCCAATCTGCCTACACAGCTTCTCTTAGTGACATTACTCCTTTGGACACATCCTAGATTCACCCTGCCACTATGCTTTCGCTACCTGACCCTGATTTGGGGGATCTGGATGCGGATTATTTGCATACTGACCCCTTATTACAAGTGCAGTGTTCCCTGAGATAGGAGATCAGGGGCTGGATCTGTAGATCCCTCTGTGGTTTTGGGAACCTGGAAAAGCTCTCATGAGCCTGTGCTTATTTGAGTTTGCGGCTTTGCCAGACCTTCTTTCTGAATCTTTACAGGAGATCTTTTTGGTCACTGACAGCAGCGCATGTGGCGGGAGTAGATAATTCTCAAGCAGACTTCCTCAGCAGACAGACGCTGGATCCAGGTGAGTGAAAACTGTCCCCAGAGGCGTTCCAAGTGATTGTGGGGTGCTGGGGGCAATCCTGCTTTAACCTCATAGCCACGTCAAGAAACAAGAAAGCAGATCGCTTCTTCAGTTGAAGATCCGAGCCCGGAATCGAGGGGCTTGACGCTCTGATGCATCTGTGGTCTCAGGAGCTTCTCCTTTATGTGTTTCCTCCTTGGCTATTATTCAACCGGGTCATTCGGAGGATCGCATCTCATCCGGGCCGCATCATTCTGGTGGCTCCAGATTGGCCTCATAGTCTATGGTATGCAGATCTGATGCACTGGCGCAGAGGTTGCAGTTTTCGCCCGAGTGCCTTTCCAGACTTTCTCACACAGGGTTTGGTTTCCGTGGAAGATACGGATTACTTTGCTTTTGCAGCATGGCTCTTGAGTGCACAGCCTTACAGCATAAAGGATATTCTGCCCTGGTTGTTGATACTCTTCTGAAGTCTAAGAACTTGTCCACAGTGTCAGCTTACGCTAAGGCTTGGAAGGACTTCCTACATTGGTGTGCTCTGGACCAGGTGGACCCTTTTTTTCAGCTCCAATCTTGATAATTCTTGCCTTTCTTCAGGCTAGTTTGGATAAAGGCTTCACTGTGGCTTCTCTTTGGGTCCAGGTGGCTGGGCTCTCCTGTTTTAGATCCTGGGAGCCTCGGTCCTCCTTGGCGTCTCATTTTGATGTCGCTAAATTTTTGAAGGAAGCTCTTAGTGTCAGACTGCTGGTTAAGCACCCATTCCCTTCCTAGGGCCTTAACTTGGTATTGTCTAGCCTTACCAAGGCTCCTTTGGAGCTTCTTTGAGCTGCTTCCCTGTTGGAAATATCGAAAAATAATAGTTTAAAAGTCGGCCTTATTAATGCAAGATCTATTAAGAGTAAGCATCACCTATTAAAAGACACTATTACCGCTCAAGGATTACATATACTTTTCATTACAGAAACCTGGCTCTCTGATGGTGAGGAAGCCTATCTTTCATACTGCTGCCCTCCGAATTACAATTATCTTTTTAACCATCGCCCAAATCGTAAAGGAGGAGGTCTTGCTGCTATTTTTCAATCTAATCTAATTAACCTCAATGACCAATCTAATGGAAATTCCTCTATCGAATATCTCGATCTCAAACTTAATTCAAATATTAGCCTCAATTTTTTATTGTTGTATGTTCCTCCTCCAGTAGGTCAAAACAAAATAACTCTACTTCAAGATCTCATTTTTGATTTTTGTTCAGCTTCATCGCTTCCTCTAGTCTTAGGAGATTTTAACATCCATTTTGACAATGCTTCAGACACCAATAATCAAGATATATTAAATATGCTTCATTCGGTAAATTTATTTCCAAAAATAATAGGCCCAACTCATTCAGCAAACCATACTTTGGATATAATTTTTTCTCCCAACTCTCAATATATTAACTGCTCAATTCCATTAATCAATCCTGTACCCTGGTCTGACCACTATTTCATTTCTACTACTATATCATTTTCTAGTTCAATAACACACAAAATGCAAACTGAACCCAAACTAATCTCATATCGTGATCTTGCTAGTTTAGAAGATGCTGACATATCACCTTTTTTTGACGTAGCTACTATTGATGACATGCCCACCTCAATAGAGGATCAACTTTCATACTGGAACTCTTCTCTCTATTTACTCTTAGACACTAAAGCACCAATAATCTTCAAATCTTTTATCGGTACGAAAATTATCCAACCCATGGTATACGGCGGAACTATATCTGTTAAAGAAACAACTTCGTTCATTAGAAAGAAAATGGCGTCACTCTAAGTCTCAATTAAATCTTCTAAATTTTAAAGAACAAGCAGCCATATACAAATCAAAAATTAATCAGGCAAAGAAAAAATTCTATTCAGAAAAAATTTATAAAGCAAAAAATTCCACTACCCTATTTAACATCTTAAAATCTATCACATCTCGTAATTCAAAAAACACTACAGATCAGATACCCCTCTTGAAAGCACAAGATATTGCGGATGCTTTCAACCAAAAAATCAATAATATTCGAAGTACTTTTTCCTCTAACATAAATAATAGTTCCTTAAGCAAACAATCTGGTGATCACCTTCTAACAGCTAAATGTTCAAACTTTAAACTTCCCACTCTAAAAGATATCAAAACACTTTTTTCTCAAATAAATTTAAAGAGTTCGGGGTCTGAAATTCTTCACCCATTTTACTTAAAAAAAATTTTTTCATCTCTTTGGTCCTTTCATTCATACCATTATCCTAAAAAGTCTACAAACTGCTTCAGTTCCTGCCCTCTGGAAAACTGCTACTATCATCCCTTTGCTTAAAGATCACAAAACCAGTAAAAATGACCCTTTAAATTACCGCCCAATTGCAAATATCCCTTTTTTAGCCAAAATGACTGAAAAATTGATATTTAACCAGGTTTCCGATTTTATCGAATCTACCAACGTTATGCATCCTAATCAGACAGGCTTCCGCAAATACCATAATACGGAACACTCTCTAATCGGTCTAACGAATATCATTCACTATTTCCTGGACCATCATAAATCTGTCGCCTTTTTTTCCCTGGATATTTCTGCAGCATTTGATACAATTGACCATGATCTACTTCTCAGTCGGTTAGAATCGATTGGTCTCTGTGATCAAGTCCTTAACTGGTTCACATCATATCTCACTAATCGAACATCTTGTGTCAAATTTAATAAAGAATATTCTGACGCATACACAACGACCTTTGGGATTCCTCAAGGATCTATTTTATCACCCCTTTTATTTAATATTTATCTTGCACCATTATTAAATTTGTGTCAGTCTGTTGGCTTTACTGCTTTTTCATATGCAGACGACATTCAATTAACTCATCCATTCAATCCTGAAAATCAGGAAGACATTAAATCTTTAAATGTAAAACTCGAACTAGTTCAAAATTGGCTTAATAATAATAAATTAGCATTGAATATAAATAAAACAAAAGCAATGATTTTTAATTGGAAAAGAGACATCAGATTAAACTCACCTTTCATCCTTAATAACACGCCAATTGAAATTGTTCCCAAATTAAAAATCTTAGGAGTTATAATTGATGAAAAATTAGAATTTAAAGAGCATATTAACAACATAGTTAAAGTCTGTTTCTATAAATTACGCCTGATCCGATCTATATCTAAATTCCTTGAACCCAAATCTCGCAATATATTAATTCATTCACTAGTAATAGCGAAATTAGACTATTGTAATTCTTTGTTGCTCAATATTACTCAAAAAGAAAAACGACGATTGCAAATCATTCAAAACACTGCTATTAAATTAATCTATGATGCAAGGAAATTCGATCATGTAACTCCATTTTTCATTGACGCTCATTGGCTTCCTATTAATCAGCGCATACAGTTTAAGGTCTTATTACTTATATTTAAAACTTTGATATATAAGGAACCTCAGTGCATATCAAAAATGTTAATTCCCCATTGTTCTACACGTGCACTTAGATCATCTTCTCAAAATCTATTAGTTGTTCCCTCTTTAAAAATAATAGGCACTCGAAGACCAGATATGTTCTCCATAGTGGGTCCCCAATGGTGGAATTCATTGCCCCAATACATAAAAATTGAAAAAGACATTTCTTCCTTCAAAAAATCCCTGAAAACATTCCTTTTTAAAGAGGCTTTTAATATTTAAATTTTATTTTATTTTACGAATTCTGTTTTTAAGAATCCCCCTGCTCCTCGATTTTTTTCCCTTAAATGTTTTTCTTAATATAACAGATGTAACTTTTCCCCTCCTTTCCGTCCAATTGTTGTTTGTCTTGTCTGACTTCTAATGTTTATATATATTGTATGTTTTTTAACTTAAATTATCTTATTATTATGTACATCGCTTTGTATAAAGATATAGCGATTCATCAAATATTTAATAAACCTTGAAACCTTGGACTTGACGCTCCAGACCATTTTTCTGGTTGCCCTTACTTCAGTGTGTCATGTGTCAGAACTACAGGCTTTATCTTGCAGGGACCCTTTCCTGTGTATTTCGGAGACAGGATTTTCCCTTCAGACGGTTCCTTCCTTCTTGACAAAGATAGTTTCGGCTTTCCATATCAATCAGGAATTGTGTTTGCCTGTCTTTCAACCAACAGGTTCCAAGTCAGACAGGACCGGCCACCTGTTGAAGAACCTGGATGTGCACAGAGTTCTTCTGCATTATTTGGAGGTCACCAATGAGTTTTGCGTCTCTGACCATATGTTTGTGCTGACTCATTTCAGAGCGCTCTTGCTCCCAAAGCTACGATTTCCTGTTGCTATTTCGTCAGCTTACATTCTTGCTGGGAAACAGTCTCCTGTATCCATCAAGGCACATTCTAGTAGCAGTGTGCCGCCTTCGTGGGCTGAAGCTAGATTTGTCTCCCCTGAGGAGATTTGTAAAGTGGCAACATGGCCTTCTCGTCAGACGTATGCCAGGTTCTACAGTGTGGATGTGGCGGTAGACAGGACTCCGTCTTTGGATCCTTAGTCTTAAGGTTCAGTGCAGCAAGCCCACCCTAACTTTTTGGGGGACTGCTTTTGTACGTCCCTACTGTCTAGAATGTCTCACCTATTGAACTAGAAAAGGAGATTATGTAACCCTGGTAAGCTGTTTTCTAGTAGATAGGTGAGACATTCTAAACTCCCACCCTCTTTCCTGCGCCTGCTTACAGTTTTCAGTCTGTTTATGCTTCTCAAAGCTGATTCTTGGATGTCTGTCAGCCCTTGTGGGCTGGGAAGACTTTGCATATATGTTTCTATTTATTGGGGAATAATTTCTGAACTTTTTTGAAGCCTATGTTGGTGGTTAATGGTACTGTTTAGTTACTATTTGAGCAGAACAATTTGTTTGAGCCTGTTGCTACAGGTGCCTCTATTTCACATGTATTGGGTGGCTTTACATGCTTGGGTACTGACTAGAGGTGGAGTTAGAGAGCCCAGTGAAGTACAACAGAGACAAAGTGAAAAATTTGGAGTGGATTCCTTCTCCAGCATGCGGCTAAAGGGAAATAACCCTACTTTCTAGAATGTCTCACCTTTCTACTGGAAAAGGTAAGTACATACCGTATATACTTAAATATATACATACCGTATATACTTAAGTATAAGATGAGAATTTGGGGCCAAACAAATGGCCCAAAAATGGGACTCGTATTTGGGTCAGTGCCCCCCCCCCGACTTGTTGCAGGCCTTCACTGGCCTGCCGTATGACCTGGTGGGCGGGGACAAGAGGGATCCCTCCTGTCTCGGCCAATTCTGACAATTTTTTTACCTCCCTCCCGCCTCCCTTTTTGAATCCCTGGAGGTCCAGCGGTATACCGGGCAAGAGCGAGCTTTTTGTGCTCCTGCCCAGTGTGAAACTGCTCGCTGAATGACGGCTACTAGTTCTCATGGGGCTCATGAGAACTGGCAGCAGCCATTCAGGGAGCGGCTCATGGGCTGCAAGAAGTTGAGGCAGCCGTTCAGGTTCAGGAAGGAGCTCAGTGTGGGGCAAGAGTGTAGAAAGCTCGCTTCTGCCTGGTACACTGCTGAAACACCAGGGATTCAAAAAGATAAACAGGGGAGGCGGGAGGGAGGTAAAAAAAATGTGTCAGAGCCGGCCTGCAGGACATTGGGAGAAAAGGGGGGGACAGGGTATAGGGTAGGGAAGTGGGACAGGGTACAAAACCTGCAAGGGAGGGGGAATAGGGTGGAGAGCCTGGCAGGGAGTGAGGGGGGCTGGGTGCAGATCCGGGCAGGGCACATGAATATTAAAACACACACACGGCTTATATTCGAGTGAACCTCTTTTGGAGGAAAAGAGTACCTCGACTTATATCCAGATCGTCTTATATTCGAGTGTATACGGTAATCTCCTTGTACAGAATCCACAAAAAAGATGCAATGCCAGGTAATCAGCAATAGGGAAGGACATATTAAAAGTCACTTACAAGGTAAATAATGATTGCTATGCTCACAAAGTGCCTTATCTGAGGGCTAAATATACATCTGTTGTGAGATCTTTAGAGGAGGTATTGACCAATGATGTATTTAGGTGGGGAAGTTTCAAGTTTCTTTATTTTTGATATACCGTCTATCAGACAAGTGTCTAAATGGTGTACAACAAAATGAAATTAAAAAGAAATAAATAGAGTCAAATAAAAAAAAAATCTTAGCAAATGTTAAAAATACTTGACAAGTTCACACTGACATGCATGGAACAAAAGAGAAGTGGGGGAGGGAAGATTTCTAAATACATCGAAGTAAAAAAAAAAAAAAAAAAGGGAGGTGAATGGAGACACATTAGGACTGGGGAGGACAATTTTTGTTTTCAAATCTACAAAACAACAAAAGAACCAGAGGTCCAACTTCGTCTGCAGTGAAAAAACAGACCAGAGCAAACAAACCAAAACTGCAGACTTGTACACGGTGCAGGCAAATTTTATTTTGACAAATAAATCTTAACTAAAAACCTTTTACCAGACGGGGGACCCAACATGGTCCGTGTTTCGGACAACCTTCATCAGGGGTCCATGGTAATAAAGGTAAAAAGAAAAATATCACAAAAAGAAGCCTGGAAAAATAGCGTTTGGTAGCACACCAGTGAATCTCCGAAATGCACTACAAGTTCGTCACAGTAAAAGCCATGGTAATAAAGGTAAAAAGAAAAATATCACAAAAAGAAGCCTGGAAAAATAGCGTTTGGTAGCACACCAGTGAATCTCCGAAATGCACTACAAGTTCATCACAGTAAAAGCCATGGTAATAAAGGTAAAAAGAAAAATATCACAAAAAGAAGCCTGGAAAAATAGCGTTTGGTAGCACACCAGTGAATCTCCGAAATGCACTACAAGTTCGTCACAGTAAAAGCTTTTACTGTGACGAACTTGTAGTGCATTTCGGAGATTCACTGGTGTGCTACCAAACGCTATTTTTCCAGGCTTCTTTTTGTGATATTTTTCTTTTTACCTTTGTTTTCAAATCTAAGCACATTGTACTACCTGAAAAAAGTGCCTACACAAAATGGAGCTCTAAATCAATGTACCAGTGACAAGCTTCACTGCAAAAGTACATGCTGAAATAGTGTCAAACTACTTTGTATAGCCGCGTCTTAAACTCGGTTCTTTTTGCTTTCATAGGTAGTGAGGTTTTGAATGAAGAGACTAATCCCTGTTAGGTAGAAATCAGCCACATTGTTAAGGAAGGCTTTGGCCTCAGATAAAGCTATTACTTGAGTCTATGTGCATGCCAAGTAAACTTTGTGCATATTATTTGCAGATAATTCTGGAAGAGATCATACGCAAACTTTTTTTTTTAGTATCTTTTTTACATGGCATTTAACTACTGTTTGGATGGGGATTCATTTATAGAAGTCTAGGAGATGGCACAGCATATTAACTTATATTTGGTGATGTCATACATCTGACACATTTTGCTTCTCCTGCATCTGGGATTGAGGGTTATGTACCCATGAAAGTTGTGTCTGCCAGATGTGTGAGGCAGAGTGTTGTGGCTCTTTATAGGAAAGTCCTGCAATCCTGGGGAACCTCAGACATGCAGACTGTTTCCACACTTGATGAACTTTCTTTTCATGTTCCCATTGGAGAAGCTTTTTAATTGACTTGTTTGGAAGGTTATCTTCTCTATTTGTTAAAGTTTAGAGGCAGTAAGTTGCCTATTTAGAATTTTGTCATGATATGCCATAGATAGAGGATTGTAGTGTGTGTTTCCTGTGTTCTGTAGTTCTTCCAGGACTCCATCACATGTTTTCTTCTGCAGTTTCTGGCTGCTTGATAGTATAGGGTAAACAATAGACAAGAATTGTCATCATCCATACTGCAGTATAGAAGAGCTTTCACAGGGCTTTGAACTTAGAAAGGTTAATATTGATCTGGCTTTTCCTTTATACTTCTTTAAAGCTCAAATACAACTGGTGGGACCAGTGCCTGTGATCCCGGCAGTGATAGGTTCACCATTGAGACCTGCAAAGAAACTGAGATGCTCAACTACCTCAGCGAATGCTTTGACAGGGTGGGCATAGAAGAAAGAAAAGCACCAAAGGTAAAGAGAGCAATGGGTGGGGAATGGGGGCTCATGTTTGGGAGTAAAGTGAAGAAGATGAAGGAAATGTGCAAAGGGGGGGGGTGCTTTATTTTTATGTAGATATTGTATGTTTGTAAGTTGTTGTAAGCCAGTGTGTGTCAAACCTTTTTAGCTCTGGCACATGGAGCAAATGTTTTTCGAGGAACATTATAATTGAAATTATAAAATTGCAAAATCGATAAAAAATTAAATTTGAGAGTTATTTATTTAAAGTTTTTAAAGCTATGTATGGGTAATTGTACAAATAGTGAAACTAAAGTAGATAGAATAGAATTGCTAAACGGTGCAATGGATGGGCTCGTTTTTGAGTGCAAATTAGCTCAAAATGTGGCTTGAGAGTTGACAAGCAAACACTCATTTTGTCATCCACCATCTGCAGTCATTCTCTTTTTTTTTTTAAATTTCTGTCAGAGCTGAAAGTCTAAGATCACAAAGATAAGAATATTCAAACGGTAACAAAGCCTTGATTGCTTTGTTGCTCAAGTTAGGATAATTTCTACATAAAAAATAAAACTAAAAGTACTTGCCATTAGTTTTCAAGGACCAATCATGTCAAAGAATGATGCTTGTCTAGGCAGTTGTATCCTTATGCATGTAGACGTTCATAACATTGACAGACTCTTGCGTATACGACATACATGTCATCTATTCTAGTGTATACTTATGAAGGGAATTTTAAAAAATAAAGTAAAATTCTGGAATCTCTTATGGCACAACCAGAATCTCTTCAGGGCACACAGTTTGAGAGGCACTGTTGTAAGCTGTATGATAGTAGTATCTGCCAAATGTAATAAATTATATGAATCTCGTGGTGAAGAGTTTGTGGAAGAGGAGGAATGTAAGAGAATCATAGTGGGGAGGAAGAGGAGAATTTGAGGGAGTCTTTAAACAGGAAGGAGATCTTTATGGTGGCAAGGGAAGGGAAGAGGAGGAATGTGGAGGCTTATTTTGCGAGGGTGTCTTCTGGGAATAGAAGAGGTGAGGATGAATTAGACTAGTTGCTGGGGTGTGTCAATGTGGGGTGGGGAGGTTTTCTAACTAGGAGCTGGGGGATTATTTTGTAAGAGCATTTTACAGTGGTTCAACTCTGCATGCAGTTCTTCGCAGCCTGCAGTGAGCAGTCTCTTCATTCACAGGGTTCCTATAATCATAGGAGCCAACTTTTGAAAATGATTGAGGGTGCTCCAACTCATACAATAAATTTCCTCTCACCTAGCAAAGGTAAAAAAAGGAAAAACAAAATACATCTAGTGGCAAATGGTAGTGATGACCAGTTTGTATCTAAATGTCAAGAGCAGGGACAGGGAATATGGACAAACTAAAAGCTAGGGTCCAGCCACTCTCTCCTTCCCCTCAAAGTGTGTCAGCATCATAGTTAATCTCTTTCTCTCTTCCCCTCTCTTCCTCCATTCAAGCCATTTATAGCACTTTTCTCCAACCAGTCCCTTTTTTCCTGCAGCCCATCTACACCAAACTCTATTTCTCCATGTTTTTATTTTTCCCAAATTTTATCCCACCCCCATCCTTCCTCTACTTTTTAAATTTTTCTCTTCCTGCATAGGCATAATTTGATGCTTTTATATTTGGGAGGCAGGAAATTTAATTGCTTTTAGCCTACTCTACTCTCTAAATCTTTTAAACATGTTCTGCTTCTCATTTTTATTTCCCTCTGCTCCCCAGCAAGATCCAATGCACTTTTCCCTAGCCAGTTGCCATTCCATGCAGGTTTGGCTCACCTATCCCTTTACTGCTTCCCACTTCTCCCTGGACAGGGATCTTACAGCCACACATGAAGGTGACGTCCCCGTGACGGAGCCGACCCGGCAGTCTAAAAGCTGCAAAGCTAAAGAGCTTTGCGCATGTGCCAGCCCTCCCGCCCTAAAGTATCCCACCTGGCCCCTATATAAGCACACCCCCAACCGGCAAACACAGTTTTAAAAGTTTCCGCGATCTATCCAACTCGGTAGTCTTAACGGTGTCAGCCGTTTTTCTTATCGCTTCAACTTTTAATTTTCCAACATTTCTCTTCACGATTTTGATCTAGCAGCGCTCTGGTTTAGCATGCCTGAAAAAGCCAAACCTGGTTTTAAACGCTGCTCCACGTGCGACTTCAAGATGTCGGCGACTGACCCGCACGCCTCCTGTATCCGTTGCCTGGGTCCCCTCCACCGGACGTTTTCCTGCGCTCACTGCGCTAAATTAAACAAGCGCTCGCTCAAAATTCGAGCGCTTAAACTTACAGAATTTTAGCTCCCTAACGCAGCCTCCGCTCTCTCCTCCGCCTGCCAGCAAGGAGCATCGGAGCCGCAGGGACAGCCTCACAAGGTGCCGAAGCTGGTGCTTCGCAAACCAGCTCAGGCACCAGCGTCTCCTGCATGTGACACATCGGGGCCGATGACGTCACACGCAGGGACGCTGCCTATTGGCTCCCTTGCTCCTCCACTGCCTATTGGCTCAGTGACTGCTCCCACTGGCCAATCCCGGCAGGATCGCTCTCTCTCGGTCCCGCCCTCGGCACCGACTGACTCCAGCCATCGGCACCGTGCTCCTTCGAATACAGAGCCTGCAGCCCAGCGTTCTGCCTCCCCAGACCGGCATCTGCACTCTGCTTCAGCCAGCCCACCCAGGACACTGAAGAGGAAAGCTAAACATCTTATTTCCTCTAGTTCCTCCTCCTCGGGCTCTCCTCCTACACTGTCTGCTGCTGCTGCTCCAACCCAGGACCCAGCTCTCTCACCAGTCTCAGCCTCTGATGCAGCCTGCACTTTTTCAACTTTTCAAGCAGTTCCAGCTCTTTCAGCAACAACAACCGCTTTCTGCATCTCCTCCGCTCCTCTCCGCTCAGCCTATTGAACAGGGCACTCAGCTTACATCCGCACCTCATCTGGTCCAGCATGATGCCCATCTCTCTGACTCTGTCTCCACTACCTCTTTTATGGCGGCGGAGCTGGAATCCTACTATGCTTCCTCCTCGCGCTCTCCCTCACCTGATCTGCAGATGGATCCTCTGCTCTCTTCTCTGGCTCATGAGGATACTCCTTCTGAGCGGGATAGGGCATCACCTCCGGAAGACACCTCCTACCCACGCTTCCTATCCAAGATGGCGTCTTCTTTACAATTGACCACCACGGCCCAGCCGGACCCCTGGGAACAGCGGCTTCAGGTGCTTAAGTATCTTCATATTCCAAAAGAAGTGGTCTCTTTGCTCCTTCATGCTACTCTGGCTGATTCTCAGAAAGCAATCTGGAACACCCTCTACTCGTCCCGGGTCACGAAACGCAGTTTGGAACATAAATACGAGATTCAGGATGTAGCGGGGTTTGGCAAAACTCAACTCCCTCACCAGTCCCTGGTTGTCCGCTCTGCCTTGCAGAAATCCAAGTCCTCCAAAGACTTCGCATCTACTCCACCAGTCCGCGAGATGCGCATCGTGGACTCCATGGGTAAACGAGCATACCAAAATTCCATGCTGTCTGGGCGAATTGCCATCAATCAGTTCTTCTACACCCAATAGAAGGGTTCTTCTACACTCTATTCTAACATGGAGGATATGAGAAAACTGGTCGAGACCTTACCGGTGCCCACGCAGGAGGCTTTTAATGCCGTCCTCTCCAACTTCGAAGACTTCAAAAAAGGCCATCGCAGAAAATGCCTCCCTGATCCTCATCACCGTATTGGCCGCGTCAAGCCTGGTTCCCCGTCCTCCTCAACCGGGCTTCTCAGGCTCCTTGGATTCTCCCGCAGTTCCCGGATCTTCTCATACGACACGACGGCCAGTTGCTACACCCCAATCTTCCGTCTCTCAAATTGACAGCCTGGCTACTGCTCCCATGCTGACCGTGGACTCTGCCTTCCCTCCGGAGGTCCTGCAAATCCTTCTTGCCTCCAGAGCTCCTGCGACTCAACGCTCCTACTCCGCCAAGTTGGCCCGTTTCCAGCGCTGGTGCTCCACCCGTCTTGTTCACCCCAGCACCTCGCCCTTGGCTCAGGTCCTCCGCTACCTTACCTCTTTGCAAGTCTGCGGATTATCCTACACCTCCATTCGCCTTCATCTGGTGGCCATCTCAGTGTACCACGACCCTGTGGACGCGGTCTCTCTGGTGCGCCATCCTGTGGTCAAGCGCTTCTTCAAGGGTCTTCTTCGTCTGCATCCTCCTCTCCGACCTCCAGTGCTGGTCTGGGATCTCAACCTCGTGCTGCAGGCTCTCATGGCTCCCCCATTTGAACCTCTCTCTGTTGTACCACTCAAATTCCTTACCTGGAAGACTCTATTCCTGGTAGCTATTACCTCGGCTCGCCGAATTGGAGAACTCCATGCTTTGGTATCCTCTAGTCCCTATACCCAATTTCTTCATGACAAAGTGCTGTTACGGACTAATCCTAAATTCCTGCCCAAAGTAGTCTCGGCCTTCCATTTGAACCAATCCATTGTGCTGCCTACTTTTCATCCGCCCCCTCACCCTTCGCCAGAGGCCGAACGACTCCACACACTGGATTGTGCCAGAGCTCTCTGCCTCTTTTTGGACAGAACTGCGACTCCTCAGCGCCCGTCTCAGTTGTTCCTCTCCTTCCGTCCGACTTCCTCTCCTAGACCGGTTTCGAAGTTGACATTATCCTCTTGGATTACCCAGCTCATTGCGTACTGTTACGCCTCCGCCCCCGGGCCTGCTCTTCACGGCTCATGACCTCCGAGCTATGGCTACCACCTGGGCTAACCTTCGCCTCGCGCCTCTCCAAGAGATCTGTCGAGCGGCTACCTGGTCCAGGATTCATACCTTTGCCAAGCACTACTACCTTGATGTGGAATCCGGCGCAGATGCATCACTGGGTTCTACGGTCCTGCAAGCGGCTTTATGAGGCGTCAACTTCCCTCCTCCTCTCCGTCTCAGGTAACAGATCTTTATTATTATTATAATAGCATGTTGTTATTCTGTTACCTTCAGCTCGGGAGGCACCTTCATGTGTGGCTGTAAGATCCCTGTCCAGGGAGAAATAGAAGTTGCTTACCTGTAACGGTAGTTCTCCTTGGACAGATGGATCTTACAGCCACACAATCCCGCCCAGCCTCCCCTATGGTTGCCGCCAGCTTTGTACCTAACTGTGTTTGCCGGTTGGGGGTGTGCTTATATAGGGGCCAGGTGGGATACTTTAGGGCGGGAGGGCTGGCACATGCACAAAGCTCTTTAGCTTTGCAGCTTTTAGACTGCCGGGTCGGCTCCGTCACGGGGACGTCACCTTCATGTGTGGCTGTAAGATCCATCTGTCCAAGGAGAACTACCGTTACAGGTAAGCAACTTCTATTTCTCACTCTCCTGTACTGGTGAGACTTCCTTTTGTTTGCAGATTTAATTCCTCTTCAGTTTGTGACTTCCCATTGACCACAGTCTTGGATCATTTCCTTGCTCTGCTCTCCTTGGCTCCAGGCACTTTCCTATTTTCTGGGACTGGTTTCTCATCCTCTTTTGCACTCAGCACATACCTTGGCTTTCACAGATTCCAGACCAATGGCCACTTTTTTGCCTGCAGAGTCCACATGTTGACCCTGAGCTTTGGAAGCCCAGCAAGGATCATAATTTGAAACCTCAAAGATTACATGCTGAGTGGGAGAACATGTTCTAGCAGACTGGGGCATAGGAGCACGCACTCATACTAAGCCACTGTGTTCTGGGCTGCCTTCTGAAAATTGTTCCAGTAGCCAAGGAGCAAGCATCCAGCTCAAAGAGCTGTTGAGACCTGGGAGGTGGTTGCAGAGTTTTACCAAGAGTAAAGAGGGGATCAAGGATTCAGCAGTTACACAAGAAGAAAGCAAGGGAGCCAAACTAGGAAACACACAGTTTGTAAGACAGCATATCCCTTCTCCCCCATCCTCAATACTACCAATGGTCTCCTGCTACCTCTTTCTGCTGCCATGCTACTTCTTTAGGTTCACATAGCCCAGTGCCTCCACCATTTCTGCTCTGTGGAATATAATGGGGGAACAATATCTTTAATTTTTGTGAGGGATGGGAACCGTTCTACTCTCCACTCACTCTTTGTTCAATCTCTGACCACAGCTGCTCTCAATATCAGAGCTGCCAAGAGAAAGTAAGTTTTAAAATTTCATCCTTCCACAGCCTTCTCCCATTTCCCATCTTTCTATTAAAATACCTTATCTATCCCTAGTGCCTGTAAGGTTGGAAGAAAAGAGCAGATACCAGCAGCTATCCAAAATGTACCAGCCTAATTTTGCAGTAATATATCTCCCACCCAGTGATTCTTGGGCTCACTCAGTTGTGGGAGGAGCAGCTGATAGATTTGAATAATGAGCATAAAAGTCTTAACATTATCTTGTTGCTTATTCTTTTTTTTTTCTATCTAGTCTTAACCTTTCTGCCACTTCCATCCCTTTCTTTACCCCTTAGTGCTTCTTCCCTGCAGCCTGATCTCTTTTCAAAACCTTTTCTCAGTCAATCTTCCCTATCTGCCACCGCCTCCTCTTACACAATTCCTCTCCCAATCTTCATCTGTTTCTTTCTTTAGCCCATCCCTCACCCACTTCTCTTTGTATCATAGCTCATGCCCCCCCAGCTTACATTCACTTCAGCTCTGTTCTCCCTTTCACAGTCCATATCTGATCCCTTAGCCTCTTTTCCTCTCACAGCCTGTGTCTACTCTTTCCTTTCCCTGCTTCTCTATTACTTTCTCGTTCCTTTTCCAGCGCCTCCCTTAGCACCTCTCTCTAGGGTTGTCAGATTTTGTCCTCAAAAAAGAGGACTGCCCCATTTCCACCCATGATCCCGCTCCATCCCACCCTATTCCACTCATAGCCCTACCCTATTCCGCTCCACAACCCCGGCCACATACAAACTTCATCTCTTTGAGGCTGCCTCTGGAGGGCATCTGTGCATGCACAGATGCCTTCCAGATGTGGCCCCAAGCTCAATGGTTTTCAAAACCTGGACAAAGTGATGGGTTTTGAAAACCTGTCCGGACACCTGGATAGTCCTCTAAAAAGAGGACATGCTGGGTTATTCGGACATCTGGTAATCCTACCTCTTCCCCTCTCTGTGGTAGACCAAAGGCAGGAAGCCTCTCTGACCTCCCTGCTGTTCTCCTCTGCTCCCTGCTATGAGCCTATTGCTCAGCTATTACTTAGCTAGCCAATAGCTGCAGAGGTGAGGTAAGACCAGTTGCTTAGGACAGTGTTCTTCAATCTTTTGACACCTATGGACCGGTGGAAATAAAATAATTATTTTGTGAACCGACACCGGTCCGTGAATCGGCAGTTGAAGAACACTGGGCTAAGTTGTGGACCAGACCCCCCCATCTCCGCGCCTCATCTGGAAGCCTTCCCTCTGGCGTTGCAACATCAGAGTGAAGGCTTCCGGTTCAGGTGCAGGACGCGCATGGGAGCCTCTTTGTGCACTACAGCACTGAGGAAGAGGGAGCCGGCCCGAAGACATGGACCGGCGGCTGTAGAGCACTGTCTGGGGCCTGATACACGTGCTGGCCCTGCGGACCGTCAAGAAATTTCTGCAGACCGGCACCGGTCCATGGACCGGTGGTTGAATAACACTGGCTTAGGAGACATCAACCTTCTGTTCTGCTTTCTCCTGCATCCTATTAGCTGGCTAAGGATGGACCAATGTTTGTTCGTTTATTAAGATTTGATATACTGCTCCAGCATTTTACTGGCCTAAACGGTTTACAATGCAACAATTGATTAATGAAAGGAACTCCATTGAAGATAGGAAAGATAGAGACAAGATATGTATATCCTAACAAGAATTCAGTGAGGATGATAACAAAAATTACCTTAAAAATAAAATAATAGTTAATTATAAATTAAACAAATTAAAAATTGATTAATTAGATTAAAATTAATAAAATAAAATAAATTAGTCAGTTATTAGATACTGATATTAGATTTCCGCAGAGGCCACAGGCCAGGGAGAGAAAGAGGATCCAGCAGTCAGCCATCTCCGACGGGGCTGTCCCACCAGCTGCACACCGCATCAGCCGTGCAACCACCACCTTCATCCTTGGAATGGAGTCTCCTAAGCCACTGGTCCTGCCTTCTTTGCAGCTTATTGATTGTCTAAGGCAGTGTTTATCAATTTCTTTAAGCCAAGTACCCCCTAAGCCTAACAAATATCAACCGAGTATCCCAGTCCTGCCCCAGCCCTGCCCCTCTCTCTCTCATTGTCCTGTCTTGAGAGATCAAAGCATCTCTCCCACCCCCTCTACTGCCACATCCAACATTTCTCCCTTCCTCATTCCACGGAACATATGCAGTATTTTTTACCACTGCCCACCAGCTTCACCCCTCACCAGCAGAATGCCACATTTCTCCCTCCATCACTATGTCCAACATTCCTCCCTCTTGTATCCCCTTCAATCTGCCCTCTCCATCATCATATCCAACATTTTTCCCTCTCATCCTTCTATTCCTCTCTCTCTCAATTTTCCTTTCTTCCTTTCCCCATATGCACCATCTCTCACTCACACTCTCATGTCCATCAATTCTCCCTTTCTGTTCCCTCCCTCCTATGTCCCAGATTAGTGCCCCCATGTTCATGCCATGTCCTTTCCTTCTGTGTCGAGATTATGGCCCCTCCCCTCCCAAAGCCGACCTGTCCATAGAAGCCATAGGCGCCACAGGGGATCCCTTCTTGCCTCCCTTTCTGTCCACCTGCTGCACCCTCCAACCCTAGAAGCTGACCCTGCCACCTCGCCGGAGCCGACTTGCTCCATCAGCAGCATCCAGCAGCAACTCCACGCAGGGACGGGCCAGGGCGCATGCAGCGACTCACATGCACGTGGCTGGCTCCCAAGCCTTCCCCCTTCCCCACATCAATTCTGATGTCAGGAAGGTTCTGGGCCAGTCAGGCAGCAATTGGATGGCCTGGAATCTTCTCTCCGACGTCAGAATTAACATTGGGGGGAAGGCTTGTGGGCTGGCAGCGTGTGAGTTGCTGAACGCGCCCTGGCCCATTCCTGCATGGAGTTGCTGCTGGATTCTGCTAATGGAGTGTTTTGGCTCCGGCGAGGTGGCAGGGTCGGCTTCAGTGGTGAGGGGTATTGCAGTGGGCGGGCATTCAGGAAGACAGGGAAGGTTCCCCGGTGGCAGCTTCAGCAAGGGGCAGGCAGGAATTGCCGCCGGCAGCCAGGTCGCGTACCTCCAATAGGTGATCTGCGTACCGCGTGTTGAGAAACACTGGTCTAAGGAATGCCTGACCAGTAGGCTGCAGGGGGAGCATGAGCAGTGGCTGAGGAGACACAGCCTTACTTCCTGCTTTCCCCTGCAACTCTGATGTCTGGGCAGTGCTGGCGCCTTTGCATATAATAAATGTCACAAGACGCTGATCATGTTTTGGTGCTCTTGCTTTGTTTCTTGAACTCTCACACATATCTTAGCCACGTGTTCATATGTCATTTTTATTGGTTAGCATTCTTTTTCTTTGAGGTCTTTGTTATAAATATTTGCTTTCTCAACTTCATTAGATGTGCAGCCAGCCAGCTGTTAGCCAACTGCTGAGCAACATCCGGTCACAGTGTATTTCCCATGCTGCTCTAGTATTACAGGGTGCTCTCACCCAGCCCAGGTAAGTCTTTCTGACTGGTGGTGTTTTTTCAGGAAATCTGTATGCATTTAGATGGTTTATTTCATTTGTTGTGACAGATTAAAGGAGTCAGGAAGAAAAGGATGGCATGCAGGGATTTGGTGCATGTATGCACTTCAGTGGCAATGGCTTTTGAAATATTTAGGAAGGTTGGTGTGGCTTGTGTTTCATTTAAAGGTTGGGGTAGGAGATAACTTTGCTAGCTCTTTGGGCTAGAACTGAAAAGAGAAAAAGGTGAGTAGTATGGGTGGAAACTGCCATTCTGTAGCAGGAAACTATGGCCTGTCTACCCTCATTACTTGGGTCAGCAGGTTTGGGACCCTTTGTTCTCTGTGAGCAGATATATATACACACTGTCCTGGGACTCGATAGCTGACATATAGATAAAGTGCCTGTGTTGCAGTGAAGGGCTCTTTTGACCTATTCCTTTTTTGAATAGTAGAAATTTTTTATCATGCTACAATGTGTACAGGTTGACTTTGTTCTGCGAGCATAAGCTATTTGTGGCACTGTCAATCCTGACTATAATGGTACATTTACAAATTTTGCCTAGATGCCCATGCTCTTTAACATGGATTACTTTGTTTTCTCTGTGCATACAGGTCAGTGCAACAGCAGTCTCTCCTAGTACCTTATATGCTTTGCAGGAACCTTCCATTTGGATTCATTCAAGAACTTGTTAGAACAACCCATCAGGATGAAGAAGTGTTTAAGCAGGTGAGAGGCTATATTGGGTGATAATATAATGGGTATTGCATGTTTGTGTTTGATTAGTAGAGTAATTGAGTGAACACTGTTTCAGATAGAAGTATGCCAGCATATGGAACCAGAGAGATCTGTATCTTCTTAAGAGCATATGAATTGCCATACTGGAACAGACTGAAGGTCCATCAAGCCCAGTATCCTGTTTCCAACAGTGGCCAACCCAGGTCCCAAGTACCTAGCTAAATCCCAAGCAGTAACACAAATTTTACGCTGTTCATCCTACAAATAAGCAGTAGATTTCCCCAAGCCATCTCAATAATGGCCTATGGAATAGAAAATTATCCAAACCTTTTTTTAAATCATGCAAAGCTTACTGATTTCATCATGTTCTCCGGCAACAAAGTCCAGTGTTAATTACACGTTGTGTGGAATTTGTTGCTTGAGAATGTGGTGAAATCGGTCTCCAAACAAATGTTCCAGCAGCTAGGACTGTACTAGCAAAAAACTGAATGTTAAAAAAAAGTATAGAGAAAGTATGCAGAGCATAGCTCATGGATTTCTTTTCAACCCCTCTGTACTTCATGTGTGTACATTATTTTATTTTTTTGTATTTATATACCACTTATAACTAAGTGGTGTAGATTCAGGTACTCGAGCATTTTTCCCACAGAATCTGAAACTCCTCACATAGAAATGGATCCCTGGTCTTATATGTGTGTGTGGGTTTATTTTCACACCAGTGTTTTTCCTCCATACGAAGTTCACCCCATTAGATCATAAGAACACAAATGTTTTATATTGGGACAGACTGAAGGTCCATCAGGCCCAGTATTGTGTTTCCAGCAGTGGCCAATTGAGATCACAAGTACCTGGCAATATTCCAAAAGAGTAAAACAAATTTTATGCTGCTTACCGTAGAAAAAAAAGCAGTTGATTTTCCCAAGTCCATCTTAATAATGCTTTAGGAAATTAACCAAACCTTGGGGGGGAGGGGGGGTTTAACCCTGCTAAGCTGACTGCTTTTGCCAAATTCTCTGGCAACTAATTTCAGAGTTTAATTACTTGTTGAGTGAAAAATATTTTCTCCAGTTTGTTTTAAATTTACTACTTACTAGCTTCATTGCATGTCCCCTAGTCCTAGTATTTTTGGAAAGAGTAAACAAGCGATTCACATTTGGCCCTTCTCTATATTTTTCCTAATTTTGCCATATCTTTAAAGATGCATTGGCCAGAATTGCACACTGTGTTTGAGGTGCAGTTGCACCATAGAGCAATACTACTACTACTTATCATTTCTATAGTTCTACTAGTCAAACATTGTGCTGTACATCCAGTCTCTGCTCAAAAGAGCTTACAATCTAGTCAAGACAGACAAACTGGATAAGAAGGTGCATCTAAGCACAGTGCTCAGGTAGGGGAATTTCAGATATTGGTGCTTAGTAGGTAGTTTGGAGTTTGAAATTGAAAGCAGCTTCAAAGAAGTGGGCTTTGAGTCTGCATTTGAATACAGCATGAGACAGAGCTTGACGTACTAAGTCAGGCAGTTTGTTCCAGGCATACTTTGCAGAAAAGTAGAAGGGATTGAGTTTGGAATTGGCCATAGAGGAGAGGGGTACAGATAAGAAAGACTTACCTGATGAGTGGAGTGTGGGGAGAGAATGAGAAAGGAGAGATACTGAGGAACTGTGGAGCAAATACACTGGTAGATCATTAAGAAGATTTTGAACTGTATAAGGAAACTTATAGGGAGCCAATGAAGTGACCTTAGGAGAGAGGAAATGTAGGCATAATGATGTTAGCAGAATATGAGGCATGCAGCAGAGTTCTGAACAGGTTGAAAGAGAGAGAGATTGTTTAGCAGAAGGCCAGTGAGAAGCAGGTTGCAGTAGCCTAGGTGAGAGGTGATGAGGGTATGGAAGAGGTTCTTGTAATTTGTCCATTTAATGTTTACACTTCTCAATAATTTAATTTTAACTTTTTATTTTTTTTTTTTAACATTGTGAACCGGCCAGGTGTTCTTCGATGGTCGGTATATTAAAATTAATAAACTTGAACTTGCACTCAGAAAGGAAGGATCTGATTTTTAGTGATATTGTAGAGAAAGAAAGAACAGGTTTTGGCAGTCTGTTGGATATGTGAAGAGGAGAGAGATGAGTCAAAGATTACCCCGAGGTTGCGAGCTTATGAGACAAGGAGGATGAGGGCATTGTTCACAGAAATAGAGAACAGGGGAAGAGGAGAGACAGATTTAGGTGTAAAGATAAAAATCTCAGTCTTGGCCATGTTTAATTTTAGATGGTGTCGAGACATCCAGTTAGCAGTCTCAGACAAGCATGTTGAAACCAGAGATTGAATATATGTCAAGGTTTCAGAGAGAGATCTCTGAGTCGTTGGCATAGAGATACTGAATGCAATGGGAGGAGATTAGAGCACCAAGGGAAGAAGTGTAGATAGAAAACAGAACTTGTCCCAGGACAGAGGCCTGAGGTATACCGACAGCGGGATATAGGTGGAAGAGGATCCACCACAGCATACGCTGAAGGTGCGGATGGGAAAGACAGGAAGAAAACCATGAGATAGCAGAGCCCTGAAATCCAATTGAGGACAGTGTATCGATAGAGGTGTTGATTTACCGTGTCAAAAGCTGCGGATAAATCAAGAAGGATGAATCCAGAGTAGAGGCCTTTGGATTTGGCCAGGGCAGGTCATTGGAGACTTTCGTAAGGGCAGTTTCTGTAGAATGAAGAGGGCAAAAGCCCAATTGAAGTGGGTCAAGGATAGCTTGAGATGAAAGAAAGTCAAGACAATGGCGGTAAACAGCATGTTCAAATAGCTTGGATAAGAAGGGGAGGAGGGAGACACGGCGATAGTTGGAAGGGCAGGTCAGGTCCAGTGAGGGTTTTTTGAGGAGTGGTGTAACAATGGCATGTTTGAAGGCATTGGGCACAGTTGTGGTGGAGAATAATAGGTTGAGGATATGGCAGATATTAAGGATGACAATAGGAGAGATAGTGGTAAGTAGATGAACTGGGATGGGATTAGAGGAACAGGTGATGAGTTTGGAGGAGGAAAGAAAATATGCAGTTTCCTCCTCCAGTAATTTCAGTAAGGAAGATAAGGTGTCAAGGGGGAGGGGGTTGGTAGAGCGGGCTGGGAGAAGTGGTTTGGTTGAGAATTCAAGGTTAATTTTGTGAACCTTGTAGAAGTACTTAACCATAGTTTGGGAAGAGAGTGACAGAGGGGTTAGAGGTGGGGAGACCTTGAGTAAGGAATTCAGTGTGGCAAAGAGGCAGCAAGGATTAGAGCCGAGAGAGTCAGTCAGGCAGGTGTAGTAATCTTGTTTGGCAATTGAGAGAGTGGATTGGAAGAAGGTTAGAAGGAATTTGAAATAAATGAAGTCGGCATGAGTATGGGATTTGAGCCAGAACTGTTAAGCAGACCTTGCATAGGAGTGTAAATAAAGGATTTTGGAGTTTAGCCAGGACTGGGGTTTGGGGCACCTTAGAGCATGTGGTAGGGAGAGCAAGGGGTTTTAGAAGAGAATGGTATTATAGGACGAGATAGCCTCATTAACCGTCTTATGTTAACATAGTGGTAGAACGGAGGCAGAGAGAGTGTTTGGATCTAAGGCCTGAAGATTCCTAAATGTACAGGTGGAGATCAACCGGGGATGAGAGTGATGGATTGTGAATGTTATCAGATGAGGTCAGAGAGGGGAAGGACTGCCATGGAGAAATTTGTGATAGAGCAGTTGGAGAAGAAGACAAGATGAAGGCAGTGGTCATTCTGGTGGGTAAGGGTAGTGGAGCACAGCTGAAGATCAAATGAGGATGTTAGGGCTAGAAGCTTAGAAGCATAAGAGTCAGAAGGATTGTTAGCATGAATGTTGAAATCACCAAGGATGAGGGAGGGAGATGGATGTTCAAGAAAGAGGGAAAGCCAGGAATCGGGAAAAGAGGGACTTATCAGGGGGTTGGAAAATGACAGCTTTGCAGAGGGTCAGAGGTGCAAAAAGATAGATAGAATAGGCTTCAAAGGAAGAGAAGTGGTGAGACTTAGATGGAAGGAAGGGGTTGAAATCTGCAAGAGGGTGGGAGCAAGTAGCCCAACGCCACCTCCATAATCAACCATGTGAGGCATATGGGAGAACAGGTAGCCTTCATGACACAGGACAGCAGCTGAAGTAGTCATCTAGGCAGATCCAGGTCTCAGTCAGTGCGCGTAGACAGAGTGGACATTCCACAGGATACATGAGAAGAGCAGGGAAGAGGGGGAGGAAGGAGGGGGATGGAAATACGATTGGTGACATTGCAGTATGATCCGCATGAATAGGGTGAGAGTTGGTTGGGAGGATCAGGATTGGAGTTGATATCCCCAGCATAGAGCAAAAGAAGAAGCAAGATGAGTGTGAGAGAGAGAGGGGGGAATCAAAGAGGTGGGGGGGGGGGTCTGTTGCATCAGAGGTGAAATGCTCGCAGGGAGAATGGGGATGGCTGAATGAAAGGGAGAAAGTGGTGGAAGTTTTAAGACTGAGAAGAGGGTTGTGAACAAAAGGGAGGGCGAAGTAATGGGTTCAAAAAGTAAATGGTATAGTGTTGAGTTCAGTGGTTTGGGGTAAAGGGAGAGGTAGGAGAAAGTCAGTATCAGGAGCAGGAAGAGTGCAGAAGCCATTAAGGTGGAAGGAGAATGAGGAACAATGGAAGGAAACAGGGCTATGAACTAGTCTGACCATGAAGGTGAGAAGATGCATAGTGAGGGTTCATGCGCGGAAGGCATGCTTATGTCGGTGTTGTAGGAAGGCATTAAAACATTTTCATTTTTTGCATTCCATTCCTTTCCTGATAATTCCTAATATTCTGTTTACTTTCTTAGCTGCCACTGCACACTGAGCAGAGGGTCATTGATGACTCCTACATCCTTTTCTGGTGAGGGTTTTGTTTGTTTTTTCTTTTTTGCATTTTTGAAATTTACATTTCCCTTAATTACAAAAGTAATATAAGAAAACTATATATTTTTGCCCTGACGCTCATGTTATGCAGATCTGGTTTGTGTGCTGGTGGCATATCCTCTCCTGCTGCCCCTCTCGTCTGATCTTCTGACTCAGGGTCCCATTTCAATGTTCGATCCAGGTCCCTTTTGTCTTACGACTTGGCTCTTGAACGGCTCGCCTAAAGAAGAACAGTTATTTGGATAAGGTGATCTCCGCTCTCTTAGGATCTTGGAGACTTTCCACCTCTCGGGCTTATGTCTGCTTGGCGTCTTTATGAAGAGTGGTGATCTACACGTGGCATGGTTCCCCTTAGAGCTGCTTTGCCTGATGTCATGGAGTTTCTGCAGGATGGCCTGGAGCAAGGCCTTGCCTGGTCCTTCCTTTGGGTGCAGATTGTCGTTTTGTCTTCCTTTCGCGGCCTGTTGTGTAGTAAGCGCTTGGCCTCTTCTCTGGATGTGATTCGATTCTTGAAAGCTGCAAAATTGCTCCAGCCACTAGTTTGGCTGTCAGTTCCTGCCTGGGACTCAATCTAGTTCTCTCCGTGCTCGTGCGTCCTCCGTTTGTGCCTCTTGCCACCTGTACGTTGAAGGACCTTACTCTTAAGGTGGTGTTTTTGGTGGCCATTACTTCCATGAGACATGTTTCAGAACTGCAGGCCTTTTCGTGTAGGCCTCCCTTCCTGGAATTTTCTAGGGAGCGGGTAATGCTGTGGCTGGTTATCTCCTTTCTTCCAAAGGTGGTCTTGCCGTTTCATGTCAACCAGTCCATTGTCCTCCCAGTCTTGGGTAGTTGGGAAGGCTCATTGGAGCAGAGACAGTTGCGCAAGTTAGATGTCCATGGAGTCCTTCACTCTTGAGTTCAGCAGACCCAGGAGTTCCTTAAGTCAGTCCATTATTTTGTCCTCTTAACGGGCCCTTGTAAGAGGGACGGTGCTTCAAGGCTACCATTGCTTGCTGGATCAAGGAGGCTATCGCTTCGGTGTACGCTCTCCAAAAGAAGCCTGTTCCAGAATTTCTCAAAGCTTATTCCACTCAGGGTCAAGCTGCGTCGTGGGCTTAATCTTCTCTTGTATCTCCGGTGGATATCTGTAAAGTTGCAGTTTGGTCTTCTCTCCATTCCTTTGTTCGACACTACCATGTGGACGTTCAGGCACGTTGGGATGTGGTGTTCGATGAGCGTGTTCTTGTGGCGGCTCTTCGTGGGTTCCACCCATGATGGGTGCTGCTTTGGTACGTCCCATCCGTTTCTGTGCCAGTCTGGAGGGACATTAAAGAAGGAGAAACTAGGTCCTTTCCTGCTAATTTTCTTTCTTTTACTCATTTTGTTCAGTGTTTTTTTTTGTTTTGTTTTTTGCGAAGAGTATTTCTGTGGGAATTGGTTATTTTTAGTTGTTTGGGGAGTTTAAAGAGCAGTGGCATTTGGTTCAGCTGGTGAACTGTTTTCTTACTCTGTGGATCTGTATAGCACTGTGTGTGTCTGGTAGCGCTATAGAAATAATTAATAGTAGTAATAGTGTTTCTGAAAGGTTCATGTTCTAATCAGTATCCAACAGTGTTTTTTCCTTGTTTTCTCCATGAGAGTGTGGAGTTGGGATGGTGTTGTTTCAGCCTAGTTATTTTCTGCTTGGCTATTTGTTAATACTGATTGCAATAGGGATTGCACAGCCCACTTGTACTGTAGCCAAAAGTTAATGTCTCAGTCTCCACCTGCTGGCAGAGGAGCGTAAACCCATCCGTTTCTGTGCTGGTCTGGAGGGACTAAAAGAAAGTTGCCCCAAAAAGTTACCAAACACTTATAAGGGAAGCAAAGATAAAACGTAGCCCCCTTAGCTATTACTCGGCTTTTTAAAGTGAGAAAAGCCTTCCTCTGCAATTTGGTAGCTCTGGATGTATTCAGAAACACCTGAATCTTCTTTCCATAAATTAATGCCACTTTTTTCCTGAAATATGCTTTTAATACTGCAGATTTGTCTACTTCAGTAAGGAAAGTGACCAGTGAGGTAAATCTAGTTGTGATGGTATCAGTCGAATTCCCAAGGATGTCTTATCAGATCAAAACGTCCCGGAGGGGCCCTCATCCTTATGGTCATCCTCCACTATGTGTTTACTAAGCACATAACATTTCACTAAGAAAATACTTTCTGAATTATATAATCTTAATATCTTTCTAAAATATTTTCTAATCATGCTAGCCTATGCTAATCTGTATTCATGGACCAGACCAGTCAGACTAATGATGGGGGATGATAAGGTAGAGTGATGGTATGGAGTGAATTCATAGGGATGGATTATGGTTGGGTGATGGGGGAAATTTAGGGGAAGACTGATGTTAATTTTGTTTGTTATTCAGGTTAAACAGTTATTACATTTAAGGGTAAACTATATGCACATCTCCTTATGAGAGGCTTAGAGTGATATGAGTGACTAAAATTATGCCAGGATACACCTGGCGGGGCCTCCGTGTGTGCGGATCGCTGGACTTGATGGACCTAAGGTCTGATCCGGAGATGGCAGCTCTTATGTTCTTATGTCTTTTGTACTATTGCCTACAGTAGTGAATCGCAAACTGAGATTCCAAACTGAGATGCCTTCTGAGATTCCAAGTGTGCTGCGGCACACTGAGGAGGAAGAGAGGCAGGTGCCTGCCAGTTGACTTGCCTATGCGGTATGACGCCAGCGCTGACTAGTGCTGCCCGATTTGCCAAAAGCCTGCATGTTTCCCTCCTTCTCTCTAGCATCCTCCGGCTTCCCCCTGACCTCCCGGTCTCACCTCTAAAGCTAATTACGGCAGTCTGCAGAGGATCGCCGGTGCTGTAGCAAACCTTGCAGGCTGCCATCGGCCTCAGCAGCACGTTCCCTCTGCCTTGGTCCCGGGAGGCCAGAGGGTGCTAGAGAGAAGGGGGAAACATGCAGGCCTTTATGGGGGGGGGGGGGGGCTGGTGCAGAAGTACACAGAAGGAGAGAGGGAGGGAAGGGTGGTCCAAAGAGAGGTGCATATTCCAGACTGAGGATGGGGTTGGGGGGAGGGAAGGAAAGAAAATTGTTGCAGGAGGAGTGAGAGTGATGAGAGAGGGAGAAATGGACATGGGGTGGAGGAGAGGGAGTAATGGTGCATGGGGATAGAGCATGTTGGATTGGGGGGGTGAAAGGAGGGATGCCACTCGAGGGAAGAGGCAAGGAGAAAGAATGCAGGAGGCAGAAAGTGTTGGACTCATGGTGAGGGCGAGATGGATGGGGAGGACAGAAAGGAGGGAAAGAGAAATGTCACGTTTGGGTGAAGGGGGGAGAGGGCAAAGAGTGAAAAGTTGGACTCATGGAGAGAAGTTGGTTGGGAGAGGGATGTAGGACTGGAGGAGAAGCAGCATGCAGGAGGAAGAGAGAAAGAAATGTTGGACAGGTGGAAAGGAGGGAGAAATGTTGGCCTGGGAGGGGGCCAAAAAGGAAGAAGGGAAGGAAGATGGACTGCAGGGGGCAGAAAGGAGGAAGGGAGAGAGAAATGTTACACTGGGAGGGAAGGAGAGATGACTAAAGGAAAGGAGAGATACCAGACCAGGGAATGGAAGGGAAGGAGGGGAGTCTGATAGTGCTATAGAAATAATAGTAGTAGTAGTAGTAGTAGTAGAGAGAGATGCCGGTCTGGGAAGGTGGGAAAGGAAGGAGAGAGATGAAGGACTACTTGGTGGGTGGGAAGGAAGGAGAGAGAGATAGGAAGGTAAGGTAAGACATGGAAAAGTAGATTTTGAGAAGAAAGCTGAAAAATTGAATGTTAAGTTAATGCCAAAGATGGAAGCAACCAAACACTGATGGAAAACGTTTAGCTGTATATAGTTATAAATCCAGAGTACTTATAACCACATTCACTTTCAAAAAATCTCAGAATCAAATATTGATTTTTAACTCAGTCTCAGCCCCACAACTCCACCGCCTATTAGAAATTCACAGCGGGTCTTCTCCCGGGTCATTTCAGCTAAAAAAGATAAGTAGTTTTGAAAATGCACATGCAATTGAAATTGAATGTTTATTTAAATAAGTTTATTTAAATTTAGATTTAAAACCCCACATTATTTATTTAGATGAAATTACCACTAACTGGCTGATGATGAAGGTCCATTTAATGCTTCCCGCTGTGAGTTTCTAATAGGCGATGGGGCTGAGGCCGAGTTAAAAATCAATATTTGATTTGGAGATTTTTTGAAAGTAAAGATGGAAGCAAGGCAGGTACGTTAGATAGATTGTGAGCCCACCGGGACAGAGAGGGAAAATGCTTGAGTACCTGATTGTAAAAAAACGCTTAGATAACCTTGATAGGCGGTATATAAAATCCTAATAAAAACTTGAAAAAAAGAAGAAGAGAAAAACAGTCATTGGATAAGAAGGCACTGAAAACAGTTAAAAGTACAGAAAAATAAAGTCATCAGACAACAAAGGTAGGGAAAATGATTTAATTTTCAACATAGTGATTGAAATGTGTCAGTTTTGAGAATTTATATCTGCTGTGTATATTATGTGTATATGAAAAATGAATGCAAAAAATTGCATTACAATTAGTAAAGGGAGGTGGGATCTGGGCAGAGCTTGGGTGGGCCTAGGGCGGAGGTTGGGAGGTCTGTGGTTGGGGTACTCAGATGATATTTGTTAGACTTAGGGGGTACTTAGCTTGAAGTAGTTGAGAAACACTGTTGTAGTCAATCAGCCGGTGCCAGCGCCTCTCCTTCTCTCTGGCCCTCTTCCCTGCTGGCACCCCCTACTGGTGTCTCGGGGCCCGTCTGGAGGGCTTCTGCGCATGCATGGATGTTGACGTAATGATGTCATGCATGCGCGTGATATCATCATGGCGATGTCTGCGCACTTCCGGGTGCCTCGAGACTGGCCTACAGTGAAAACTGAATAAAGATATTTTCAAATAAAAATTTTCTAATTGCAACCTCTGCTGAAAGAAATCTAGTCAAGGTGAAATTAAGAGACTAAGGTTCCTGTTCCTTAAGGGATTTTCCAGAACCTCCATCTTGCGATGCATATAGAAGTTCTCCTTTATAGCAGAGAGTGCTAGTGTTCTTCTAATACTCACATATTTATGGTGCTGCTTTGAATGGTGTGTTTCACAATAATACCACCTGTTGTCTCAGTTTTGATTGGATGCAATTCTGCTGTCTCAGCTCCTTTCATATAAGTCTTTCTAACTTCCGATGGGTTGGAAAGAATAAAAGTGGTTCTAATCCACTTGAGTGAACGTCTGAAGCAGGAGTTCTGATATGTTTAAGAAAAATTAAAAGAAATTGTGGGAACTTTGAGTATGGGATCGTCTTTCAGTGGAAAAAAAAAATTAGAGTAGCCCTGAAAGACATTTGTACTATAAGGCTACTTTTTTTCAAGCTGTATTTTAAACTTACTCTGGGTGATATTGAGAGATCTTCTGAGATTCCAAAGTGTTCCTTTCAATGAACACTAATCATAAAAGCTATAGAGAGGATTTTATGGTGGTGCTGTGTGTTTTTTGTTTTTTTGGGTTCTTTATTTCTAAGTACCACAGCTGTATGGTAGAGAATGACACGGGGAAAAAATTTGTCCCTTTCACTGCCCCGTCACCGCGACCACTGTCCCCGCAACTATTATCCATGTAGCATCCATACAAGCCTCAGTACTGCAATATTTAGCTTATTCCTTCCTTATATCAAAGTTCTGGCTGCTGAACTAGAGAAACAGATGTTCAGCTGGCAGGGCTTTGTTTATAAATTTTTATAAATACAACTAATATACTACTTTATCCTAAAGCAAAAAAAAAAGAAAATAAATAAATAGAAAATTTTTTTTCTACCTTTTGTTGTCTGGTTTCTGCTTTCCCCATCTTCTCATTCAATTCCTTCCATCCACTGTCTGTCTTCTCTCTGCATCTTCTATTTGTTCTGTTACTGTGCCTTTCCCTTTACCCCCCAATTGGTCTGGCACCCATTTTCTTCCTTCCGTTCCCCCATAGTCTGGCATCTCTGTCTTCTTCCTTTCCAGCGTCTTCTCCCCACTCTCTGTTCCCCATTCCCTTCAGCTTCTTCTCCCCACTCTCTGTCATCCCCATTTCCCTTGAGCGTTTGTTCTTTTCTCCACCACTCTTTCCTCTCACCACCTCACCGCCCTTCGGCACCCCTCGTGCGGCTCCCTCCCTCCTTCCTACCTACCTGAATCTATCTATCTATCTCCTTCCCCTTTACCTTTGTGGCACATTTTGAGTAACTTCTTCAAAGCCGTCGGAGCCTGCAAGCAGTAGCGTGCATATGTGGGCAGAAGCTTCTCTTCTGACGCAACCGGAAGTTGCATCAGAGGAGAAGCTTCCACCTACACACGCAGGCTAACGGCTTTGTGAAGAAGTTACTCAAAATGCGCCGCGAAGGTAAGGGAGAGGGAGGGAGATAGATTCGGGTAGGTAGGAAAGAGGAAGGGGGGTTGCGTGCGATTGGTGACCGCGCACGTTCCCTCCCTTAACTGCGGGGACAAGGCCATTCACCGCTCCACGGGGCAGTGGATGGCCTTGTCCTCGTACCCGCAGTGTGTACGTTGTCCCCTCACCGTTTCAGTGGGTTACCTGCGGCTAGCTGCAGGTAACAGCAACCATGTCATTCTCTACTGTATGGGTTTGGCTAGTTGTGGAATAGGGGGGAGACAGGGAAAGGGGGGAGACTGTGTAATATGAAAGTAAGGGAATGTAGGGAGGTTTGTCTTACTGATGAAATGTTTCTTTCTTCCAGATTTTTAGTCCTATAGTACAAGGACTAGCTCTGGCTGCCAAAGAGTGCTCTCTTGATAGTGACAACTTCAAATATCCTCTTATGGTAAGAATTATCTTTGCCCAATTCTATTGGGTTACTGTGAATATTAAAATATTATCATTTCCTAATGAGGGAAGACTGGGATCTGATGCTGGCTTCTTTTTAGGTCTGATGGGGGGGGGGGGGGGTACCAATTGTTCTGTGTGCTCTCATTTTACATCTGTTTGAGTATGTGAGAGACTCCCAGATATATCAGATACCACGCTACTCCTTGTGACCCTGGGCAAGCCACTTAATCCCCCCATTGCCTCAGGTACATTAGATAGTGAGCCTGCCGGGACAGACAGGGAAAATGCTTGAGTACCTGAATAAATTCATGTAAACTGTTCTGAGAGAACGGTATAGAAAACTGAATAAATAAATGATTACCTAGTCTATAAATATGGCTCAGTAGTAAATTTGCAGTGATGCTTCCTTGCCAAGGCAGGGTCTTCCACGCACACACTCTTCTATGTTATGATAAAGCAACTTGGTAGTCTGCATTTCCTCACAGCAGCTTAAATAGTGTTGGGTGATTGGTGGAGGCCGAGATGAGTCCCTTTTAAGATATTAAGTACAAAAGACTGCCTGTCTGGCAGACAAAGACTTCATTTACTTTCCTTTCTCACTCCTGGTCTCAGTCTAAGACATTCTTGTGCAACTGAGAACAAAGAAACAATTTGTGCTATTAAATTGTAATAACAAAGAAAATTATTGTCCTGTTGAACCCTTTGGTTTTATGGGGGCTCCTGGAGTAAGCATTTGGTTGTAGCTGCTCTTGGATCAGCATCTGAATTCTCTCTACATCAGCTCCTAGGGGAAATATTTGGGGCTAAGGATGCTGATCTGTACTGCTTTTCTTTGCAGGCTTTGGGTGAGCTATGTGAAATCAAGTTTGGGAAAACACATCCTGTGTGTTCTTTGGTAAGTTCCCCCCCCCCCTCCTGACACTGCAGAGAAAGAGAAACACTGCAACCAGTAGCATTGTATGAGTTAGAGCCATTCCCCTCTGTGCTTCATTGGCTAATACTCACACTGCACTAACTTGAAATTTGGATTTGTAACCACACTATGTATTACTGAACCCTAGACTTGGCACTACTGTTGGATATCAGGGAATATATTGGGAATGTGCTCGCCCCCCTGATTTTAGGGTTTTGGTTGGCTGTTAGGAAGGAGGCTGGGGGAGAGAGACTTAAGTGAATGGAAAAACAGTGCCCTTTTGTTGGTGTTTTACAGCTTGCATCTTTGCCCTCATGGTTACCCAAGCCTTTAAGCCCTGCCACTGGCCGGGAGCTGCAGCGACTATCTTACCTAGGAGCTTTCTTCAGCCTCTCTGTATTTGCAGAAGATGATGTAAGTAACAGCACCTCTCCTCAATTTTATAAGAGACTGAGAAGGACTTAGGATCACATCACTCTCCCTTTTAATTTCAGACTAAAGTAGTGGAAAAATATTTCTCTGGGCCAGCTATTACTCTAGAAAACACTCGAGTCGTTAGCCAGTCCTTGCAGCATTATCTGGAATCGGCCCGGGTAGGTGCTCTAGAGATGAACAAAAAATAAAGTATTCAGCTTAAAACTAGGAACATATTTTGAAGACCTTACTTGTGTTTCATGTGTTTGTCTTTTGACCTCTTTTCTGGCTTGAAGTGAATGTAATGTATTGTAACATATCTTTTTTTAAATTTTTATTTTGAGTACTTCTTTGACATTTTTATGTTCAAATTTTTTTATTGTTGAACAAAGAAATAGTACATAACAGATTCCATCCAAATAAAGGTTCAACAAATATAATTGTTTACAATTCCCCCCCCCCTCAAAACCCTCCCCCTGCCGCCCAATCCCCCCATGAGAAAAAAGTACATTAGTCTGATTGGAGCTATTCATCCAGAATAATTCAATCAAGTATAGAAACCCAACCAGAAAGTAGGTGTTGGCACCACAATCAAGCTTGTCTTATAAAAAAAAAATAGAGAAGCAAAAACTATTCTTCTTTGACATTTTTAACCAGAATACAGTGTTGATATGATAATGATGCAAAAAATCCTTCTCCCTTCCGCAGTATCTTACTCTTACCTCCTTGGTCCCCCATTCTGTACCAATTTTGATTTTGACCATTCTTCAGCATCTCAACTAAATCTCTGGTGTCTGTCTGTCTGTTTCTTTGGACTCGTTATGAACTCCAAGTATTTTCTCCATTTTTGTTGTGTTGAAGCTTTCACTTGTTTCCATCCCCCTTCTATTGCACCTCTTGCTGCCATTATGCCCCATTTGATCAGTCTTTTGCATTCCAATATGTATCTACACTGGACCCTGCAGCCTGATCGCCCAAGTGGCTAGACTTCTGTGGGCATTGCTTTGGTATGGCATGATGATTAGTATGATATTGGAGGAAACAGCAGAAGTCAAGCCTCATTGTCTTATTGAGGTAAAGAATAAAAAATGTAAAATAAAGATCAGGTTTGTCTAGAAATAAATGCAAAGGTTGCTGGCACCCATTGCCTAGGGGTATCTTTAAGAATGTGCTGCTGGTACTGTGGTCACCATGCATCTCCCAGCAGCTCTTACTTTCCATCCTCTTACTGATACAGGCCTGTTTATAATTCTAGCAAGATCAGTTCAAGATTCTGCACAATGTTCTTCTGAATGGTGAGACCCGAGAGGCAGCACTTGGCTACATGGCAGCTGTCATCAATGCCAACATGAAGAAAGCACAGCTACAGGTAAGGGCAGCTTTGTGTAAATGGAAGCTGTGACATTGCTTAGTAGGTACACTGTCTTGGCACCACTTTCGTGGTCTGCTCACATACATGCATACTACCAAAGATCAACACTGGCACTGCTTGGCTTTCCTGAGAGAAATCCCTTGTGAGGGGAGAGGAACTGAGGGCTTCTAGCCTGAGGTTCACAGTACCTAATTTTGCTTGTTGCTTCCTGCTTAGTAAATCTTCTGTTTTGTTCTTTAAACATTCTGAAAATTAAACTAAGATTCAGGAGATGGATGCCCTGATATACGAGTTCAAGACTCTTCACTGCATCTACCTTGGGCAACACTCCTGCCTTTCTGTGCCTGCATGATTCAGGTTAAAATGAGGCATGTATCTTAAATTCCATCAGCCTTCATGTGAAAGCCAACTTTGCTGGAATTTGTTTTATATATAATGTTGCCAACCTTTATAGCCTTATGTTTTGTTAAAGACCAAACTAAAAAGTTGTAAAAAATGCTATAATTTATGCATGCATGTGGTTTAAGCTTCTTGATTTTCTTTTGAATGATTGGTTCTGATCAGTGCTTCACTTCAAATGCTGGTGCATCCTTAAATGGCTTGGGTTGGATATTCAAATCCTCTGCTTTAAAATTCAGGGCTGTTAGACCAACTTAATGTCTTGCCAGAAGTTATCCGGATAAAAGAAAAATCTGGAAGGCTTGCTTAGGACAAGGCTTAAAGTTAACTGGGTGGCTCTGATATTCAGTTGTATCAGGTTAATTTTAACTGATTAAATTGACTGCTGAAAAAGCAGGAATAAAGATAACCAGATAACTTATCCTGTTTCTTTATTCAGGAACATTCAAGAGCAGTGACTTGACATTGGATATGTGATTAAACACCAAATATGGATGGGCCATTTGGCCTTTATTTGCCATCATATGTCTATGTTTCTGTATCCCAGATATGGATGGGCCATTTGGCCTTTTATCTACAATCATGTTTTTTGTTTCTATATCCTGCTGCTGAATGTTTCTCTTTTGTAAATCTTTTATTTTTAATTTCTTGTTCCCTTGGTATTGGTCCTTCACAGACGGATGATCGTCTAGTGTCCACAGACGGATTTATGCTCAACTTTCTGTGGGTACTGCAGCAACTGAGCTCCAAGATCAAGCTGGAGACTGTTGACCCCATGTACATATTCCATCCCAAATGTCGCATCACTGTCCCCAACGATGAGACAAGAGTGAAGGCCATGATGGAAGATGTGGTTAGCTGGGTGGCTGAGCTGAGTGAGTGCAGCAGGCAGTATTCAGTGATTCTGTTCCTCTTCCTGAGTGGAGTGTGTACTCTGGTTTAAGGCATGTTCTGTCAAAAGATCATTGTGAATGCTCTAAAGACCATGGCTGTGTTTCTGCCTTGTCTGAGAGATTTTCTTTCATAGGGAAGGTCTTATACAAATCATGATTGACTTGTTGTGTTGTGAGATGTTCTCTGTAATTATGACTGATTTGTGATTTTTTTTTCCCCCCTCCCATACAAAGCTTGTTATCGGGAGTCAACAGTCAATAAAAAGTAGGGGTCAAGAGATGTATCTACCAGGACGCTTATTGGATTATACTGACTTGACATGGCCAGCGTTTCGGTGCCTAAAAAGTACCTTCATCAGGAGTCCTTATCAAAAACTATTGATCATGTGTCCTAATGCTTAGAGGTTCAAGAGTCTTCTCAGAGTCTTTTCCAAACGTGTGAGAAACTATTTTTTACTGACTGTTGATTCTTAATATATAGGGTCAATTCTCTGTGGGGTTGCTTTTTTTTTTTGTGGAATTTATCAGGAGTCTCAATGAAAACATATACACAACAGCAAGAATTGTTGACACTTTTTACATGAGTTTTGATTTTAAGAGCCGGTGCATGAGTGACAAAATGGATTAAATCATGTCTGGAAGAAAGAAATCAAACAGTGCTTCTTTTTGGTGCAGTGTCCCATATCAGTATTTCTCAACTTGGTCCTGGAGTATGCCCTTGCCAGTCAGATTTTCAGGATATCCACAATAAATATGCATGAAAGAATTTTGCATATAATGGAGACAGTGTTTGCAAATCAATTTTATGCAAATTAATTATGGATTTCCTGAAAACCTGACTGCCAACGGGGTACTCCAGGACTGAGTTGAGAAACACTGTCCCATAGGGTTCTTCTCTATTTCTCTTGTTATTAATGTGTTTATAGACCCTTTGGGTGAACTAATAAGGAAACATGAGATTTATAGGTCATTTGTTAATACAAATAATAATCAGCTGAAAGTATTTTTCAGATTTGGGAATGGTAGTCAAACAAAGAATTCACAATTCAAATTTATTTAATATACTGCAAATTACAATAGCTAAGTAGTTTACAATTAAAGATAGAGTAGCAACAGAAATTAAAGGGGAAAAGAAGGCCCTATTATCTAAATAAAACAACCAATATTAATAAGATAACAAAAACATTTAAGCCATATTATAATTAATCTGTGTTGGCAGGAATGATCAGTTTGGCTGGCTTTAACAAACTGAAATTTTAAAACTCAGAATTTGAGTTTTGGCTCTTTAAGACTAACCAATACACCCAGTTGGTAATGATATGAAGGGTAAATTTATGAAGGAGTGTCTGTCTGGACGGTATTTTATTTATAGACTACGGTATTCTGTTTATAGATTACTAGCTTAACAAGGCAAAAATGTGCATATATTTTAGAGACCATCACTTACATCAGTCAAAGATGCTTGTACCTAGATTGCTTTAAACCCCCCCAAACATAAACGTTATAGTATTCTTAAAATTTACACACACTGCCAGCGCTCTGCCCACTTTCAAACTATGTGCCATTGCATTTAGGCACCATTTTGTAGAATAGCAGGTAACGAGAATATTGGCATTTACATGTGTGTTTGGCACCTAAATGTCGGTGCCCTCTTTACAGAATTACCCCCCTATGTGTTGTGTTTTGGACAAAAGTTGAGAATAACTCCACATTAATGAACAAGCAGCTCATCGGGTAGTCGAGTAGCTTTCTGAAAACTATGCTTTGTATGGCAGTTGTATCTCTTTTGGAATTGGAAGCTTTTTGATTGGTAGTTGTCTCGCTGATGGTTTCCTAGGTTGATGGTTATAATGCCGTGTTCATGAGTCTTCAGCAGAGATTTCCAGCTTACTGCAGGTTCAGAACTTGCTGGTGAGGGGCATGCTCGAAAGCTAAGCAGAAATAGGCTACACAGCTGTTGTGTGAACTTCATTAGCTACTGGTATTAAACAGGATTAAATTTAGATTATTGACAATGATATTAGGTATTCTTAGGATACTTACCTTCTCATAAACTGCAGTTCCAAGAAGAAGGTTTTTCAAATGCCCCTTCTCTGCTTTAACTTTGTTGTGCCCATATCTGCACTAAGACTCTGGAATGATCTTTCCAGTGATCTTAGTTCAGAACTTGCAAAAAATTTTTTAAAGATCTTCATTAAGGTCACTTATACTTTTTATAGATTTTAGAAGAACTAGAAATTCATTAACATTTGCTATTTAATTGTGATTACTTTTGGGAAGAATTTTGAGGTATAGGAAACTTTGTACATGTCATCTGTCTTTATATTTCTCAGTATGATTCTCTATAGTTTGCTTATTTTGTCAGTGATTAAACTTCCTGATGTATTTTATCTGTATTTATACTGGTTTGGACAATTAAACTGCACAGGCAATGTGTAAAATCATAAATTGAATTAAATTGAATCCTGCTTCACTTCATGGAATCCCCATTCACCTGTGGGTTCTGTGATACCGATAGAACAGATAGTGTGCATGAGATTTTATCTCTCTGGGTTGACTTGAAGCTTATACAATGAAGTCCTGTCTTCTTTGTTTCCAGATGGGGATCCCAGTCTTTTCTCTGAGCCAAAGTTCCCTACAGAATGCTTTTTCCTCACGTTGCACACGCACCACCTTGCCATTCTGCCTAGCTGTCGACGTTACATCCGCAGACTGCGTGCTATCCGAGAATTGAACAGGTGAAACCTTGTGGAGCCTTAAACAGTACATTTGGGAGAGACCCTTATGCTTGCTTCCTAGCCAAAGCACTGCATAACACTTTAAAATGTTCCTCAGCTTCAGTTGCTATAGAATATGTTAACTTTTGTGCTGTAGTTCACATATTTATTTCTACACTTCTCCCTCCGTATTCGCCGTGATAGGGGATTAACAGAACTGCAAATAACTTTTTCATATGTTATTCGCTGTTTTCTATTAAAAACCATTGTGAATATGGTGAAACCGTAAATAACATGGCGGGAGACCTGTCCTGTTCCTGAAGGAGAGGCAAACACGGTGAAGAAAGTACCGGGAATCAGCGATTTTCTCTGTAAATGCTTTAAATCAGTGATTTCTCTATGCAAGCTGATGTAATTTGGGGGGAGGAGCCAGCAAGCTAAAAACTGCAAATTATCGAAACCGCGAATGCTGAAACCGCGAATATGGAGGGAGAAGTGTATTACCATTGATGTTGTGTGATCCGAGCCCCCATTGGCTATGGTTTCTCATGTTTTATAGGACTGTGGAGGAATTGAAGAATAATGAAAGTCAATGGAAAGATTCACCCCTGGCAACCAGACATCGAGAGATGCTGAAACGGTGCAAAACCCAGCTGAAGGTACTCTAGGGACTCATCTTTTCCAGCACAAGCAATTAACTGAGACATGCATTTTGGATTTATTTTCTTCCCCGATTTATTTGTTCTTCCGTATCCTCCTTCCTCATTTTTGTAAGGCAGACTTGAAGAGCAATGCAGCTCCAGGAGTAGAACTCCCAGCCTGAAACCGGCACTGGCACACCATAACTTTGCCACCTCTCTTTTCCTATCAATCTGTGTACTGTTCCATAACTTTATCACTGTACATAGGCAGTAATATGCACATGACTATTAGTTTGGTTAATTCGTTGCTGAACTGGCATCTGTGAGTTACAGCACTCAGTACATCCATTTTCTCATGTTTCTTCCTGCTCTGGGAGGAGAGGAGTGTGGAGCTCAACAGCTATAGTACATCTGTTAGAAACTCCTTTATATGGGGGTTTTTTTTGCATCTGACTATTTGATCCTTCAGTAAAATTTTTGTTTTCCCTTCTTGCAGAAGTTAGTTCGCTGCAAGGCCTGTGCTGATGCTGGCTTGTTAGATGAGAATTTTCTGAGGCGGTGCCTTAGTTTCTATGGCATGGTGATCCAGCTGATTCTTCACATCCTTGACCCCTGCTTTCCCAAGTGAGTGTCCATTGATGTGGAGGCTGTATGCAGGCCTGTTGTGGCAGTACAAATAGCCTGTTTATTTCGAGGGCTCTGTTAAGCCTGTGTTCAGGAGATTAGTTAAATGTGAATGGCCTAATTCTGGGGAGCAAAAAGAGCAAGCTAGAGAAATCAGACGACCTTAGATCAATCAATGATGCACACAATGGCAGTGTTGACAAAATATAAACCAGTAGTGTTCAGAAGCTACTTTATTGTTTACAAGAATTTGACACAAATTGTGTTTTGGATATAAAGCCTGCTTCAGGAGTCTAAATGAAACTTTATATCCAATTCGGTATTTCTGGATTCCTACCAACTGATTTTGTTAATAAATTTTTAACTTAAACTGATAGGAAAACTTTTAGCGTCCTGTCTGTCTATTTTTTTGCCGTGGCTGATACATCTTGATTAGGTTGGTTTTGTCCATGGTAGACACATGGTGTGGAATATTAGGAAAGTTATGGCAGCGTTTGGTCATAGTGTCACTTGTGATATCTCGGCTTTACTGATCAGTCTTGAGGCTTTTGACTGCATGGCTTAGGACTACTTATTTCCTGTCTTGGAGAAATGTGGGTGGCCCCTTTTTTGATATGGTTCAGGTTTTATATATTAACCTGTTATTGGCAGACGAGTGTCTGACGGGGTATGTGGCAGGGCTGCGCCCCTATCGCCTTTACTGTTTGTTCTTTCCTTAGAGCCCTTATTGCAGAAAATTAGGAAAGATGGGAACATTGTGGGCCTGCGGGTGGGTAGTGCTCAGGTCTGCTCTCTTTCATTCGCCGATGACATCCTTTTGCTTTTGACTCAACCTCAACGGTCCTTCCAGAGGGTCTTACATTTGGTGGAACAGCATAGGCGGGTGTCAGGCTTGGAATTGAATTTAGATAAATCAAAGGCTTTGCCTTTCAGTAAGTATAACTATGAAGACTGGTTAACACCTTTCCCTCTTAGGAAAGTTACATATAGACTTAAATATCTAGGGGTTTATATTACTAATGATCTCATGAAAGTATATCATGAAAATATTTCTGCCTTGTTGAGGAAATCACAGGATATCTTGTCATCATTATGGACCAGACTTCCCCTGACTTTAAGGGGTTTTATAGCTTTGTTTAAAATGGTCTTGTTTTCCAAATGGGTATATGTGATGCAGACCTTCCCAATGTATGTGACCAGTAAGGGCAAATTTTTATAAGATCTTATGAAAGTTTCTTTGGAATAATAAGAAACCCTGTATAATGCTCATACAATTGTTCTTGCTTGTGAGACGGGGAGGACTGGCTCTTCCTGGTTTAAGGAAATTCAGTATCGCATTTTAATGAAACATCTCGTGGACTGGATAAAGGACACTCAATTTTATACTTTTGTATCTCTTGAGAAACAGTTGATGTCTCCGATGCACTTGCTTTATTACCTCCATGCCCGTAAGCCTTACAGGATTTTTCCTACTTGCAGACATCCTTTATTGAAATCCATGAGACAATGTTGGCAAGTGGCTGTGTAAAAGCCACTGCCAACATATGCCATGATTTTGCTCCCTTTATGGGGCAATTTGGATCTTGTCCCTGATTCAAATAAGCTTGATCTGAAAAGGTGGCAGGACCAAAGCCTGTGTTATGTGCAGGATCTGGCCTCCAATCAAGGTACTCTCATTTTAGGATGTACAACTTGCTGGACGTTTGCAGGAGAGGGATTGGCTCCTTAATCGCCAGGTCTCACATGTTCATTCTCTGGATGCTAATACTCTTAATGAGGACATGGCTGACACGGTTCTAGAAACTCTCACTTTGTCTCGCCAAACTAAAGCCAGCTTATCTTTTTACCAGGTCAGTCTGGGCAGTTTCAGTGCTTCCTGGGATTATGATGCTTTAGCGGAGGTTCGAAATCAAGATCTTCCCCTTCTGGAGCAGATTACTGGAGATGGCTTGCGTCTGTCTTTGTGTTTTCCATTTGACACCCTATATTTATAATTTTACTTTTGTACACCGCTTAGATATCTGATAAGCAGGATATCAAATTTTAAATAAATTTGAAACATCTCAAGAGCTTGACTTGTTCTTGCTCTCCAAGAACAGCAGTATAAGTTCCTCCTTCACCTATATAGCATATTTTGTTGTATGGGCACAAGAGAATGGAATAAGTTACCCTTATACATACGTCAACAGCAGAATTTGAAAAGATTTTTAAGCGATTACTTAAACGGCATCTTTTTTGTCAGATGAAATATGGAGCATGATTTTGAAGCATGTATTGAAAGTGGAGTGCTGGTCGCCCACCTAGTTAGTTGTAAGTAGTGTGTGTTGTATTGTATTATTTGGTGTTGATATATATGTATGTAATTTTTGTAACCAGCCCTGGGTAAAGGCGGGATATAAATAAATAAACCATATACCATATCACCTTATCGTGCTTATATTTCTGGTTTTGCCCCTCATGCTCAGATCTAGAATCAGAAAATAATAGTAAATATTAAAGAACTAAGGCCAGTATTGGAGCAGACTTGCACAGTCTGTGTATATATATATGGCCGCTTGGTTGAGGATGGGCTGGGGAGGGCTTCAATGGCTGGGATAGTGTAGATGGGCTGCAGCTTTGACGGAGACTTCAGTAGTTGGAATCTAAGCACAGTACCGGGCAAAGCTTTGGATTCTTGCCCAGAAATAGCTAAGAAGAAGAAAAAAAATTTTTTTTTTTTTAGATTGAATCAGGTTGGGCAGACTGAATGGACCATTCGGGTCTTTATCTGCCATCATCTACTATGTTATGTATGTCCTAAAGTAAGTTTGCTCCAGCTGGTCTGCTCCATATGTTTTGGTCCTGTGAGAGGATACAAACCTTTTGGTCCTTTTACGTGTTTGTTATTTATTGCACACTTGTTGTAAATTCTAAATGAATAAAGAACTTAAAAAAAAAAAAAAGATTTTATTTACAAACTGTATTGTGTAAATGGATCCCTCTGAGGGCAGATATCCTGCTGTTTTCTCAAGTACGGTCCTTGGGTTTGTCTGAGGTGGGGGAATATGTTGTTGCACAAGGCTTCTTTATTGGTTAGAAAATGCATTCTTTTACAGCGGAGACAATCTGACATTCCTACCCTTACACTCCAGAGAAATGAAATGTTTGCAATGCTAAAAATGAAATATTTGGATGTCAAACGAGGTTCACCGGGTCAGTGAAGACGGTACAAAGAAATTTGGTCACCTGTAAGGGAAGGGTTGTCACCTAGAATCCATAGTGCTTTTCGGAATTCTTGATGCTAGTTCTTTGTTTTGATCTTTAAAGCCTTCATGAAGAACCAATGCAGATGGCTTTATATTGCCTGTCTTACTGCTGGTTATTGTTGTAATTCTTTCTTTTTATTTTTGAAAATGAAAAAGCAATAAAAATTTATATTATAAAAAGAAACCTTGTATCCACCTGGGAGTACCACCTCCTTTTTGTTCAGAATGCAAGCTTGTATTATTGAGTTGAGTCAGATTATGTGCAACCTGACTGTAATGTTCCACAGGAATAGCTAGGATGCATACATCCGTTTTTTGGGTAGTCGCTAGAATGCACTAGAAATAGCTGGCTATTTGCAACAAAATGTTGTTCACCGATAATAGTGTGCATTTTTTCGTAAAGAATGTACACTTTCCTGATAGTGCCTATATGTGCAAACCATTGGGGGAGATCATCAAGATATGCATACATTGCATGTTTTTAGGGTGATTGATAGAACACACATGCTATCTGTTGTATTTTTGGGGGGTAGGGATTGGCCTTGCTGGCATACACATATTGTTTTTTGGACAGAGATTAGGTAGGACATGCACTTGCTCTTTTTTTTAACAGAGAGGTTGATAGGATATATATGCCACCTCTTTTAGGAGATAAACGGCTTGCACCCTAAGAATAAAGCTTCATTCCTTATGTAGAACAAGCCTAGATGATGGCCAGAAATATAAGGAAAAAAAGCAGAAAGCTCCATTTCATACTTATTAGTACCATATTGTCAGAGTCAACAGAGATTGAAGCCATGACTTAGAGATGTGAGACTGGAGGCATACAGCAGGACTATGGAAGCCACTGAGTCACTTGGGAATAGTTATCTAGTGAACCAGGAGGAGGATGACAAGCCTGCAGAATTTTCTAATTGAGCCAGTGCAAGGATGCCCTTAATTGAGACCACAATATAAAGAAGTTCATTCTGAGGACACTTTGTCCAGTGTCTTTACTGCTACTACCTTGGGCCTCAAGCTCCTTCGAGTGTGTAGCCTCAGTACTGCACAAGTACACCATCGCCAGGACAATTCCAGATACATGTAGAGTGACAGTATAATTACAATTATACTTAAGGGGTCAGAAGACTTAAGAGGGTGGGTAAATAGTGTGGGCAGACTTGATGGGCTATATGGCCCTTATCTGCCGTCATCTTTCTATGTTTCTATGTTTCATGTGCTATTGAGTGTGAAGTGTTGGGGCTTTCTGTTGGTGTCTCTGGTCAACTAGGCATGTTCCAGTTTCTAGTTGTAATAACAATGAGCAGTGTGGTGGAAATGGGTTTTCAAATCTCTGTGTGTATTTTCAGGCACACAGCTTGTCTGTAGATATTGCAGTTGCCAGTATTTTTGTACCCATAGACTTGTATTTGCATAGGTTATGGAACATTTCCCCTTCCATATTCTGTTGCAACAGAGTGTGCATGTTCTGTCTGGTAGTACACATGTGCTTCCTGACTTGGGTACTTGGTAGGATGTGTGCTGCCTGTTTTTATCTTGTTTAATATTTTGCAGAGAGGCAAAACCAGATTGCAATTTTAGTTTGTTTTGCAATCTAGATATATGTTAATTCAGTATGAAACAGTCTTGTAATTTAGACACTGGACTTTTGTTTAAGTTTTTGAAGGGGTAGTTTTGCTGACTGTTCTCTTTTGGTTTCTTTACAGTATCACACTGCCTTTAAGCTTGGATGTCCCCAAAATGTTTGCAGCACTGCCAGAATTTTATGTAGAAGATATAGCTGAGTTTTTATTTTTTATTGTACAGTAAGTATATGAGTGAACTCTATGCCACATTTTGGATGTACAAGAGGAAAGAAAATAGTCATCAGCTTTAATCTCAAGTTCTTCCAGTAAAGTCCTCATATGTGCAATGGTGAACATAAAACTGACCCCATCATAATCATTACTGTTCACAAGTTCTGTAATGGGACACATTTTTGTACTTGGAATAGGATGACTTAGTCTCCCAATAATTAAGCAAAATTTAAAAAATAATAAAGTTTTAAAATTTAGCTTCATTCAATACAAATTTATACAAAATTCAGTTTATAAAAATTTGTACAAAATTTGTATGTTTGTTTCTTTTATCTATTCATTTATTAAAGCGATTTTCTGTTTCTTTGCAAGCCCTTTCAGAGAAGGGCCCAAAGTGATGTTGCATCCCTCTCTTGTAGAAATGTGAGCTCTGCCCTGTTGAAAGCACCATGCACTTCTCAGCTCTCCAGTATTCTATGTTTCCTGCAGGTGATAAAAGTGTTCCGTGTAGCTGAAAGGTGATCTTGGGCCGCAGCTCTTTGGGCCAGTTGGAGAGCTGGTTACCTGGTTGTGGTTAGATAGTTAGAGGGCTATCCAGAGTCTTGCTAGGGATTGCTGAATCTTGGGGTAAACCTGGAGGAGTCCAGGTCCCTCCCCTCTTCATGATGACCTCAGTGGGTTTTGCTGTTCTGCAAATTGACTGACTGTACTGTTATTGTATTGTACTGCTGTGTTAGTATGAGGATTTTTGTTATAAATAAACAATTACAAAAAAAAGGGGGGGGAAGGTAGGGTGGTTCAGAGAAGCTAAATATTGCCATCTAAGCAGAGCAAGCTCCACTTAGAGATCCCATTTTCAGAGTTGATCATTGTCCTTTTGTTTTGACTGAGATAGGTTCCTAGGTTCAGAAGCCTGTAGGGCCCTCCAGAGGAGTGCAGTAAAGCTTTTGAGGGTTCACACCTTGGCAGAGTGGATTGGAAGTTGGTTTTCTGTTTTTATGAAGAGTGGTCCCAGAGCACCTCCAACAAATGGATTCTATATGTTGTGAGAAAAGCTATATGCTGGAGTTTATCTGACACCTTTCAGATGCATTTATAGTATCTCCTTATCATGCAATGACTAAAATGGTGGCAATATAGCCATACTGAAGAAGCTATTAGATTTGGAAGTGATGGTTCCTGTCCCCAAAGAGGAATGGGACATTATTCCAGCTACTTTGTGGTTCTAAAAGAATTTGCCTTCTGAACCATCCGACTTTTAAAGGGGGTAAATTGGGTGCTCTGCATTCCTCATTTCAGCATGGAGACATTGCAGTCAGTCATTACAACAGTGCACTCTGGTGAGTTCCTCACATCTTTGGATCTCAAAGAAGTATATTTGCATATTCCAATTTGGGGACCACACCAAAGATTCCAATGGTTCACCTTTCTGGGTCAAAACTTCCAATTCCAAGCTCTTTCTTTAGGATTAGCATGGCTACCTGGATTGTTTCCAAGATCATGATGGTAGAAGAGGCATTGCTGAAGAGAGGAGCAATGCTATTACATCCATCTTTGGATGGTTGATTCTTCAGGGCAACATCAGTGGTAGGTTACCACTTAGGCCTTAGGTTAAGTAGTCAATCTTGAGAAAAGCAAGTTTTAGACCATTTGTATTGCATAAGGATATCTAGGAGCTCATTCAAGTACCCATATAAGAAAAGGGTTCCTGCCCAAATAAAGTAGGTTGAAGCTCAAGGCTCAGATATGGGCTTTCATGGTGAAGATTACGTCTCATATCTAGGATTATAAGCAAGTATCATAAGGTATTATTAAGATGGATGGGGAAATCCACTGCCCTTTTTTTTTCTAGGATAAGTGCATAAAATCTGTTTTACTCTTCTGGGATATTGCCAAGTACTTGTGACTTGGATTGACCACTGTTGGAAACAGGATACTGGGTTTGATGGGCATGGCTTATGCTCTTATGTTCCATGGCAATGACTCAATTTTGCCTTATGGGCTTAGATCTGTATGTAACCCCTACAGTCATCAGTTGTAAGTCAGTGCATTGTTGGTATTCTGAGACACACCTTCTTTGGACTGTAGAAGCCAAAGGAGGTCTAAAATACTGGTTAAATCCACAGAACCTAGTAAAGCGCATAGATTTGGAAGCTCCCAATTGATGGTTGTGGATGATTGATGTGAGTCTTTCTGGTTGGGGAGCTCATTTTCTGGATCATGCTGCTCAAAGATGGTGGAAGGCTACCAAAGCAATGAAGATCAATAAACCAGTTGTAATTCAGAAAGCATTGTGTGTATTCCAGAGTTTGGTTCATGGCAAGCCATCAGAGTGATTCATGGCAGTGGCTTATATAAGCCAGCAGAGGTATGAGGAGTCATTCAGTGGTTGGAGAATCATCTTCAGGCATTTTCTGTCACATTCTTCATGGGGGTCTAAAAATATACAAATGGATTTTCTACTGGCATACCTTGGATTCAAAAGAATGGAGCTATAGAAGGAAACCTTGGTCATGATTCAAAACCAGTGGAGAAATCCAGTGATGGATTTGATGGCACAAGTCAGAACACCAAGGTGCCATTATTTTTCAGTCATTGGAAGGAGTACAGCACCACAGGGATTAGATACTCTGTTAAAGAAGTGACTTAGTCAGGGATTCTGTCTTAAAGAAGAATATTTCTTCCATAGCCTCTTCTGGGTGTTGTAGAAGGTGGCCTCATCCAGCTTGGTCCAGACATCGATGGTACACAGAAATGATCCATCTCCAGGGTATGAGACCTTGAAGCTTCTGTGGGAGAAAGGCTTTCTTATTCAGGGGCCAGTTCTCATGGACAACTCATTTTGCTTTTGTCTTATGGCTTGACTCTTCAAAGGGAGCCCTAAAGGAGAAAAGGTTGTATGAGCATGGTTATCATGAACTTATAGGCAAGTAAAAGTTATACTTTGCTAACCTATTTTAGGATCTAGTTTTTGAATCTTGGTGTGCAGCTTGAGTTTTTTTTTTCCCCCATGTCAAACTTCTGTTACCTATTTTTATTGCTTCTGCAGAATGGCCTCAAAAGGGTATTTATCCTTGGCTTCATTGAATGTTTAGATTGTGGCATTGTCTTGTTTCTGAAGTTGCTTGGAAGGGACTCCATTGGGGTTAGCACCTAGATGTGATGTATTGCCTTATGAGCATTACTCATTTGTGTCCATTGGCACATCCAGAGATTCCAGCATAAAGTCTCAACTTGGTTTTGCGGGCACTAGCTATTGGTACCCACATGTACAAAGACAGCAGGTTCCTTCCCTTATCTAAGATGTGTGAGGTTCACCACCTTTGCACCAGGCAGGCAAGTAACCAAGCGATCCTCACATCCACTAGCCATTCAGCTATCTACATGCCTAATGATCGAAGTTCCCACTATAATGGATGTCCTAACCCTTCCCTCTTGGGCAGAAGCCCCTGGAGACACATCCTCAGTGCAAGAGGACATTGTGTACCTTGGTGGGCAGGTACTGGCTACAGTGTTGCCTTATCTTGGTTTTGTGTCCACTGGCACATCCAGTGGTTTCAGCGTAAAGTTTCAACATGGTTTTGCTGGCACTTGTATTTTTGCCATTTGAAGAATGTGTATTTGAAAGATTTGACTCTGCTACCAGAAACATTAGATGCTCAGCGAGATGAGTTGCAGAATTGCAAGCTTTTAATTTGTTGGGTACCTTTTCTGACTTTTATGGAGACTGGAGTTTTTAGGATGGTCCCTTCATTTCTTCTGAAGATGTTTGTTTTCCATAGTTCAAGTTCAATTTATTTAATATACCGCAAATATAAAATCAGAAGGCAAATTTTAAATAAAAAAATTTTTTAAAAAAAAAAATTAGGATTTTTTTATATACCGCCTATCAAGGTTATCTAAGCGGTTTTACACTCAGGTACTCAAGCATTTTCCTTATCTGACTCGGTGGGCTCACAATCTATCTAACGTACCTCGGCCTATGGAGGATTAAGTGACTTGCCCAGGGTCACAAGGAGCAGCGCGGGGTTTGAACCACAATCCCAGGGTGCTGAGGCTGTAGCTTCAACCACTGTGCCACCCTCTAAAAAATAAAAAAATTAAATAAGGTAAGAACAGAAAGAAATGCAAAAGGAAACAATTAAGAACATGGGGAAAGAGGGAATCGGTGATTACAATAAAAATAAAAGGTTGGGGAAAGGGAAGAACAATATGGTAAGGGAGGGAACAAAAAATTTAAATCTGCCTACACAGAAGAAAAGTAGCCATCAGGAGGAAGTTAAGAGCTAAAGGCCAAAGAGAAGTGGTATGTCTTTACAGTAAAACCTTGGTTTGCGAGCATAATTTGTTCCAGAAGCATGCTTGTAATCCAAAACACTCATATATCAAAGTGAATTTCTCCATAGGAAGTAATGATTCGTTCCACAACCCAAAAACTTTAATATCAAATACTATACGTACTAGTATTGCAAGGCTTTACTTGTTTAGAACAGTCACTACACTCTTGCATTGTCAGAGAGAGAAGAACCATCGGCTCAGTTGTGATGTTTGTATACTGTATGTACTTGTATTGCAAGACATTGCTTGTATATCAAGTTAAAATTTAATAAAATGTTTTGCTTGTCTTGCAAAATACTTGCAAACCAAGTTACTTGCTATCATAAGAACATAAGAAATGCCTCTGCTGGGTTAGACCCGAGGTCCATCATGCCCAGCAGTCCGCTCACGCGGTGGCCCAGCAGGTCCAGGACCTGTGAAGTAATCTTCTATCTATACCCCTCTATCCCCTTTTCCAGTAAGAATTTGTCTAATCCTTTCTTGAACCCCAGTACCGTACTCTGCCAAGGTTTTACTGTAATTGTTCCTTGAAGGTTACAAATGATTTCTCTGAATTTTTTTTTTTAATGTACTTTATTAGCAGTGGTGGAATACATACAAACACAATCATGAAAATTTCTAACTCTTACAGCAACACATGCCCCTGAGTTGCCAAAACAAACTGTGGGCTGTGACCCAGATAATTTCCTTTTTTTTTTTTTTGTTTATTAAAAAATAATGCATTTAAAATCATCTGGCTTATACAATTGTATACAAAACAATATGTTGATACATTATATATCTTATATCATAATAAATAGTAAAACTTTTCCAAGTTATCAACGATGACTAATATATCTCGGCCCTCCCAACCCACACTCCTCCCCTCCCAACCCTGGTGGAAGGATGCATGCAGGAGATTCATAAGATGTGGGATAAAAAATTATATATCAAAGATCTATGGGACTATCATTTTGAAAATTAATCCAAATTTCATATGCACTTCAAATGGTTATAATTCTGTATCGGATTTCTCCGAAGAGCAGTTAATTTAGACATGTGCTGTATATATTGAACTTTAGCCAATAATACTCGTAACCCTGGTGGATCTGATTGTTTCTAAGCAGATGCCAGGACAAGTCGTCCTGCTGTCATTATCAAATGTATCCATTTCTGATGTTTCAGAGGCAGGGCATCTAGGCCGTTGTTCAACAGACAGCACTCCATAATTTTAGGGATCGAAACACCTAATATATGATTTCTCTGAATGAAGGTAAAAAGGCAAAGAATTCCAGAGAGTAGGATCCATAATACAGAATGAAGAATTCCTATGGAAATCCAGAAAAAGTTGTCTAAATGAGGGAATGACTAACAACTGCTGTTGTGAGGAGCGTAAGGTCAGTCATGGAAGTTACTCTGCCATCCTAATAGTTAGGTTGGGGAGATAAGTTTGGACTTCTATTTCTCTTGGATGCCCTTAGGGTACTGTTGTGGGATTTGAAGGTAACAAATGATTTTTTTTAATCAGACCACTTAATTATAGCATTTGGCAGTGTAAAGAATTGTACAGCACCTATAAAAACTTATTGCATAGTGGCTGAAGAAGGCTGTGATGCTGGCTTATATTCTCAAAAGCCAAGTTACTCCTAAAGGCTTTTGGGTGCAATCAACCAGGGATATGGCAATTTCTTGGGTAGAATTGTGCACAGATTCTTTCATTAAGATTTGTAGGGCTGCTATTTGGAGAAGGCATATGAAGACCACCAAGCACTATAAGCTGGATGTGCATTTTAGGGAACATACTGCCTTTGGGATTGGGGTCCTTGCAGCAGGGGCGCATCACTCTACCTAGTGTGAGGATTGCTTTGATGCATTCTGTACTGGTCTGGTGGACAAAAAGGAAGGCAAAAATTTGGTCTTTCCTGTTAATTTATTTTCCTTGAGTCCAACCAATCCAGTCTAGAAACCCACCCTGCTATCTATTATCTTGCTGTTTAATTTGGCTAATATTTTTCTCTGATTTTAAGAATAGGAACTTTTGGAGGCCTTTAGGGATCTCTTGAGTGTTCATTCTTCTAGTTAAGGACTCCGGATTTCCTCCTTCCTAGTATCCTTTTTTTTGAGAGAGTTTTTGATCAACATTTGTTTTCTTAAAGGAATAATGGAGAACTGAGGTGCTTCTTATGGGGTTAGCGCTCACAGCACTTAGGTCTCTGTCTCCTTCTGCTGACTGAGGGACATAACTCATGTGTTCTGGACTGATTTGATTAAACCCAAGGAAAGGACATTAGTATATGAGGCCAAATGTTATCATACAGCCACCAGATTTTATCAGTAGGTGACAACATGATCACTAAGTTTAATAGTGATTTCTTATTACCATACATTTTTAATCTCTAAACTGATTCTTAACACTAAGGATTTTTGTTAGGATGCAGACATTAATGTTGGCTGTGTCACCATGTATATTCTTGGAATCCCTCACTTTTAGAAGCTTGGTTGACACTCCTCAACTTTCCCTCAGATATTCTCCTCAGGTTCTCTTTGAGCCATGTACTCAAGACATCGTCACCTTCTTGGTGGTGCTGCTATGCAATCAGAACTACATCCGAAACCCTTACCTAGTGGCCAAGCTGGTTGAGGTCATGTTTGTAACGAACCCCGCCATTCAGCCTCGCACACAGAAATTCTTCGAAATGATTGAGAATCATCCACTTTCAACTAAGCTCCTGGTCCCTTCTCTGATGAAATTTTATACAGGTAAGCTTTGATGTCTGAACCAGCTGCATTGCCAGACTCTGGTCATATGAGCACATGTGACACAAGAAGGACTATGGTATTGTAATAGGCTTTGGCAGTCATTGGTCTAGTTAGCTATCTCAAACTCTCAAGCTGCCACTTATAGAAAACTAATTTCAAAGTCATTTAAACAGGTGAATAATAATTTATCTGGGTAAATTGACCTGCTTAAAAATTGCCCTCGGAAGCATTTTACTATTTGAAACATAGCAAACAGAACTTGTTCCAATCTTTCTTCTCGCTAAGAATCCAAAAATTTCATATTGTACTTTCATCCCAGAGGTGAGAAGCTTGAAGAAGCATGGTTTACAATATGCTTGGAAACTTTAGAAAGGGACAAAGATAATATGCGTTAAGCATTTACTGGAGGAGTGTGGTGTTGAGGTTGAAACATAGTTACAGATTAAACAAGTGTTGATAGGCTTGAAGAGATGAGTTGAGTGTCTTTGGAACCCGGCTTCTAAGAAGCTCATCTTAGTAATATGCCTTAATCATCATTTTCCTTTCCAATTTCAGTTAGTTGGTCAATTCAGATGGTAGGAAGAAGTTAGTAAAACTTATTGTTAAATGGGATGAGAACCTTTAGATTTCTGTGGGGTAAATGGATCAGTAAGTGATTTAACAGGAGGTCTGTTCATATCTTTGTGTTGTAAGAAGTGATGCTCTATGTTCCCTCTAAGTGGAACACGTGAGCAATCGCTCATACATTTTACATGGTCGTTAACGGTCACTCACAAAAATACTGATCCTACCTGATTTTCAAACAAAATTAAACTGTAAAAAATTAATTAAACTAAACTAAACCAGTTATCATATGTGTGATTTTTTTTTTTTGCTATATACAGAAATGCATTGCTAATAGAGTAGAATCTCAGTTAACTGGTACTCTCACCCAACTGGCAAAAAAAATCACCAGCAAAGAAAGTCCCCCAAAGCAGCAGCGGTCCTGAGCTGTCCCCCCTTCCTTCCTCAAGCCCCAAAGTAGTAGAAGTGGTGGCACTCCTGAGCCACTAATCCCACCTCCGTTCCAACATGAAGTACCAGCATGACAATGATTCTGAGCTACAAATACCCCTACCTCTCTCAAGCCCTGAAGTACATAGTAGAAGTGGTGGCAGTCCTGAGCCGCGAACCCCCCTCTCTCCTACCTCGAAGCACCACCCTGGCAGCGGTCCTGAGCCGCAAAGCCCCCCCCCCCCCCTTCCTCAAGCCCTGAAGCAGCAAAAGCAGGCAACAGTCCTGAGAAGTGAACCTCCTCGCTTCCTCCCGGTAGCCGGTCAGCAGCGCTCGAAACAGGCTGCTCGCGGCCAGCCCCAGCAGGGCCTTTCCTCTGATGCTTTGGAAGTGACACGTCAGAGGAAAGGCCCTGTCAGGGCTGGCCGTGAGTAGCTTGTTTTGAGTGCTACCTCCTGCTGACGCTGCTGCTTCAGGGCAGGGAAAGAGGTAGTGGAGGGGGTTTGCAGCTAAGGACCGTCATCTGCTTCAGGCCTTGAGGGAGGGGGAGAATTGAAATCTGTGTTAGACAAGATTTCTAAAACAGCACTCTCAATCAACCAGAAAAAAACAGTTATCCAGCATCCACCAATCCCCATGGATGCCAGATAACTGAGATTCTACTGTACTGGGATCAAAAATTGTTGGTTTTTAGAACTCGTTGCTCACATGAAAAAAATGTGCATGCACTCAGCCACTCCTTAGAGGGAGTATTGGTGGTGCTAATAGTAAGGCTGCTGTATTCCACATATAGATATTATGTATAATTTTCTATAGTTTGAAAATGGGCCATATCAGAACAGGAGTTCCAGGGAAATAAGCTCCCCCCAAAATGATCCAATACATTTCTATGAAAAAATAGAAACTTTGATATAGTGAAACATACCAGTTTAGGGAATTGTTCCTTTCAAATGCCTCTTTGGTCTCCCAGTCACAAACACACAAAGTTAACAAATGAAGTATTTACTACCTACTTTCTTTCTCTTCACAGATGTGGAGCACACTGGAGCCACAAGCGAGTTCTATGATAAATTTACAATTCGTTATCATATAAGCACTATTTTTAAAAGCCTCTGGCAGAACATAGCACATCATGGTACATTCATGGAGGAATTCAAGTGAGTAAGAGGCTCCATTTTCTGTTGTATACTTGGAATTAAAGAGAAACTAAGAGACAGCAAGACCCCATAGTTCAGGGCCTTCCACTGTTAGTGAGTACCACTCCCTTTCCATTTTACACACACTAATGTAGATCCAGTATTACATCATTGTTAATGAGTTTTACCTCTTTCAGCTCCGGGAAGCAGTTTGTCCGGTACATTAATATGTTAATAAATGATACCACAT